>NW_024884811.1:15485293-15580960 GCF_019232065.1 Centrocercus urophasianus
CCCCCCCCCCCCCCCCCCCCCCCCCGGGGGGGTGGGGGGGGGGGGGGTGGTAGCTGGGGGGGGTAAAGGCATGGGGGGAAGGGTTCCTGAATAAAGAATGTGTGCTTTTAAGAGGAATGCAAGGAGTTACTCTTAGGAGCAAAAATGATATTTAGGTCATGTTACTTACTATTCTTTCTGATAATATGTTCTTTATAATTTTTGGCTTTGTCTTTGGCTTGGATTTTCTGTTTTTCAGGAAGACTGCAATGACATTATTTTAAAAACTGAAATAGAAAATCGTCAGAAAGTATCAGGAGTTCTTCAGCGAATTATCTTGCTCTTCCGGGCCGCTTGTTGCTCCTGTCCTGCCGCACAGTGGTATATTTTGCAGCTGAAGTGGGGAAGAAAAATTATGCAAAAAGTAAGCATTTAATTTGTAGGGTTTTTCTTCAGAATTTGCTTATCTGTAGCAGATATTACTGGCAGGGTTTTGGTTGCATTACAGGAATATTTGGTCTCACCAGGACTTACATGCTTTTAATGTCCTCATAATTCTGCAATTCCATATTCAGTCATATAAAAAAATAAATAAGGAATGTAAATTTATTTGATAATGTACTTCATAGAATTGTCTTCTTTCTGTACTTTCTTGGTAAAGTACAAAATTGTCTATATTTCTATTTGAAAGAAACAAGCTAATTTTACTTGGGAGCTACAGCTTCCTGAAAATGTGTTTCAAATCAGCTTAGCATTGATTCTGTAACAGAGAACATGATACTCAATTCAGGTGAAGTGATCTTGCTTCACAAAGCACAGAGCTCAGAAGGTCTTGCTCTACTCAAGTGTAAGCGTAGAACAAAGTTTGGAATATATTGATGAGTGTTTGGTGTATCAACTGAGGCCTTTTTTTATTATTGTGAGTTACAGGTTAACTTGGTAGAGAAGGGTACGTGTGACTGTATCTTCCTTCAACCACTCTGCACCTGCATTCAAGTAAAGAGCTATATTAGGAACAGACAAATAAATACTGTTTTCTTTTTTTTCGTTTAATGGTTACAGAGGCTTAATGCTAGCAATGGCAAATGGTAAGGAGTAGCAGCTGAAATGGGAGGGATACATATTTGCTCTTATGTTTCACTGTACTGTGCAAAGAAAAGCATTTTGTTTGCCATAGCTCACACTAAACATAGTGGTTTAAATGAATTTTCAGAATACTGACTTGAAGAAAAGGGAAAGCTTAAAGCGGTTTTACTGATCTTGACAATATTTTGCTAATAACTGAGAGGCTGTACATTTACAAGTGATGTATTGAAATTTTTAACTTAATTTCCATTTCGATGTACAAAGAACATTTGTTGACATATATCAATACATAGACAAATTGGCAAATCGTATCAAAATAATTGATTGTTTACTTTCTCTGTCCATAGATTCGAATGAAAGGGTCTCTTCCTCCACTGAACCCATTCCCAGAGACTTTGCTTCATTACTGCGGTTTCCATACTGCTTTCTGGTCTGAATCTAAATCTACATCTTCTGGAGACCGTCAACTTGATGATATTTCCTGTAAAATTTTAGGTCTGTATGGCAAAAAATACAGTAATTCAGAGGTGAGAAAAGAACATAATTCCACAGGTGCACAGAAACTCAAATCAGAATTATACTGCATTGCATGCAGAAGAGCATTCTCTTTCCAGGTTTGAATTATGCTAGTTATTAAAGCACTGAATCGAAAGGTTCCTGTGCTAGATTGCGTCATCCTCCATCCCTGGAGGATCTAGTGTCTGCTGTAGCCATCGGCAGTCCTGCATACAACAGGGGAGCTGAAACCAGATGATCTTTGAGGTCTCTTCCAAAAGAAGCCACTCTTATGTTTTTATGATACAAATCTAATGAATGTAAAAATAAAACAAAGCAAGAGTTAAAAGAGTTAAAATAAATTCTGTTCTTCTAGCTGAAAATCTCAAGCTGTTTTATTTTATTTATTTCAGTAGAGTCTCACCATGTTGCATATTTTCCTCATAGGTTGGTTCAGAGAGCTGTGTGCATTGTGTTGGATGTTTCATGTTCGTGAAAGATTATCTGACAGTTGTAGGCGGTACCAAGCTGCAAGGGAAAATGCAAACAGTCATAAGGTGATTACATTACTAGCTTAGTAGAGATACACATTAATTGTATACACCTGTAAGAATAATACTAGACATTTTATGTACATTTCTGTGAAGACTTTTATTTGCAAAGAAGGACAAAATTAATGTGATGTTGCAGTGTGCAGTAAGTACTTGCTATGGAATAGTGCTGTACTTGTAAACTAAAACTTCCTACTAGTTTTTTCTGATTTTTTTTCTTCTGTTTTTGGTTGGCATTCAGCTCAGGTAACAGAAAACAAATGCTGCCAGAAGAACAGTAGTTTGTACAATTGCTGACTAATTGAAGTATTTTATATATTTCCATCCATATATTATATATATATTAAGCAGTTATTTTGTGTGCTTTCTGTTCTATGTGTAGTTAGCTTACAATTTTTCTGTTCATGAAGCAAGTTTTATGATAGAGGCCAAGCCTTGGTGTTCAAAAGAATAATGAAAAATATGAAAACTTAAAGGTTTTTTTTCTACTTGTACCTTTATGTCCGAGATCAAGGAAAAAAAGAAAGAAACTACTGACATAAATATATTTGGCATATATACTGTAATTTTATGGATGTAAGTTTCTATTATATCTGTTTCGCTGCTCAGCTGTCATCAGCAGTTTGCTTCCTTTTTTATTGCAGCGGTGACAAATATGATAGAAGCCACTGACAGTTTGAAAATAAACCAATTCATTGTAAAAGCTTGCTTAAATATTTTGCTCCTAATAAAGAAGTTACTATCACCTTAAGTTACATTAAAATGATTTACTACTCATAGTAATTCCATGTGTTTAATCAAGTACAGATGATTTAACCAAATATTTAAATGTCACTCCGAATGGATTGAAACATGCTCTTCAGTAGGATATGAATTGTTTTGGTTTTAAAGGATGTCTTTTGTTTTTTAATATAAATTATGGTAATTGCAACTTCGATCTGTTTCCTACTTTTCTCTTTTTTTCTCTGAAAGTTATGTTGATTATAATTTATCCAGGAAAGAATCACTGGTTTGCAGTGTGTGAATAACTTTGTTGAAATATATTATTTGTTTAAATTTATTTTGATGTAACAAGTGTTTTTTAGGATCTTAAGAAGAATGAGTATGGTGCCTCCACAGTTGAGCATTGTCTGAATGCTGCAGAATGGGCTTGCAGAATGCTTCCTTTCTGCAGGTTCATGAATGTTGAAGAATTAATTCAAGATGTAATTCTGAGCCTGCTTGGAGAACTGCCACCAATCAAAAAGGTACAAGAAACGAAAGCTAGAACAAAAGTAGTAGATATTACCACAAATGTGTTTTGTTTTGTTTTTCTTCTTGTAAATGCTACTCTCTAGCATTTCTAGGCTAGACTTTCTGATGGTGTAAGTTGTGTTGAAAATTCTCTGTGAGTGACTTTAAAAGAAACTTTGTTTTGTTTCAGGTGGCAGAAATTTTTGTTAAAGCTTTTCCTAATCCTGAAGATGTACGAGTTCCGCTAAGAGATAAATATAATGGTCTTCAGCAGCGGCTCAGACACTGTACTGTTCAAGGTAATGTGCATCTTTCTTCAAGAAATACTAAATGAGCATTCTTTTATATCTTGGTAGTTAACAGGTTATTAGAGGGTTGTGATTAACATTGCAGAGTCTATTTGGAAACCTGTAGCTGAAGGTGTTCAGTTTTGATCAGTACTGGGCATGGTTTTGTTTGACATCTTCATCCAGGATGAATTGCATGGAGAGGTAGAAACCACTTCAGCAAGTTTGCTGATAATATAAAGCTTGGGGGAGTGGCTGACTCACCAGAAGTCTGTGCTGCCATTCAGTGAGACCTGTACAAGCTTTGATGGAGAGGAATCTCATGAGGTTCAACAAGGGCAAGTTTAAAGTCTACACGTGAGGAGGAATAACTGCACACATCAGTATAGCTAGGAGCTGACCTGCTGGAAAGGATCTTTTCGGAAAAGGACCAAAGAATCCTGGTGGACAATGGGTTGGCCATGATCCAACAGTATGCCCTTGTGGACAAGAAGCTCAATGTTATCTTGGGATGCATTAAAAAAAGAACGATCAGCAGGTTGAGGGAGGTGATTCTCTCCCCTTTTCACTGCACTGCTGAAGCCACGTCTAAAATACTTTGTTCAGTTGTGGTCTCCCCAGAAAGAGTTCAGGAAAGAGGGGAAGCTACTGGATGGAGTCCAGCGGAGGGCTACAAAGATTATTAGGGGCTGGAGCATCTCTATTACAAGGAGGGGCTGAAGGATCTGTGACTGTTGAGCCTGCAGAAGACTGAGAAGATGAACTTATCAGTGCTCATAAATATATAAAAGTGTGGCTGTCTGGACGAAGGGGTCAGTCTCCTTTTGGTAGTGCCCAAACAAAACAAAAAAAGCAACAAAACAAAGGGCAGTGGGCATAAACTGGCACACAGGAATTTTTGTCTGAACAAGAGGAAAAACTTACTTTGAGGGTGACAAAATACTGGAATAAGCTGCCAAGAGAGGTGGTGGAATCTCCTTCTCTGAAGAACCCACCTGGATGCTTTCCAGTGAAATCTACTCTACTGAACTTGCTTTAGCTGCTGGTAGGACCAGATGATCTCCAAAGGTCCCATCCAACCACTGCAATTGTGTGATTATTTCTTCGTGCCTCATGTAAAACAGTTACAATTTTTGTTCAAACAATTTTAAGAGGATTTTGTGGCAAGATCTTTATTTATAATATGTCTTTGCCAATAACAGCATATCACAACTTCCATGTCAATGGTTCTACCCACTTCATCATATTTGCTGTCAGATTTTTAAATGGCTACAGTTAATGGTGACATTTGTTTATGTCTCAGTCTGAAACAGTAAATCAAAACTGAAAAATTTGCATCTAAAATGTCTCTTTTTTTCTTTTTTCGAGCAGATCCTGAAAGTGAAGAAATGATGTCTGTTGTCATACAGGCTATGGAAAAAGCAAGAATGAAGAACTTGAAACTTGTAATAAGGAATATAGGCCCTATAGAAATTAATGTTTGGGAGCCAGCAGAAGAAGGAGCAGATTTTCAGGAAGAGCACTATTATGACAAGGTCTCTCTAGGCACTAGTATAAGCAGAAGCACACTTACTGATCTTGGCAATCCTCAATTGCACAGTGAGGCTGAAAGTGTAGACACACTTTCAGATGCTTTGCTTGTTGAAGAAACAAGAGTTCAAACTCCTTTACCTCAAAGGTATGAAAAAGTGGTAGCAGAAAACAGTTAAGAAAAAATATAGTTGTTCTTCTATTTTACTGATCTTCTTATCAAATACAATAACTATTACTTTGAGTAATTTACCACATGAAAAATGAATTTCGTCAGATCTCAGAACTGATGATATTATGTCAAGCAACGTGACTAATATTGTTCTTGAAATGTAAATCATTATTAGCTGTGTCCAAATGCACATATGATGTTTTTGAGCTCCTGTCTTTGTGAGAACTATGAATTTTATGTTTGATTTTTAATTTGCCATCTTAACATTGCATTAGTGTAAGCTTCTTTTTGTCAGTTTCCTATTTTTAACAAAAGAGGATGAAGAAGTAGTAATGCTCCATTTACTCATTTTCCGTGTAAATCTTCCTACTGTTGATTTTGGTGTTAACTCTTTGTTTGTTGTCTAACAGGGAAAACGAATATCAGAGACAAGGGGAGATAGGTAGCAAAAATTCTACCTGCAAGACAAAAACTCTTACTTGGAAAACAAAACATATGGAGAAAGCGTACAGAAAGGACTCACAGAATCAGTGTTATTTGCCTATAGTTGGTGCATGGGAATTTGAACGTGATGATGAAGAGTATGTTAATTTCTTAGAGCTCTTTCTGAGCTATGTTCTTGAGAGAGATCTGTTAAAGTACAGTGATCTCAGAATTCCATTTCTTACTAGCTTCTCTGGACTTCTTCGAAAGCATGAATTAAACTCTCTCTTGTTTGATATTCATACAACACTAAAACGTCGACAAGCCAAAGCAAGAAGCCAAAGTGTATTTAGAGCAGGGTCTTGCTATACTGTCACCCTGACATCCTGCAATTCTGAAACAGTTTCTGTCCATCGTGTAAACGAAAATGTTCTGGAAAATCCAGACATTGTACAGTCCACTGTGCAGACGACAGAACCTTCTGTGTATGACCCAATCAAAGAACTTAAAGGATTATTTGGTTTAAAACGCAAGTCAATTTACAGAGCTCAGAGTGACAATCAAGAGGTAACTGTTGCATCAGCAATCCAGACTGTTCCTAAAGGTACTGCCCGTACACTACAAACCCTGGAAACTTCTAAATATGTGTACAAAACTGCTTATTTTCCTGATACTTTACCAGGAGAAGAACTAGCAATAGAACTGACGGATAAATTTAGCAGTATTGCAAGATTACTTGAGTGGATGATCAGATGGTCTGACAGGAGACTGCTGTGTGGTTCCAAGAAACAAGACTCCATAGAAGAAAGTCTTCCAATGATACATACGAAGACATCAGCAGCTGCTGTTCTTTCTTCCTTATGGCTGTTAGAACAATTGTGCAAAGATGGAACACAAGCAAGAAGTGTAACATTTAAGGTAAGAGAGGGGTGGAATAAGAATAAATTTATGCCAGCAAACAAAATTATACACATCTTTTACGTTATAGTTTGATTCTCAGTAAGAAAAGGAGTGTTGATCAATAGTCTTGAAGTGAGGAGTCGCTCAGAAAATAGATATTTTCCAGAAATACCAGAATTTTGGGAAAACTTCAGCTGAAAATGAAAATCCTCTTTTAGAAGTAATTTAAATAGTTATCACAGTATTTGAGCAAATGCTTAGAAGTTATGTCACTGTGTCTATTTTTATGTGAAGAAAGCCAGAATTGGTGACAGATTATTGGAAAAACAAGAGTAATTAAAGAATGTTTTGTCAAAGGAAACTTGAATGCAAGTTTATTTGTCCTTAGAGGAAAGCACGGTTGCATTTTGACTAAAGCTAGATGTTAATTTGTGAGAAGTGAACTTTGAATTTCCAGCTAACACTGTTAAACTTGGGAATTTGTAAAAATAAATAAATAAATAAATAAATAATGCTACATGAAATGCTTTGGATGAAGAAGGTTGTGGGGTTTTTTTAAGGTCTTTTCTCACAGAGAGATTTTGACTTGTATTTGGTTTCCATATGCTGTTTTCTTGCAAGCACCATATGTACTTTACTTACAACTTACTGCCAGAATACTAGGTGTGCTAACTATGCATGATTATGTAAGTTTTTTGCCTTTCATATAGTTATCACAATTCAGTGATAATTTGAAGTAGGTCTATTTTACTGGTGCTGAAACCAAATATTATTGCATTTCTTTTATGGAGAATATTAATTGTCACATCAATGACAAAGGAATCATGAAACATCTGTTATTTCACAATTCTTCTACATAACTCAGAGGACCATTTCTTTGTTAATCAAAAGGTGAAAACTCAGACTCCATATTTAAGTGTAAATCCAGAATTTCTCTGTTGCAGAGGAAATTGTATGAAGATAAACATAGCATATGAAACAGTATTTTTTAAAGTCTTTTTTTTTTTTTTTTTCTAAAGCAAGTGAATTTTTTTTATTATTGTTAATAGAATGCAGGTAACCAGTGTCTGAAAGAATCTGCATCTCCATCAGAAGCACAGCCTAGGACCAAGAGAGAACGTGGAGTAGTTGAAGGCACTTCAGCAAATCCTCCAGCTGATGTCCATAATATACAAGCCTATGACAACCTTTGTGAAAACCGTTCAGGGTAATTTTTTTTTTATCTAAGAACTCCAGTTTGTCATTCCCCAGCTAATGAACATAGTGAGATGAATAGTTCTGCTGTTTCTGCATGTTATATTATGTTAAATTTTGAATGTAAATTCAATCTCATGCTCAAATCTAATGGCTATACGTGGTCTGTTACATCACTTGAATTTATTCCTGAAACAGGATAATATTATATTCTTTCTATATATATGTAAGTTACTAATTTTGGTGGAGATGTTAAGGTGTTCTCTTTTATAGAGTAATATTGTCTCAGTTTTGTAGAAGAGAATCCAGATTTTTTATGCCTCGTAATATCACATGATTGTGTCAGTTCTTCTCAAATCGGTGACCAGGTCTGTTGCAAGAAATATTCATGAGAACTTAATGTATTTGGTCATTCTGTTCTGTTTATTTCTCATATTCTGCTCCTTTTATTTCTGATACTTAGAAAAAATCTTATGTTTGCTGTTTAAACATTATCAGGACTAACACTGTTGGAAGGAGAAGTCTTGAATATTGTCCTAAAAATTGTTGCAAGACTTCGCTTTATAGAAATTTCGTAATTGACAAAAAAAATCAGACCAAGTATCTACCTTCCCCAGACATACCTCTAGGTAGCAAACAAGATGGCTGTTTCGTATGAATTGAAATGTCAGTTTACATCACTGTTCATACAGTTAGCAATGTGGAAATACAGTCCAGATTTTTGATTTAGTAACTATCATCATTCTCTCAAATAACAAGCTCTATACAGGGAGAGAGAGAACCTTCATTCTTATACTGAGATGATAGTTCACAATGTTAATTGTTTTTTCTTGACTTTTTCTGTTGTTTTCATTTTTCCCCTGGATCTTTAATCTAGCTATGTTGATGTATGTGTCAGAAAGAAAGATGGAAAAGGGGGTAAATATGTATTTCTTCATACCTTAAACACTTCTGGAGATGGAGATTCTGTAAACTGATGGCTTTTGTAACATTTGTCTCTATCTACTGCTGCGCTAAAGAAATGAAAGATCTGCTGTTAGTATTTAAAGACACTGATGTGTGTTTCCTATAAATTTTATTTTATTTTTTTATAATAAAGGAAGTTTCTGTGAGGGACATAAATGTATTCTTAGGGAGATTATCTAAAAGTTACAATGCAATTTATGCCTTCCGTTTTCTTTTTGGTAGGTCATATGTGTTCTTTACGTCTTTCTGAAGAGCATTTGAAAGGCTGTCCCTTTAATTTCAGTAAAATGTTACCACTATTCCAAAAAATAGTATTTATCTCAGTTTAAGTGAAACTTGTTGGGGAATTTTATATGATTATATCACAGCAGTGTTTATTTTACTGTTATACTCTAGCCTGTAGTCTGAGAGGAACAGTATATTTAAATGAAGTCTGATACTTAGGTTATTTTTATTGTGGTTTTTTTTTTTTTTAATTCCAATGATCAGAATGTCTACAAAATCAATATATTTTGCTAAGAAGGAAATTAAACATGGGAGTTGTTCTCTGCCTCATGTGACTGAAGATCTTAATGAAGTTGAGCCATTTCTACAGGAGGAGTCAGACATAACATCACAAAGTGAAGGTTTGTGTTTGTGCTATATTCTTTTACTGTTGTCTGACATAGCAAAGTAGGAGCTTTGCCGAAGTAGAATTATACATTCCTTGCACATCACATCAGTAGTAGTAGGACAAACTATGAATTTGCTGAAAGATAGCTCAACCCTTTTTCTTCCTCAATAGGAAAAAAAGTGGACTAATGTAAACCAGCCGACAGAAATTGTGTAACAGTGCTGTATGTCATATCGTTTTCTGATTTAGAATAATTTTGTTTGTTTTTGTAGAGTGCTTTGAGGAGCCATTTGAAACTCCAAAGAGCTCCAATGGCTCTATCAGGATCAAACCTGGAAAGGCAAGTTACCAGTTATCATCTTGTCGAGAATTCCTCAATGTAATTTAGAAATGGAGATCTTGGTAGAATTTTTTCCCTACTGAAGTCAGTAGTAAAAATTATTAGTACTTAAACAGTAGTAAAGTGTTAGAGCAAAGCTTACTCTAAACATTTTTCAGTATTGATTCAGTGTTTGTAAAACTGAGTGTGTGTCTGCCTATATCAACAGGCATATAATTATGTTCCATAACAGGTTGTGTACCACCGTATATAAGTATATACTATTTTTGTACACATAGATATGTATAAAACCATGTAAACTAAACAAACAAACAAACAAACAAAAAACAGGTGGTCTTCTGTTTAGCAGAATTTTATAACTATTTTGTTTACCGTAGCTAGCTGTATTACAGCTTATTTCCTAAAAAATGTATGCTGACTTGGAAGTTGTCATAGGGTGACTAAGTAATGACTTATGACTTGTTTGCTTCCTTGCTTACCTGATTTTTAAATTAAATGTATAAAGGTGTATTATTTGTTGGAGTCTGAAAAGTCAGTTTAGATCTATAAATTAGCCTCATTCTCATGTATCATCCAAGAGAACTCTCCTGTATTTGAAATTGGCTAGGAACTATTATGAACGAATGTGGATTGCAACAGCTTACTCTCCTGTAGTACTTTGGATTCAGTGCTGTTAATAGAATTAGACCCAGTAATGGAATGATTTTCAATTCCCCACTATGTATTACTACATATTACTATAGTGAATCTGCGGCATATGTGAAGTCCTGGATTTATTTCTGTTTCTTAGTTTGTGAGTAGCTTCTATTTACAAACTTTGTTTCCCTATTGTCATCCTTAATAGGAGGTGTGAGATTAGCAGACTTGATTTCCAGGGTACTGTATCTGGATACAGACTTGAAAATAGAAACATATAACAACTAATTTAAAAAAAAAACAAACAACAAACCATATTTGGATGGAATTATTAAGATATCTCCAAATACGTAAGCTGCAACTGTCCTCTGATAAGTGTGTAATTTTTGTTGTTTTTGTCAGATTTTTTAAAATGACTGTTTAATGAAAAATATGTTTGACTTAGGCTAATAAAATAATATTTCATTGAAGCAGAAGGGGTATGTAAAAATTTACAAGTTGAGACACATCTTTTTATTTTCCAGGACATCTCCAATTCAGCTGTATATAGACCACAAGAAGACCAAAAGATGAAAAAAGCAAATGAAAGAAAGGCTGAACAGAATGTGTGAGAGACTTACTATTTTATTTTTCCCTTTGACTCTGTTTAAAAACAGTTAAAATTTTTGTTTTGTAGTTTTGCAGTTTTGCTAATTATGGGACTCAGTCAAATCTGAATGGGTTTGTTACTGTAGGAACAAACTCATAGACTGGAAGAAAATTTCAGTCATGTTCTATTTCACATGAATAGGCATTTTGCATATACAAGGTGCTGGGTGGATTAATGAGTAGTTTAGAAATGAACAGGTAATACAGGCATGGTTTGTGGTAAGGACTAGTATTTTCTTTCTGGTTGAAGTATGTAACTGGAGAATAACTGGATAAGTTTCCAGATTGAAAATTCTTCTTTGAAGTTGGAGCAGTATCTTCAGACAAATTACAGAGGGAGAGCTATTTTTCAAGGAAATTTAGTTGTTAACTTGTTAAACAATTTAAAAGATACAGATGAAAGTGAATATAGGTGGTAAATTAATCATCTCCTGACGGAGAGAGGGAGATATTTTACAGAACTTAATTTCAAGAAATTTACGTAATTTTGGCTTGTTTTAAATTTAATGTGAGCTAGATGAATATTTTAAAATATATTTTAAAATAAAATAAAATAGTATCATTTAAAATAAAATGGAAACAAGGAAACAATCCATAAAGCTTGATTGTTACATCATTAGTTAGAGTTGATTACTGCTTAGTTTAATTTCTTTTAAGCTTTTCAAGGGAAGAAACTTTATTCCAAAAGGGTTTTTTGTTTGCTATGAAGAATTAGTGTTTGGGGATTTTTTTCATTTAATGAGAAATGTAACCACCTATTTTTATTCTTTTGTATCAATTTTCTTTATGATCCTACCAAATTTGTTTGTCATAATGAAACCTTTTTCTATAATACATAGCAACTGACTTTAGTATCTTATTTCACTGGCATATAAATCCATATTCTGTTTATGTAATATTTGTTAAGAACTCAAGAATGGCCAGCTTTAGGGAAATAAAAGTTTCCTTATGACTCTGGCTTTCCTTTTTTTTTTTTTTTTTCTTGGAATGCAGATTGGGATCATATTAGCTAATATTAACCTGTATTGCTTATTGGATGTTCTCTTCTTTTGACTGCTCCAAGCAATCTATTTTTTTTGCCTGTTGTTTGTGTGAACAGCCAGAACCTTTTCCATGCTTTTGTTTGAGTCAGTTTCTAATTGCTAGGGAGACAAAGCTTGAATGTCAATATTTGCCAGCTCAAATTGCAGCGTAATGAAGTAATACAGTTCAGTATAGCTCTGATAAGGTGGCATTCAGGTATCATTGCTTTAAATGTACAAAAGTGTTTGTACATAAAATGGGGAAAAAATGAAAAGCACAACAAATTACTGTAGCACTTACAATGTCTGTTTTTTTGTTCTATTGTTTTATTTTGAAGCATGACTGAGGTTGCTACTAGCACCATTTCTCAATCATTCTCTTTAGAGCAAAATTCCGAGGTTCCCAGGTAAGATAAACCTATGGTGTTTTATACAATGAAAAAAAAGCTCTTGTTAAAAAAGCTCTTGTTAAATTTTTAGTGTCAAGTAACATAATTTTTATTGCAAAATATTTGTACGTGAAAACTGTAATACAGAGTAAGTTTTCTGAAACATTTTCATGCCATAATCCTTGTGAATCGCATACTCTTGCAGTTTTTCCAGGATAACACATGAATAAAACTTCTTAAAGTAAAGTACCTATGATAAGATATAGTCTTATCATAATATAATATATATCTTTGTGAACAACTTGAAAAATATGCTATTTAATATCATCTGGTACATTGTATTTTAATGTTTTGTAATCTGCAGTTTTATTGTTGCTTTTTAAATATCCAAATAGGTAAAGTCACGATTAGTCATTTAAGTGAAAGTAAATCTGCCATCTCTTATATTTCAGCTATAATTTAATAAATATAATATATTTCACTATATTATAGTGTCCATCTCCATTTTCTCTATCTTTTTGGTTTTATGATTAACAGGACCTTTTTCTGTTGCAGCATTGTTTTTTTCTGTATCTCTAGAAAAGCCAATGTTTCAGTCTCCCTGTGACTGAAAACTGTAGATCTTATGTCTTTACTGTTATTTTTCATTCACTATGTCATTAAGTGCTAGGAAAAAAAGGCCTATGTGAAGATAGTGCAGTGTTAATTGTTAAATTTTTCCAACAAATTCATTATATTTTAGATAAATCAAGATATCCTTAACATTTTGTGGATTAACTTAAGATAACCTATATGTTTTCTGTACTATGAGTGTTTTTAGCAATTTTATTCTTTTCATTCTATTGTTAAGTAACATAGAGATTTCTGTAAGTCACGGTCAGCCTTCCCTTGCTGCTGTGTCAAGTATATCAAGTGTTATCTCCAGTACTTCAATTTGTGCAAAAAAGGAAGACATCAAGAAAGAAGTCGCAACAGAAGAGAAATTGAATACATCAGAGACTGTCAGACAGATGCTCCAAGATGAAATGTTTAAGTTAGTTCAGGTAAGAATGCTTCATTGTTGAAAATTGTGTTCCCAGTATAAAATGGTATTTAACGTACAATTGGGATAATTACTGTTTTAAAGTATTTGTTTGCTTGTTTTTAAAAATTATTAGCATAATAATGAAAGGCTGAATGTGTTCTAATTCAAACAGTTCAGTGTGCTCTAATTGCTTAGATTAGGAAAGATTCTGAAGCTGTAATAACTTCATAGCTGTGATAGCAATTAACTTTTGTTAGCACATTGAAACAATTATGTACAAGCTTACATATACCTAAACTTCACAGAAAAAGTGAAGGAATTTATCTTGCTTTAGCAAAGCCTGTCTATGACAGATTTTTAATATATCTCAAGTTCAGTTCAATAAGCAGTCGTACAAATGAATCTTCATTGAAACTTATGGAAGTTGTTTATTGGTACTGTGTATTTTATGTTGATAAGATAGTGAACTGTTAGAACATGGCTTAGAGATGATGTTTTTGTGAGGATCCCTGTTAAAAGTGTTTTTACGGTGTTACCTTCATGTGTTTGTGTGTGCAGCTACAGCAAATCAACTTCATGAGTTTAATGCAAATAGTGCAGTCATCATTTGCCAACCTGCCAAATGTGCAACAAACTTTAGAACGGTATCAATCTGCTCATCTGGAAGGAATCCAGCCTGTGCCCCCAACAGAAGTCAATGGCTCTGCAAGACCTTCATGTTCTGCCGGGGCTTCTCTAAAAACAGAACTGTCCACTGAAGATGATAGAGAAAAATATGATCAAAAAAGCTCACATTTTCAACCAACAAATAGTTCAAAAGATGAAAGCAACTGTGTCCATATAAAAGTAGGTGTATCAGTATGTCACTTTTGAAGATGTCAATGTGTATATATTCTGTATATTTGTTATCTGTTGTGTTGAATTGCTAAATCTTTTTGAAGTGATTGCTGTAGACAAAAACAAGCATAAACAAAAACCAAACGTATTTTTGTACATATATAGTTTATCAGCTGTTTCACTGTGCTTTCAAATGCTTTTTTTTTATTTTCTGATCTAGAATCATCAGAACGTTCCTTTAAGCCTACTAGAAAACCATAGCAAAGAGACAGGATTTATGCCACCAACACAAGATTTGCATTCTTCAGCATCCATTAAACAACTTCATCTCCTAGCTCCTTCCTCAGATGTTCAGAAAGCACCTAAGTTTATCCCTATTGAAAAAAGCACAGATTGCTCAGATGGATTTCCTTTGCTTAAGCTTGAATCAGGTTATCATTCCAAACCAGCGTTTTTAGATCCAATAGAAATGTCATCAGCTTTTGCAAGACCACCCCCACAAGTAGCTTGGAATTCATCAGATTCTTTATGGCACCATCAGTCATCATACAAAGAAAGAAGGGGGAAGTCTACAGCACACTGGAACATGAGTAGATACAAACCTGAGATCTTGAAACCAATCCAAGAGGAAGAGAAAAGATGGGCAGAAACAGTGTATAAGCCACTCTCCAAACACCTATGCTCAAGTCAGTATGAAGAACGAGAAGTTTCACTTGAGCAGCAGTTCTCTGGTAATGTGAAAATGGACAATACAGTGATCACCAACAACCTGGCTGGTATTCCCCTACTGCACTTGAATCTTGATCCAGTAGTTAGACTTCCACCAGTTACAAGACAGCCAGTCATCACTGCTTTAATACCTGTTAAACCTATAACGAAAGAGACTGATGAAAGAGAAACGCTGCAGCACACAGGAATATCACTGCTTCATGCCAAATTACCTCAACAAAAGAAGGTACTGGATTTAGTAATACATTTTTCTAAGTTGCAAGTGTTTTTAGTATAGTGATTTCTAATTCATCAAAGATTAGTTAGTGTTTCCACTTTATGAGATTTGGAAGTCTTCAATCCAGCTGACAGAAGAGAGTTTGGAACTAAGGTACCTTTATACTGGAATGTTAATCTAAAGCAGGCTTGGTGCTGTTTTGGAATTGTTTAAAGAATCTACTGGCTCAAAATGATAAATAATATTTCTGTCACAAAAAGTAATCACTGCTGGCTTTACAGAAAGTTAAATACAATTATTTACAGAACAAGAAAGGAAGCAGTAAGAAATTCTATTCCGTACAGGGCAGAAATGTAATGCCCTATAGGCATTTTCCTTTTAGGCTTGGAAAGAAAACTTTGTCTTGTGGATGTTGGGAGCCTGGTATTTTGAAACATGTTGTTCTGACAGAATCTCATGTGCTCACCCATTTCAGCTGAATGCAAACATTTTTCCTAGAAACATTTTGAAATTTGCCTGCATTTCCTATTTTCATCTTCAGCCAGATACGTAAGAACATATTAGGGAAATAAGTTCTGACAAGGAAATTCCTATCTTCTACTTTGTTTAATGGGAGCAGTTTGCACATTAACATGTTGCTTCTGATTCTGCTGTTACATTTTCATTCTCTCCACAAATTAACTGTGTTTATGTAACTGAGATACAAACAGGACCTGCTATATTCATCCAGTATGACTGGGGTCTCCCCGTTTTATCACTGTTTCATTTTTTTCTTCTCTCTGAACTTCCAGGTGCCAAAACTTATTCCACCTCAAGATCTCATTGCATTTGAGCAGTACTACCACCATCATACTGTGACCAGTACTTCCTTTGAACGGGACCAAACTAAGCCTATCCAATTACTAAAAACTGATTTTAAACCATTTGAGCCAAGAGATGTGCAGAGCAGTACAAAAAGGCAAGCCAAACTTATGGGTCTTCAGTTTGAAGAGACTATGCTGCGGGTCATCACTATTAGTAGTAATCTTTAGGAAAGAAAGGATTGCAGTGTTTTAATATATTTTAAAATACAGGCTCTGATAATGAGTCCAGAAGGCATCCATCAAAATTCCAACAGAAGAATTTTTTGGTTTTTGCTAGCTGTGTTACGCATGAATTTTGACATTTTTATTTTTACCTGTACCTTACTGGGAAGGGATAATGACATCATTGCATCTAGAATGGAATGATTGCTTCTGATTGTGATGCTTTTAACTCAGACAGATGGGCAGACTCTGAATGTTCACTGTAAGGTTGGGAACAAACAGTACATAAATACTGTAGTTTAGAAAACCTGTTATGATATTATCAGTAGAAATTCTTAAGCCTATAATTGTTTTGCATTTGGGCCGGAAGAACCCCAGGCACCCGCACAGGCTGGGAGGAGTGGTCCTGGAGAGCAGCTCGGCAGAGAAGGACCTGGGGGTCCTGATGGACGAGAGACTGAACATGAGCCAGCAGTGTGCTCTGGCAGCTCGAAAGGCAAATGGGATCCTGGGCTCCATCAGGAGAGGGGTGGTCAGCAGGGACAGGGAGGTGATCGTCCCTCTCTACTCGGCTCTTGTGAGGCCCCATCTGGAGTACTGTGTCCAGGTGTGGAGCCCTCAGTACAAGAAAGACATTGAGATTTTGGAAAGGGTCCAGAGGAGGGCGACTAAGATGATCAGGGGGCTGGAGCACCTCCCCTATGAGGACAGGCTGAGGGAGTTGGGCTTGTTCAGCCTGGAGAAGAGAAGGCTGCGTGGTGACCTCATTGCAGCCTACCAATACCTGAAGGGAACCTACACCCAGGAGGGGAGTAAACTCTTCAAAAGGGCTGACAATAGCAGGACTAGGGGAAATGGATCCAAGTTGAAGGAGGGAAGATTTAGGTTGGATGTTAGGGGGAAGTTCTTTACAAGAAGAGAGGTTAGTCCCTGGAACGGGCTGCCCAGGGAGGTTGTGGATGCCCCGTCCTTGGACGTGTTCAAGGCCAGGTTGGACGGGGTCCTGGGCAACCTGATCTGAATGTGTGTGTTTGGTGGCCCTGCTAGGCAGGGGGGTTGGAACTACATGATCCTTGAGGTCCCTTCCAACCCGGGTGATTCTGTGATTCTGTGATTCTGTAATTGTTGTCTGATAATGTATTCATCAGATTCTTAAGAGAATTGCAACTTTTTTAGTACAATAGTAAATAAGAAAATTTTATTGATAACATAAGTCCATATCTTGCCTGGAGGATTTCTTAGTTTCCTTACAGGCGTTTTGTGTTGTAATGATTTTATTTTTTTTTACCGCACAAAGTATAGTTACATTATCCAGATTATCCAGATCGTAACATTTGATATGACTGTTTTACTTGACTGTTAACACATTTTGCTTTGATTGGTGAATGTTTTTATGAGCTCTTGTAATTATTTTTGATGCATTTCTCATGCACAGAATCATCCTTTGAACCAATCCTTATGCAGCAGTTTTGTTTATTTTTTCCACCTTTATTTCAGTGTGTATTTTCTACTTAGGAAACAGTAGGTATTCTTACAATTGTGGAGCAGTTCTTACTTCTGTTTATAATTATTATGTTGGCAGACAGAAGAGGCGTAATAAGAAACAAATGAATGAGGAAGTGGAAAAGGAGAAACGAAGTGTGTCTTTCTGCCCAGATGATTCCATCATCAATATTAGTGATACAGTGATCTCTGTTGAATCAAAAACGGTAGTGTCAAACAATGTTTTTTTCTTTGCCTTTTTCAAGTATTCAGGTATTAAAAGAAAAAAAAAAAAAAAAACAACTGAAACAATCATGTAAATTTCTTCCATGCTGTCCTCTAGAAACAGTACATATTCTTCATTCACATCTTTGTATTTACTGCAAGGAAGAGATTTAGAATGGAAAAAGAGTTACAGGGATGCATTTGTTTCTGTTGGGATGTGAACTTTCCTAATTAGAATAGCATATTTTGACATCTAAAGTAAATCCAGATACAAGCACCAATCACTTAAAAAATGTTCTGCCTGTCAGTAATACGAGGGCAGCTATCCCAAGCATTATTTTTTTCACATGAAGCTGATTGATGACAGTATAACTCAGAATAGGGAGAAAGAACTCTCTCCTCTGTTTTATCCAAGTCATTGAGAAGACAAACCCTCTTCCTCAGCTAGGTTTTGATTTCTGTTGTTTACATAAGTCATTTTAGTATCTTTTAACATCTTTTGGGGTTATCCTTACCAGTATTAGATTGAAAACCAGAATGTTTTCAAGCTCTATTTATGGTCCATAACATACCTTCTTTGAGACTTCCTTGTCTATCACAGCTACTGGAGAATCTCAGCAGGGCTAGAAAATACTATGATACAGCAGGGATAGTGTATCTGATAGAAAGAAAATTAACAGCATCAACAGAACCTTTCATTGTGGCTGCAACTTATTTTTTATGATTTTTTTTTTTTTCTAATTAGGATCCAGAGACAAAATATACCTCTCACCTGCAAGATGATTCTTTCATTTCCATGGGCAAGTACATGACATTTAGTACTTTAAGTGCTTAAATAAATCAGGGAATAGAAGTTTGTTAGACTTCAAAGCAAAATTCCATATTATTAAGACAATATCAAAAGATATCAAAAAAAAGTCAAACTGTGTACTCTTTAGAAATATGATCTGCACTGTATATAACAGGATCATTTCCCAGAAATTGAGAAAAACCTTTCGAGATGATGAAAAAATGTTCAGTTCTCTTTTGGAATATTCAGTTTTATGGGATTAGTGTGGAGAGATTCTATATTTACGCTCTTTTAGCTTAAAAACATCGCTAATTGTATCACTACATTCCCCAATTACTTGTTAATTCAGAATAATTCTCCTGAAAGTTTTGTTAGTTTCCTTGAAAATGGGCAATGATGTTTTGTTTACGCTTATAAGCAGTGAAGTTTAGGAAAGAGTAAAGAGTATATGGTATGAATTTCAGTAACGATGGCTCATAGTGATTTCTTATTCATGTGATTAACCGGAAGGAGGCTTTAAACATACGCTTCAAATTCTAAATCAGATGTATTTGTTTTCAAATATATTTCCAGTTTTATTTGACAGCATCTTCTAATAGTATGAAATTTAAGAGTCTTATACTTGAAAGAGGCTGAATGTTTACAGTACTTCTAGCTCAGAAAAAGAAGTCAGTGATTATAGGAAGATCTGCTTCTTTCTACTGTATTAATTCAGCATAGAATTTAGTCCTACCAGACAAAAATAATGCAATCCATTCTCTGAAATTTGTCTTAGACAAATTCTGTCTTGCACAGATCTGTAAAAATATCAGTAAGGAAATAAATGCATAATTATGTATACACAATTATTTCCCTCTGCTTTTAGATTATGAAAGCAATTCATTGCTCCCTGTATGAGTATACTTGGTTTGAAGAGTACACATCCAAATCTAGTCTTGATTTCAATTCAGTATAACATTGTAAGATTCAGTTGCATGTGTTTACAGACGACAGATATTGCAAATTTTCTTGATATCATTTATAAAATATACTTAAAATAATGTGTCAGAATGCAGAGAAACTTCTTCCACAGCACTAAGTTTTAAACTAAAATGATTACTTTTTCTAATTCATGCACTACTTATAGACAGCTATTTGCACATTTCAGACAAAGCAGAAGAGGCAGTTACGACTCCAGATCTACATTTACATTACATGGCTTCTACAAGGAAAAAAATAGCAGAAACTCAGGATGCAAGTACCAACACTCACCCAGGTAAATGTTACCTGTGCAAGTTACAGCAACTGTTTATAGGTATTGTTTCAAGTTAATTGTAATATTTCATGATTTTTTGCATGTTTAAATTTTTGTTACAAAAAAAAAAAAGAGAAGATATTGAAATGTAAATTACAAACTACTAGCTAAAATAATTATAATAAAGGTACTACTGATGTGATTGTGTAAGTGACTCTGTATGCTTTCTGTATGTCAGTTGTGTTGTGATTTGTTTCTGACAGCTTCTTTTAGCTTACGTTGTCTTTATGAAAACACATTTTAGACAGTGTTTCAAGTTTGATTGAAATTGCTTTCCTACCTCTTCTCTATAGCTTTCCTTTGATCATAGGCTGGTAAATCAGAATTGTACTGTCAGGTCATGCCATACGTATCTTTCCTTAGATTAATGCATTTTGTTTTCTTTTTCCTATCAAGTGCTCAAATCATACAAGGATATAGGAATCAGTACCGAAAGTGAGATTTCTCACCTTGAAAAAAATGAGTCAGATATGTCTCTTCCTGCGTCGGGTATGGTTTCAGGCTTTCTTTAATTCATTTATTGTTTTGGAAAGCTATAAAAATACTACCACTTAAAATGTATTTTTGTATGACGTAACTTTATATGTAGGGTATTGATAACCTTCTGATTTATTCTATTTCTTTCAACCAAATGTTGAGTAGTAATAAATACAGTTTATTTATTATTTATTTATTTAGAAACATTTGGTTCTGTTTTACCTGGTACATTGTACCCATGCTTTTGTTTCTGTGTCATGAGAGACATTTATGGGCTTTATAGTGATTTTACTGCTGCTCAATTTTTACAATTTTTTTTCTGGTATGTAAAATATTGGTGCTATTTGCAGAAAACAAAATTGGAAGTGATTTTGATTTGAGGCTAAACATGTATTTTGCTTTATGTTTTGTTCCCCACAAAACTTATAGCTCCCTGATAAATAGTACTACGTAAGATTTATTACTTAAGAATATTCCCTCTTATAGCACACAAACATATTAATTTTTCATTTTTAGAAAATTCAACAACATTACTCCATTTGGAAAATTATTTTACTATGTAGTGTACATTGCAAATATTGTTTATTTATTTCATTTTTCTAGGCAAGTACTGTCATTCAACTTGATCCAGTCAAGATATAGAGATTTTTTTTTAACTACTTAAGATGGAATTGAAGATGAACAGCAATTTATACTGCAGCGTGCTGCTCTAATTTTAATGTTTTGAATATTTTTCTTAAATAACTTAAACAAATGAAAAATAATTAAATAGTGATTGATATTGTTTGAACGAAACTTTGAAGCAAACTTGTTACACAGTGGCCTGGGTTGGAAGGGACCTCAAGGATCACAAATCTCCAAGCCCCCTGCCACAGGGCCACCAACGTCCACATTTAATACTAGATCAGGCTGCCCAGGACCCCATACAACCTGACCTTGAACACCTCCACGGATGGGGCATCCACAACCTCTCTGGGCAGCCTGTTCCAGCACCTCACCACTCTCTCTGTAAAGAACTTCCCCCTGACATTCAACCTAAACCTTCCCTCCCTCAACTTAAACCATTTCCCCTTGTCTTGCTGTTATCTACCCTTTCAAAGAGTTGATTCCCCTCCTGTTAGTAGGCTCCCTTTAGGTACGGAAAGGCTGCAGTGAGGTCACCCCGCAGCTGTCTTTTCTCCAGGCTGAACAAGCCCAGCTCCCTCAGCCTGTTTTCATAGGGGAGGTGCTCCAGCCCCCTGATCATCTTTGTGGTTTTGCTTTCTGAGCTGCAACAGCACACTGCTGGCTCATGTTAAGCTTTTCATCTATCAGGACCCCCAGGTCCTTCTCTGCAGGGCTGCTCTAAAGGACTGCTCCTTCCAGTCTGTATGGATGCTTGGTATTCCTCCGGCCCATGTGCAAAACCTTGCACTCTGCTGTGTTGAACTCATCAGATTCACCCAGGCCCACCTTTCAAGCCAGCTGAGGTCCCTCTGAATGGCATCCCTTCCTTCCACCATGTCAACTGCACCACTCAGCTTGGTGTCATCAGCAAACTTGATGAGAGTGCACTCAATTCCGTCATCGATGTCATGTGATATGTAGCCACATTTCCTCAACATCTTTATGTTGAAGGACAGCATCTTTTTATATTAATATTAATCTTTTTTTTTTCCCATAGAATCATGTAGCATTCCTAAATTATCATCACCCGACGTGTATTTAAACCTGAGATTCTCCAGTGAAGTGAATGAGAGACTTCTACCATCATCTTTGTCTGATGTACCTGATTTGGTTAGTGGTGCATATGGTTTAATTACAAGAATACCATTTGTCTTATCCCTTGAATCTGTATTATTCTTTTTTGGATGAGTAAGTTGTAGAATATGGAAGACCGCATTGTCTCTGAAGCAAGAAATCTCTTTCAACTCTTAGAAAGAGTAAACATGGAAATGTTTAAAATGTACTGCTCAAAACACATGCTGAATAATTCTTCATCGTCTTGTTTTTGTTTAGAGTGAACATAAATATGTTAGTGTGGTTGACATTGAAGACAGTGACATTCTTAATGATTTACCGATGGCACCTGAGTCAGCGGATGAAATAGTTACTACAGAGCAAAATGAGAAGTTTGAAAGTCCATCTACTGGAGAACTTCATCGCATGGCAGCTTCTGTTACTAATGCAATTCCATCTGAGCTGCTTCAGAAGAACGGTAAGCATTTTGATTTTAAACCAGGAAAAATCCTGTCCATTTTAATTAAAATATTCTTACCCCCTCACAGAATATCCTTAGCCTTTCTCCCACTCAATTCCTGCTTGTTTTGCTGTATACATCAAAACATTTATACATTTGACATGTTTGTATTGATACGTGCCTGCTAAAATATGCATATTATTATTTTCAGTACTTATTTGCAGTACTAATTATCTTATATCTTAGACATAATAAAATAATTAGACATAACCTTATATTATGTCTGATTACTTGCAGTACTTAAATGCTTCCATTACAGTTCATTCAGGGGTGTTGATCTACTTTTTTATTTCAAGACAATCATCTCAAAAATGTATCAAGCCAAAAGCAAAAGGAACATAAAGAGGCAGATTTTGCTAGAGAAAGTATAACTTGGAACATAGAACATGAGGATGCAAGAGCTGTCCCTTCTACGTGGCTGCTGTCGGAAGTAATTGACAAGGAATGCTTATCCACAAAGCATCAGGAAATAGATAGGCAATTACGTATACTGCAGAATGTAACAAAAAATATGGAGGAGGATTTCAGAAATACCAGACAGGTGAGTTTAAACTGCTAACTTGTTTCTGAAATGACTTACTTTTTGCTTCCTTCAACTAAGGAGAAAAAGTTGTATCTTGGAATAATACATTTTCAAACCTGGTAGGTGAGGGGAAGTCTCTGGACTCTCAGGACGCGCTGGAGACACAACAACACACCAATGTGGTTGAAAACTGTTAGTCTCCAGCGCGTCCTGAGAGTCCAAAGACTTCCCAACAGGTAGGTATATATTGAAAGGGAATAAAATGCAGTTCTTTCACATTTGGTGCAGTATCTTTTGTCTGATATGGTTGCCTACAATTGGCCAAATACTGGCTGAAATGGTGATGCTCTTAGTAAACCAGAGGAGTATATTTAATTTTCTTGTAACTGTGGAACAGCAAAAAGTTAAGGGCTCAGCAGGAGCAAAAGCTTGGCCTCTCCAGAATATTAAGTGACTAATTCTGGAAACAGTTTGCACTGATTTCATAAAATACTTGTACTTTTAACATCTTTATGAAAGCAAATGTGTAAGTAAAATAAATACATTTTGGACATGGTGCATTCAGATGATCTTATGTAGTAAGATCTTATATAATAACAGATCTCTCAATACTACATCTAGGAAAATATTGGCATTTACTTCTTCATATTAGTTTGACTTCCTAATAATGTTAGAGCAAAGTAGAGGGTGACTATTCTTAGCACAAGCCAGTATTTTACCAGTCTGGTTCCAAAGTTTTTCATTTGTACGTTATTGTAACTGAGTCAGTTTCCTGTTTGCTCTGTAACTCCACAGCATCTGCTTTTTTCAAACTAATTCAACTCATTCAAACTAATAATGTCCATTGCCTGCTGTTCCAAATATTACAGAAATATAAAGGACCTCAGTGTGTCAACTGCACACATAATCACAGTAAAGAGGATTAATTAATCACTTATATCCTTCCTTTAGGTGATCATCTAAGCTGATTTTTCAAAGCTTGCATTGAAAGAAATCTTTGCACATCTTTTGTGTTAGAGCATTTCACTGTGTTTTTATTTTTAAACTTATTTTTAGTACTTAGCCAAATCGTGATTCCTGAAAATAAACTGATTTTCTTTTTGCCCTTTCTTCAGTACATAAAATTTGATCATTTATTTTATAACAATTCCTTATGTATTACACGTGAGTGTTGAGGCCTGTTCTTTGTAAAAAATGCACTTTAAATGTCTCAACAAGATTAATCAGTTTCACTTCATCGTTTTCAAATTCTGGATGCTTCTGACTTAGGAAGAGTGTGGAAATATTTTTATTTTTAGGTTTTTTTAAATAAGATACAATAGGAAAATTCAGATATTTATAAAATAAGAGACAATGTGTTTAACATGTTAAGTCTTCTCACAAGAATAATGTAGTTCATACATATTATCGAAGTAGTGCTTCAAAAGATAAAGTTCTTTAAAATAGATAATTCCACTTGAGATACTATGATTCTGAATTATTTTGTTTTGAATAAGGGTGCTCCATTATAATGTTTCTAAGATTCAGAGAAAGAAAAAATATTTAAAGAAAACTTTGTGAATATCTGCTATGTAAGTCATAAAAATCCTTTGGAGATTATATTCTTACTTAGTTTTGGGGTTACATTTATAGCTTGTGAAAATAATAGAAGATTTGGAAATGGCTGCCAATTCAGACCCTCATGGTCATCCTTCATTCTCTGAAGATTCTAGAATCACTGATGATGGTACGTGTTCAGTTGACAGACAGACAGTAAACTTTGAGTTGCATATTAACCTTGACTTTTTCTTACCAATGAAATTGCTGTCCCAGGAAATGTTACTGAAATATTAAAGAGATTAAAAATACAAGAGGAAGAAAAACAATCTAAACTAGAGAATCTAGTGAATAACGCTATGTTTATTGCCTCAACAAAAGAATTATTTGAAAGCATCTGTATATTTTCATCTTTTCCAAAACTGTAATGCGAGGCCTGAGTATGGGTCTTTAAAGATGATAGTGTGTGTTTATATTTTACTAAAAATTGAATTTGTTGCTCATCATGACTTTGTTTGCTGATAAAAAGTGAGTATGGATTTAGTTCAGTTTCCCCTGTGTATATACTACAGATACTTTTTTCACCTGTCTCTAGAGGCTATGTAGTTGTAGTATCTTCTGATTTTTTTTTAAAAGCTTACATCAGCTTAACTGTCTGCTAAAGCAGATACACTGAATAATTTATTTTATATATAACCATAGAGTCATGGAATCATAGCATGGCTTAGGTTGAAAGAGACCTCAAGAGCCCCCCAGCATAGTTGCCAATTGCTAGATCAAGTACTAGATCAGGTTCCCAAGGTCCTATCCAACTTGGCCTTGCATACTTCCAGGGATGGGATATCCACAAGCTCTCTGGACAACCTTTTCCAGCACCTCACCACCCTCTCAGTGAAAAACTTCACCCTCACATCTATTCAGAATCTTCCCTCCTTTAGTTTAAAACCATTCTTCTTTTTCCTGTCACTATCTATCTTTGTAAAATATTGATTTTCCTCCTCTTACAAAATCTCCTTTAAATATTGGAAGGCTGCAATGAGTTCTCCACACAGCCTTTGCTTCTCCAGACTGAACATGTCCAGCTCCTTCAGTCTGTCTTCCTAGGAGAGGTGCTTCAGTCCTCTGATCATCTTCATGGCCCTCCTCTGGACCTACTTCAAGAGCTACATCTTCCCTGTGCTGGGGGCCGCAGACCTGGATGCACTGCAGATGGGGCCTCACAAGCTTCCCTCATCCCCCTGGCTACCCCTCTTCTGATGTAGTCCTGGATGCTCTTGACTTTCCCAGCTGAAAGCGTACACTTCTGCCATATGTTAAGTTTTTCATCAACCATGACCTCCCAGCTGGGCTGCTCTCAAGGCATTCTTCTCCCATTTTATATACATAACTGGGATTACGCTGATCCAAGTGCAAAACCTTGCACTTTGCTTTGCTGAACCCCATTAGGTTCACAAGGGCCCACCTATCAATTTTACCAGAGTCCCTTTGGATGGCATCCCTCCCTTTTACTGTATCAACTGCACCACTTAACTTGATATCTTCAGCAAACTTGCTGAAGGTGCACTCAATCCTATCATCTACGCATTGATAAAGATGTTAAGGAATAGTGGTCTCAACATGGACTCCTGGGGGATCCCAGTTACCACCGGCCTCCACCTGCATGCATAGCCATTGACCACAGGCCTCTGCCTGCAACCTTCCAATCAATTTCTTATCCACCAAGTAGTCCGTCTTTCAAATCCAATTTTCGCCAATTTGGAGATGTCATTACAGTCATGCCCAAACAGTCTCGTGTACTTAATGAATTTAGTACAAAGCCAAGCGGTAGAAACAAATCATGTCTACATCTGCATTCATACATAAGAAAATATTTGCGATGTCCATTAGCCTCACACAAAATACTTCATAGTTTAGTCTTGTTGGCATGTACAGGACTGTGACATACATTGCAGTTCTGGTAGAGCACTTCCATAGGAAGGTACAGCTGATCTCTCAACAGTGGACTAAACTGTTGATATTATAAATCTGAGTTGTTGTAGGTTGTACACTTAAACTAAATATGCCACCAACATATAAGATAGTTGTATTTTTTTTCATTAGTCTGTAGTAATTACTTTTTTTCCATTGTATCAGAATATTATTTGAGGAGGATAATTTTTGAAGATGTTATGAATGATGAAAAGGGGAGCTTAAAACCTGAGTACCCTTACCCAGTTATACTACTTTTGTAAGTGAACTCTTCTGCATTTACAACCTCTGCTTCTAAATTCTCAGTAGCATAAAATCATCTCTGGATATAATTTTTAATGTTTGCTGTTCCCTTTTTCTCCATTTAAAATGAAGCAATCCTTTTTTTCCTTTATGTAGTGTTTGCTCATGGCTGTTATGTAATAGCACTGAGCTCATAAATGGCAGTTTATGGCTATTTATTCTTATGGATGATTAATTTTCCAGTCAGCTTACTTTCCAGTCTTTCTAGATTGCATTATTTAAAATGGCTTCATGAATGTGCACTGATAATGAGTTACATATTACATGACAGTACAGTATCACTGAGCTTTGAAGACAATTTGGCAGTGTATTATTCTTGCCCTCAAATTCACCCTGTTACTGAGTGAAAACAAATAACTTTGGGCCTGTTTCTGAATCTGTCCCCTGCACTGATGTGTAATTTTTTGCTTAAGTATTGTTTTCTTAAGTATTAGATGATACAGTGCTGTACATTGCTCTTTTTTTTTTTCTCCAGAAGCAATCTTTATAAAAATCTCTGGCATATTTTCGTGTTTTTGAGACATGAGATTTCAATTTAGTCCAGCAGCATCAGCAAAATAATTTTTTTAAATCACTACATGGTAACTACTGTTTATATCCCAAAACGTTATTTTATGAGGTCCCATTTCATTTTGCAAACTGACAGTATGTTGTTTTTTGCAATTTTGAAGACCAGCAGAGATGTTCTCAATGTTTAAAAATGTGGGATATTTTAATATCTGTGTTGCTTATGTTGCGTGTTTTCAAGCTCATAAGAATTATATATATTTTATACAGGTGAACATGCATTTGATTGTCACATTTGCAGAGATCTCTCTTGATAGGTGTTAAAATCCTGTATCTGCATATATTAGAAGCAAATCTCAAAAGGCATGCACATACATTTTATAAAGAGTATTATGTTTATTCTTTCCTCTTGAAGTAAAAACTTGTAAGCTAAGAAAACTCCTGGTCATACTGAGTTGCAACTGTAATTTTCTGAGTGAATACTTACTAGCGTAGGAAGAACTGTACACATCTTGCCTACGAAACATCCATGTTGCTCTTTAACCACATTTCCTGAACTGCAACAGTTCAAAACTTGGCTTTTTAAAGTAAGTGGGAATCATTCATGTTCCTTAAATAGCTGGACAGATAATTGGAACAGATCTTTCCCACTTAGCTGGAAATAGTTAGTTTCCTTGTGGCAATCTGACAATATCTGTCTCCTTTCCCTAGCAAAACTGCCAGGTGCTGTTAAAAAATGTTCTGTGAAAACTCTGTGTTAGATAGTAGATGGCATGCCCTCACCCAGGTTTAGGTACAGAATTCATTTACTTTTACTACTGTATTCTGTGTATTCTGTTCGATACATTTTCGTATTTTATTTTGCAGGCATAACATATATATATTTAGCCTGTGTATGAGTGCAAGGTTTTTATTAACAAAGGCTGTTTCATTTTCAGGCTTTCATTTAAATGGCAAACTAAGTGAGAGGTATGTATTTCAACTTTTTTTTTTTTATTGTTGATTATCAGTAAAGGAACTGTCAAGTAAAAGACTGGGCATTTAATATGAAAATGGATGAAAGCTTTTTTGTTAACTAGTTTTTGGCATTTGTTCTTAGTTCAGTAGTGCCTGCTACATTTATTTTTATGGAAAATTTGCAGAAGAATTCACAGTTGCCTTCTAGTTATACCTGAGCTTTTAATGAGGTTGCTGCTGATGTCTGTTACATAACATTACATTTGTTATTTCTTCTGTGTGCAAAATACTGTTCTTGAATGAGAGCATGTAACTGTTTTAGTGAGCTGTCACTAGAAAATTTTTGAAGAGTTACCATGTGAAAAATAAGAACTAACAGACTGGATTTCAAAAGTGGGTTTAGCCACATAGTAACTTTTCCCTGAAGCAGCAGTAAAATCAGTGCTTTAGTTTACTGTATAAATACTTAAAGTCAAACTGTTTGTTGTGAGTAGAGCAGATATGGGGATGATTACATAACCTGAAGGATGTGTAAGAAGCAATAAACAATAGCAGATGGTGATTTCCCTGAAAGGATTCTTCAAATTAACTGCAACGTGATAGTAAACTACAAAAGACTTAGCGTAGACTGAAAGCAACTGATTAAAAGGGAAGACAGAAGTTAGGTAAAACCATTCTCTCACTCTCTTGCTCAGGTCATTAATAGTTGGGGTTTCCGAAACAGGTAGTGTCACACAGCTTCATGTCACCACGTGCAGCAGCGCAGAACCTTGCACATTGCTCCTGGCCTGCTGGGCTGTTGGTTTTAGGCTCTTCTGGGCTGGCCACATGGAGCTAAGGCAGTTCCACTGGGGCTGTATTTCCTCTGATTTATTCAGACCTCTCTTTACTGCCACACACCTTACGTCAGTCAGGTCTGGCACGTTCTGTCCTATTCACATCAGGGAAAGTGTTGGCTGAAGTACACATGGTAAAGTGAAGCTGGGTAACTTCTTAAAGAGTGCATCTACACACATTATGAATGTATTGCTTGTTGCATAAACACTGTGAGAACATTTCCTTAACACATTCTGACAAAACAACATGGCTTCTCTTTTTGAATGTAATAGGAAGAATTTAGCTTGTACTTATGAGTATATTCTACTTCAAATTAGTAACATTTTTTTCCCCTGGCTAACTTCAAGTTCTGTAGAAGATCCTCTGCAAATCATTGGTTTGAGTGATGTTAATGAGATCATTAGTAATCTTGTAACAGAAGGTGGCATCTCTCCGATGGAGCCGGGCTTCCCAAAAACACAGGCTAAGAAAATCTCTAGGTAATAATATGGCTGGTTTTCATTTTGTATTGATTAAATAATTTAAACACTGGGTATTCTTGTTATTGCTTACATCCTCTGAGCAATAGAAGAAAGCATGTGATTTCTGATAGTGTTCTGAGATTAGTATTAGAACTGTTCAATAGCCATTATTTTACTCTTTACTACTGTCCAAAGTGGTGATTATTTGGATTTTTTTTTATTCTTTGTTTTAAAATTCTTTCCTTCCTACTAGCTCGTTCTTTCTGTAGGAGTAAGTTTTAGCACAAGTCTTTATAGACAGTAGAATCAGCTCAGCCAAGAGAATTTAGGAACTTCCTAAAGCAGTTCTGGTAGGCAAAAACTTCAAAGACGCTTTGAGTTGGACTCTAGTCTGTCATTCTTGAGATTTTTTGCCATCCTGGCTAACAGTTATAAAACAACATGTGTTCTTTTCTGAGATAATTTGAAATTAAAACTGTTCTACAGTCATTAAAACTGTAGAAGTAGCTCAAATCTAAATCTTTGAGGGAGCAGGATGGTGCCTTCCCTCCCTTGCTGGCAGTGCTGGCCTGATGCACCCAAGGGCAGTGTTAGCCCTTTTGGCTGCAGCGCACACTGCTGACTTGAAATCAGAATCAATCAGAACCCCCAGCTACCTTTACCAACCCATGGGGTTGCTCTCCAGTCTCTTGTCCCCCGGTCTGTAAGTATAGCCAGGGCTGCCCTGTTGCAGGTGCAAGATCTCAGCTTTGTTGAACTTAATGCAGTTGGTGATTGCCCAGCCCTGCGATTTTTCAAGATCTTTCTGCAAGGCCCCTCTGCTGTCAAGGGAGTGAACAGCTGCTCCCTATTTAGTGTCATCCACAAACTTGCTTAGTATACACCGAAGAGAACTGGTCCCAGTGTGGAGCCCTTCAGACCCCACGACCAACTGACCATGAGCCTGAAACAACCTCATTTACTGTAACACTTCGAGCCTAACCCATTTGCCAGCAGTTCACCTATTGCCTTCCCTCATGAATCCATGTTGGCTGCGACCAGTGACTGCATTGTCTTTCAGCTATTTCCAGTAACTCCCAGAACAATTTTCCCCATAATTTTGCCAAGCACTGAAGTGAGATGACATGGCTCTTTGCCATAAAGTAACTCACTTTCAAATCCCCTGAGGGCTCTAGTACTTCAATATATAAGGATTCAGTTGATAAGCAGCTACTAGAGATATCTTGTTTTGTTTCACTTTTGTCTCTATTGATTTGAGAATTATTACTGTGTGCTAGTCTTGAAAATAAGAGAATGGGCTGCAAGAAGTTAGGTATTTTAATACCTAATAATTTAACAATTCAAAATTTGTTAAAATTCAACAATTAAAAATTTTACAATTTAAAATTGTAATACTTTTCTTGGAAATGTGACTACTCATAGCTATAGCATGGAGAAAATGCTTATTACACAGCTGCTGAATTTAAAGGATATTCAAAAATGAATTAAGTATTTCTGAAGAGCTCTGAATGTGCTGGTGTTTACTGATGTCAGTGTCAGTATTCTGAGTTACTGTGTTTAAAGTGACATGTACAAAGAGGCTTCTGAAGGAGCTCGTAGCTGGAGAGAAAAAAGGGTGTTAGAGTCATCTGTTTTTTTTATTTGTTTAACATGGAAGTTGGTTTGGCTTTTTTGTTTGTTTCTGGTTTTGTTTTTTAGATAGTGTTTATGTAATGATAGAAGAATCAAAAATATTTGTAATATGACTTCCAGGTTTTTACCAATTTTCCTATTTTCTGAATGTAATTAACAGAAGAAAAGTTTTAGGAAATATCTTGGAAATTACTTGTGTACAAGGACTTATATGAAATAAAATTTTACAGAAGAAAACGTAATAGATGGGAGATTTCAGCTCACTGAGAATTTTGAATGAATTGTGATATTTTTATCATGTCACACGTGGCTGTCATTATTCGCAAATTAAAGGATATTCTGGGTCCTTCGTCATTTACGTCTACTCTCAAGATTTATGATTCTGTTTTCAGACATTCTCAAAAAACAGAAAAAGAGAAAAAAGAGATACGAGCATGGATGAAAAGAAAACAAAAGGAAAGAATGAGAGAATATATGAAGAAATTGGATGAACAGAGGCAGAAAGAACATAATCCATTTAAAAAGAATATGGTAAGAAAAAGCTTATCTTGAAGAGTAGTTTATATACTGTATGAGTGTTGATAGTTCAGATTAAATAACAGCTGTCAGTGATTTTTTCCTATTTAAATATTTTAATATTGCTCTTTATTTAGATACAATTTTATTTATTGGAATTGGCTAGTTGTGTCAGTGAGCCTTACAGTCTTCAGCAATGATGGCTGCAATAACGGAAGAAAAAAAAGATTAGGAATATGTCAGAAATTATTTCTGTATCTGTTTTAAGTCATGAAATATGCATTTGTCACATGGATGCTTTCAGGACATGAAGATGCACTGAGTCAGGGGAATTCTGTAGGAGTTGAGACCCAACAACAGCAAATGATTCACCGTATTTCTTTACTGATGTAAACTGAATGTAGGCTTTGCTGTAAATTGTTTCATGGTGAAGTTCTATTAACTTTAACTCCAAAGGAGCAAACATGTAAAAGGCAAAAAAGTTCCGTTAGTTCATGATTTGTTATTCACTTTTACTAACAGAGCTGGCCCAGACTTTTCTTTTGTATATGTACAGAGATAAGTGATTTGAGTTAAATGTATACTGGCTTACTTTTTTTGTTGAATTCACTAGGTGGGGGTTGTCACAGCTTTAGTTAAAAAAAAAGAAATACAAATTTTACAATTGTACTCTAGCAAACAGGTCGAAGTGAAACCTTGCCCTGTTTGGTTTTGTTTTGCTTTGTTTGGTTTTTTTTAAATGAAGTACTATCAAGAAAGTGACTAATTTTTTTGGAAGTTGATTGTGAGGACATTTGGAACTTTGACCTCCTTAGGATTAATACTTTCAGCATATGAGCTATGGAAGGCAGAACTGCAGCCTTTTAATATATTTTTAGAGCTTCGAAACTTATAGAGACAAATCCCTTGGTTAGGACATATGTCTACATACTGTTTTTCATTCTGAAGAGTGTTTTAAACAGTAACTTCCATGTCAGGTAGATCTAAACTTTCAGGGATAGTGTGGAATGAAGCCACAATATGGAAAAAGTTAAGTGCTTGATTGTTTGATTGTTATATTTTCTTGCACAGCATTGTCGTTTTACTTCAAAGGATATTAAATTACTCAAGAAAAAGAAAGAAGAAAAAGACAAGTAAGTTGCTAGATAGGTAACTTGTGATATTATCAATGTAACGAACCTGAGGAAGTGTGAAATAGGTGAGTGCATGGTGAGGTGGGTTGAGAACTGGCTGACTGGGTGAGCTCAGAGGGTTGTGATCAGCGGTGCAGAGTCTGGTTGAAGGGCCAAAAAGATGATAAAAGACCTGGAGCATCTATCCTATGAGGAAAGGCTGAGTAACCTGAGTCTCTTCAGCCTTGAGAAAAGAAGACTGAGAGGGGATCTGATCAATGTCTATAAATATCTAAGGTGTAGGAGTCAGACTTTTCAGCAATGCATGGCGACAGGACAATGGGAAATGGCCACAAACTGAGGCATGGGAAGTTCTGCTTAGGAACTTGTTCACAGTCAGGGTGGTGGGGCACTGGAACAGGCTGTCGAGGATGGCTGTGGGTTCTCCTTCTGTGGAGATATTCAAGACTCACTTGGAAATGCCCACCTGTGCAGCCTGCTGTAGGGAACCTGCTTTGCAGAGGGCCTGGCCTGGGTGATCTCTAGATGTCCCTTCCAGCCCCTGCAGTTCTGTGATTCTGTGAATGTTTCGTTTTAAGAAGAGGTAGTTTAACTAACTGGTCTGCGAAAATTTCAAATATAAGTGGCATTTCAACAAAAGCCATGAATGTTTCATGTTTGCTTTACCATTTAGGACAAGTCTGAACATTTTTTATCCATTGCCTTGTTTTTTTTTCACATTCCAAATATGTATGTGTATAAAATTTTGAGTCGACAGAACTGATTTGTTCTTTTATCAAACCTGTTTTTATAAGTACTTCTAAGTTTTTGCTAATTTTCTTAAAAAGATTAGTATCTGCTTTCTGAAACTGTAAAAATACTTTGCTCTTTTGGATACTAAAGAGCCTTTCAAGCCAGTTGCAATTGAGTGATTATACAGGTTAATATGTAATATCATGGTTCCTTCTCTCCATTATAGAGTCCTGTTTTCTGAACATCATAGTATGAGAGTATCACAAGCACTTTCTCTGATGAATGAAATGTTATCTGAAACAATGATGGTACCTTCAAGTGAACGTAGACCGTGTTTCAGGGCAAGATCACCTCAAGAGTGCAAGAAACAGAGCTCTGTGTCTACTAAAGGGTAACCACTTACATGTTAATTAATTTTATTGGCTTCTTTGCCACACACATTCATCTGCAACTTGTAATGTTGTTGTAGGATTAGGTTGAGAGAAGATTTATAATCTTACAGAAAAAGAGAGACACTTTTATTGGATCAGAGGAGTAGGAACTCAAGTTTTCTTTTAACTGCCAGATCAAATCTTGGAAGAAGCCTTAAAAATGCCTTTTGGAGCACAGGCTGAGCCAACTCTAGACTCAAAACTATAATTGCTGTCCAAGCCCATTCCATTCAGCAGCAATTGGGTACTGGAAAATAGCCAGAAAATAGTAACTGTTAATGATTTCTGTAGCATCCACTAATAAGCAATAGGCAAACATAAGCTCTACTGTGAACACAAATAGAATAAATAAATTAGTGCTCAGAATAGTCTAGATTTACTCTTTTCTAACTTAGGAAATCAGTTTTTTAATTCCCTAGAGTTTTACTTTTTCTTCTACAATTTAGAGCTTATTGCCTTCTGAGGACGTGGTTATATTTTAGTTTTACAAGTTGGTAAATATATTCTCCTCAGTGGCTTTAATATCACATATACATAGCCTAGGTGTATATTGTATTGTCCATTTTTGTCCTCTACAACTTTATTTTCAAGAATAGTAGGAGGAACTGGAAACGCTTCAGAAAATTTTCTCACTTCCAAATTTAAGTATTTCTACATTTATTTTAGTTGTTAGAGTTCCAGGATAGATTGTTCAACTGAATACAATCAGTGCTCTACACAGCCTACAGGCGTCCAAGGGCAGTTAAATGGTACCAGTCTAGAATCAGAATGCAGAAAGCCAATTAGGAGTGGCAGTAACTTCTGAATAATTGGACTTCAAGTGGTTCTCTATAAAGTCAATTTTATTTGTCTTCACTATGATTCTCAGTGCTTTGGAGTGTGGTTTTAATTGGCCTGACAAGCATTGTATGATGTTGATCTTCAGCTAGCTGGGCTGTCAGTACTTTCTGAGGTCTTTCTACCTTGTCTGAGCATGCCTACCTTGTTTGAGCATGCCCTGTGAGATACAGTTTGTGTAAATGAACAGTTAATATTTGGATTTAGTTGATTTTGGCTTTTTTTCTTTTTAAGAGAGAGAGATTTTGATTGCTTGTTTTATCCTTGTTGTAGAGGGTATCCATACACTTGTGTTCTGTCAGAAAGGCACAGAACTGCTGCCAGACATTGCTTTGGACAAAAAGCACATCATTTCACTCCAGCTCTTAGCTCAACATGGTCCAAGGGTAAGAACAGACATTCATTTGCGAAAGCATGTATAACACAGCTTGTTAAAGTTACTACTGGATTTTGAGAGGGAGGACTTTTCGAAAGTGTAGAAAGTCAGACTCACGGTGCTGGTGATTTAATGCCCTAGCAGTTTTGCAATTGTGCTGTCAGTGACATATCAAATCTGAGAGTTACCTTTATTTATCATCACTTTCCAAATTCAAAATAGCTTAATTTTGCTACAGCAAGAATGCTGTGTAATTTAGGAAGGAAGCTTATAAATGAAAACCTTGAGTAGATTTGACCTACATCTAACGCTGGAAATGCTTTTTTTATGTTTCCTGGAAATGGTTGTGTGCTTCATAGAAAAGTACTGTTAGAGGAAGAATGAGAAATAATGCAAACTATCTTGTTAATTCCAGATGCTGTAAGTAACCAGAAAGCAAAGATTGTACAACTACATGATGAGGTGGAAAAATAAGATGTATATTCCTGGGTGGAATTTATGCAACACAGGCTTCAGATACGGCATTACTTTAGAAGAGTAATCGTTCTTTTTTTCTGCCACATAAGAACCCTTTCTATAAGGGACTTGTGGAATATTTGAATTACCACTGTTAATCTACTGGAAACTTTTAGATGGCAGTTCCAAGATTCTTCAAGCAAATGCACTGGATTTCAGTGATTCCCTGAAACAATTATTATAAAGTCATGACACTTTTTCCAACTAAAATCCACAGAGTAAAGAGTACATCACACAAGTAGTGTGCCACTTCCTTACCTTTCTATGCTGCTTACTTTCTTTGCTCTTTAAATTGTGTTCTTTATCTCTGTTTAGAGTATCTGTTAAAGGTATTTTTTTTTTTCCTAATGTTAGTGAAAGAATTGGTCTGAACATCCTTTTAAAAGATTAGGATTTTACTGATGCTTTTTCTTGTATGGTTATTTGTGTAACTATGTGTCCACAAGAGTTTCTTCACATAAATATTTCCTCCTAATCAAATTCTAACAGGTGCAAGACTTGGCGATAAGGAATTTCTGAACAGGCAGAAAAAGACCATGGAAACAATTTCCTAGGTCTGAAATGTAGGACGTACTGTGGGCTGATTCCATTTTGGCTTACACTGTAGTTATGATAGTGGCATAATACATAGCCATTGTGGTTGGCCAAATATCAGTTTATTTCTGCTAGTTGGTGGTGCAGGACATCTATAGAATGTGGTAAGCAGGTAGGCTTTTTTTTCTGAATGTTTCTCTCACTTATACACCTTTGGAAAATCATTTTCCACTTCTCACACATTCTCTTTTTAAACTAATTCTAAAAATTACAGGTTGGTGTGTCTGTGTTCTCATGTCACTTTAACGATTACTCCAATATAGCTCATCACTGCTGAGAATTCCACTGGAATTCTTAGTCTTCTAAGATGCATGTATTTTTTTTTAATTCAGAATTTATGTAGTTTTAGTCTCCTCTCAAATAATTACAAAATCGTGTAAGTTCTTTTAAAGGTCATTTGGTCCAATTCCCCTGCAGTGAACAGGGACATCTACAGCCAGATCGTGTTGCTCAGGATCCCCTCCAGTCTGACCTTGAATGTTACAGGAATGGTGCATCTGCCACCCTTCTGGGCAACCAGTTCCAGGGCTTCACTACTGTTATTGCAGAAAACTTTTTCTTATATCCAGTCTAAATCTCTCCTCTTTTACTTTGAAACCATTTGCCTTTGTTCTCTCACAACAGACCCTGCTAAAAAGTCTGTTCCCTTCTTTCTTATAATTCTGATTTGGATTCTGAAAGGCTGTTGTCAGACCTCCCCAAAGCCTTCTTTTCCTCAGACTGAACAGCTCCAGCTCTCAGCCTGTCCTCACAGAGTAGGTATTCCTCCTGAGGAACTGTACTACAGGATCCTACTCAACTTCGTGTTTTCCCTTAGGAAGACAGTCCAGAGGGTTGGGTTTGAAGGAACAACCAGTGTTTTCCAGCCACAACCACGTTTCTGTTCAAGGTAAGAGGGCATGCTGGTTTTGTATGTGTTTACGTACAGTTTCACTTCTTAGAACTTGGAGCTTCTGTTCTTGGGGAAATTACACGACATGCAAAAGAAATCTGCCAAAAGTGTTACTGTTGTGGTTGGCTTCTTTTTTCCTCAGTTGCTGACTGCAGAGGGAGCAGAATATCACAACAAAAGCCTCCAGCTGTTTCTACAGAAGTTCAGACAGAAGGTTTTAATCATGAGACTGATCGAGATGTAGAAAGTCCTTGGACTGTGCCTGATGATATCCAGAGAATACTTCAACATTCTCATGACATCTTGTTTCAGGTGAGAGGTCTGTTCTAGGAGTTTTACAATGCCCGCTGTTTAACACCAGTCCTTTGTTTACTTTTGCTGTATTTGTATTTTTTGCTGTTTAAATTGTGGGTAGCAGAGAGGCAGTGGCGACCGATGGTTAGTCATCAGAACTAAATCATGTATTCACAAGTGGCCCTGCAAGTGAATGTTCCTTAGGGCAGCTATATAGGCAGGTCTTCTGTCCAAGCAGAGTGGTCGAATACACAGCTTGATTAGGTCATGTTTGAAAAGAGCCAGTACATGTCCCATGTCTGCACAGAGGTGTTGTTACAAATGATGCACAGTGTTGCAGCTCATCTTCCTTTTCTCCAACAGGACTCTGCACCTGGTACTGTTAGTTTCTCTCCTGTTGGCAGTAATGACACCGATGGTATTTCTGAAAGCACAGGAAGTATTCTCAGCAGATTGGACTGGAATGCAATTGAGGCTATGGTAGCTGATGTGGAAGACATTTAAACAGAACTCCTCAGTGATTGTGCACTCTTGAAACAGTTACTGGTGTTCAGTCTCATTTTTTTAAAAATGATCACTGTTCTTAAAATGCATTGAGGCTTTTATTGGTTATCTTCTGAAGCAGCACAAAAACCTCTCACTGAGTAAGTCTTGCCTAGATGATATTTAATTCCTCAGATGGAGGTTTGCTTTCCATATGTCTTAAGTCTTTAAGAACTAAATGATGTTGGTGAATACAGACTAGCAATCTTAATCAAGAATTTCTGATTCAGCTACCTTGCCCCTCTCAAACACCAAAAAAGTTCTGTTCTATTTTAAGAGCATTGCTAAATTGTTTTACCTTTGTACTTAAAATATAATGTCATTATTGACAATGTTTATTTTGTAACTTAAAAATTGTGATAAGCTGATTTAATGAAAATGAGCTTATTAGTTTCTGCTGTAAAGTGATTTACACACATAGCACTTCTACTACTGTGTAGCCCTGAGTGTCCATATACGTGTGCACTACACTAGTATTTTTCACCCAGCTCATCTGTGCAGTAGTTGGTAGAAATGCAAAAACAGTTTGAATGATAGAGGTATATACATACATATTCTGTCAGGAAACAGAAAAGTAAGAACAGACATGTGTATAAGATACTTAAGTAGAGAAAAAAATTGCTCTTCATCAATACTGTACAACGCAGTCTTGTTAACACTCTTCTGCCTGCTAGCAGGTATTTGTAGGAGAATTTTGCATATGTTCAATAAACATAAACTGTATAAATTGCTCCAGAAGTAATATGCCCTGCTTATTTCCATGGAAACTACAGCAGCTGCAAAGAGCACAATAGCACTATCTCATAGAGAAAATCCTCAGCTACGAAGTACTGATTTTCAATGTAGTTGCCACCACCATAACTGTGCATTTTCACTAGCTGTGAACAAATACCACGAGCTGTGCCTGTAAAAATCAGCACCTGGTGACCCACTGTTGCCACTGCTGAAACGCACTGCATACCAGCTCACATCCACTGTTTGGTTTCCATAAATGTGCAGCAAGTGGCAGTGAATGTCAGTGGGTGCCATTTTTTTTCCACATGGAAGAATTTGACAGCACAGCCTTGCATCATCTGCACTTCCATGTCAGACATCATTTTGTCAGATTGCCCCTCTGCTGCCGTCTGTCACACAGCAACAACTTGGAAAAGGTTATTGGAGGGAAGGCTCAGCCTCTACTGCCATACTTATAGAATCCCCCTCTGACGCTGTGGGCCGACACAGTGAAATGGGAGCAGCCCTCATATTTATCGCAGTCCTGGCAGATGCAGCTGTGGTGGCTCTTTCACACCAGCAGCAGTTTTTATTTTTGTGGTGAAAAAAATTGAAATCTTCATGGAAGTCTAAAGAATGCTGATGCTATAATGTATGTTTGCCTGTTTCAGTGTACAGCTACATTGTGACAAATGTCAAGAAACACAGAAGGCCACACTTCCTCATTTACTCCTGTTCTTGGCAAGCAGAACCTAAACATTTCCATTTAAACATTAACTGCTAAGCATTAATTGCAATTAACTATTAGTAAATGTTTATGCAAATATTTAGTATCCTGTGACCAGCAAGCTCTGTATGAACATCAGTCTTAAATGGAGGAGAGTTGTTCTTTCCAAGCAATGAGTTCTGTTGTGTAAAGAAAATAAATACGCAACCCACCTTCCCTTTCATCAGCTCCTACAGAAAGTACAAATTTTGCTACTGAAACTGCTGATGATTACAACTACTGCAGGACCATTTTGCTGGAATGCGAGGCTGCAAAGGGAAAGCTTTCCAGTTAAGCTAAAAGCAGCTTTAAGCAATGCCCCTTATGCACCTTGAACAAATATGTACTACATGCAGTGCTGTAACATGCCAGGAGGTCTGTGCTGTATTGTGCTCTTCCAAAAGATCTTACGGACTTCAGTTTGTATTGTTTTATTCTTTTAACTTGTCTACGTTATTGGAGGTAAAACCATGCAGTGTTGTGATGCTCCACTGAAACTCTTGTCTGCAAAATGCAGCTGACATAATCGTTGCCAGCCAGTTTTCAAAGGTCACAGAGAGAAAAAGTAATGTCCGTCCCAGTGAGAAGTGCACTGGGAAGATGCACATCACCATCTCTGCTTTTCTCTAATCAGACTAGGGCTTTGTAGTCAGAGCCTTGATAGGCGTGGAAAATTTCCTTTTCTTGTGCAGGATGTTGACAGATTCTTTGTTTTAAAGCACTTTGTTTAAAACACTTTGTATGTATGTCATCTCTCAGTGTAAAGAAACTGGTTTTATGCCAACAATACTGCATTTCCAACTTCCTGACAATCTGAAGACTGTTCAGTACTGTTCAGAAACAAGTAGTTCAAAACCAGCAGCAATTAAATGACTGCAGAAGTTTGTGAGATGGAGATGGACAAGCTGCAGCCACATCAGCAATTCTCTGCTGACAAAACAGTTTAGAATTGCCTTAATAGCCTTTTAAGTTAGGGTAGAGGGATACACAGGATTGACAAGTGAGTTAACAACTGCCCTCATTAGAACTGACTTCATGTGAACATGATGTGGAAGAGTGAAGCAAGTCCAAGGCATCCTTCTGAAACCAAGAGCAGTGCCAACAGGTAGGAACAAGTTAATACTGTGTCAGTTGGAATATTTTGATACACTGTTGATCATCTGTTTTCCACTGAGAACAGAACAGCAGGGAGGGAGCAGCAGATGATGTTTTCATAGCAAGCAGGTCAAGAATTCTTGTGTCTCTGCAGCAAACAATGAGAGTCGGTAACGTCCTTTATTTCCCCCTAAGAACTAGTCATATAATTGGACTTTGGTGTAGTATCCCCTGAGCAAAGGGAGGGGCAGACTGAACAGGAATGTAATGCGGTGCTTGGATGAATATAAATACTTCTTCGTCTCCTAAAGCAGGAAAATTAGCGAGGAAGTTTTGGAAGATATCCAAAAAAGGAGCGAGGTAGTACACAAACTGCAGGTACATGAAGAAAACAAATCAGGAGCCACCAAAAACAGTAGCATAACTCAGTGATAGCAAGTATCCCACTGCTCCTAGTAGAAAAATTGAGAGAGAATTCGTCCACCTCTGAGAGGAAGAGCAGAGAAAGCTACATGGCACCATGCATTTGGCTGAGCCTTGGGCTGGAAGGGGTAACAATGTTCATATTTACTCCTTCAAAGTGTTAACCGTAGTAGTAGGACAGGGCCGAGGGTCTGCTGGAGAGAGAGAAGCAGAGAAGAACAAAGATCATTAGTAGCATGCAGTGTTTTTTCATGAAAGAACTTTACATGTTTTTGTGAATCATGTTTTTGTCACTTTTTGTTTGGCTTTGGAAACGGGCCAAACAGTATATTTTGAAAGGGATTAGTTGCAGCAAGTTGGAAATAGCAATTAAGAAAATAGAGAGGAACAAAAATTACAATGTAGAATATGTATTATCTTTTGCATGCTATTTGGAAGAATGTGATAGAAAAATGAGAAATGGAAGGAAAGAATCCTAAAAACATTCTTCAGGCTCAAGTGGGGCGACTCAAGAACTTCTTAAGTGACACAAACTGGAGCAGTTTGCATTTTCCTAAAACACAGTAATGCTTTTGTTTAAACCCACGTTTACTTCACCAATCCAGTATCGGATTATTTGCATCTGACTCTCAGGTCAGAAGCTGTAGTGCTGTAAGATTCAGATGATTTTATTGAATTAAATTATACCTGGCCTTAGAAAATTCAGTGTAGATATCCTTTCTACGACTATTTGAAACAGTCTTTCCAATAATTTGCATCCTATTACTGTGTGTGCAACACCCTTTTACATGTTAACATTTCTGGTTTCCTTAGTAGTTGCAGTCAGAACGTTGTTTGGTTCTTTGGTTGTTTCGTAAAGCAGGGATACTGAAAATTTATCACCAACCAAACTCCCCAGGAACACAGTAGAATTAAAACAAGAAGAAAGAAAAATGTTCACAAGTGAAAAGATTCTACTAAATATTTATCTTTAATGTGGAATCTTTCTTACTAATTAGAGAGTAACAAAATGGTACTTACGTGTTCTTGACTGTTTTCAGATAGCATCATCACACTTTACATTGCAGAAGTCCATTTCTTTGACAGAGCTCTGGCTGAGGGATTTGAACTGAGGGACTGTAAGGAGACATCAAATTACAAGATAAAGCAGCCTAATATATACAGGACTGGCAAATATTCCTTATTTCCACAGATATTGCCTAATTAAAGAACAAACGTATGGGGAACATTCAGGCAAACAGCAATGGCTCCTTCACTCTTCAGATGGAATGGGGTGCATTCAGCGGTGGTATGAGCTCCTTTGCAAGTCGCCCATGGCTTGGAAATGATCAAAAAACTGTACTTGTTCCACAATATGTACTTGTGTTAAAGCCTGCCCTACAGTTTGTTTTTTTGGTTGTTTTTTTTTTTTTTTTTTTTTTTTTTTTTTTTTTTGCACACAACAAACACAAAGTGAACTTGGTTTGGAGACCACGTAGCACAGCTTCATGTAAGGTGTCAGCAAATTACTCTGACCCTGAAGTGGGATGTTTGTGAAGAAGCTAAAACAACATTGGTTTCCTTTGTATGATGCATCAAATGGACAAGAAATAGAAAGGAGAGTTGTTGACAAAAAACTCAGAGTTGATTCTGAGAGAAATACATGACTTGTTATGACCACTCCTAAAAATGACATTTAAAACTGAAGCCAGGAAAAGCTGTATCTAACTATGGAGCATCCAGTCTTACCTAGAAGTGGTCAAAGAGAATGAAGGCATGTAGAAGACCTTGCATGCCAGATCTTGGAGTGGGCTGAACGAGATTGGAAGTTTGGAATGCATGACTGCAAATGGGTGGAATGCAGACAGTCAGTCTGACTTCAGTCAGTTTGAACGGAGCTCTGTACAGGATGAAATGGAATCCTCACTCAAGTAGAGCAAAACAGTGGTCAAAAGCACGTTAATTACTAGTTCAGGAAATAACTCCTTGTGCAGTTTTTGCTTCAATACCATTGACTCTTTGAGAGCACGGCATGCGGACCCTTTGCAGGAACAACTCATGTAAGGAATGAATTTCCAGAACTCAATGTTAATCAAAACAGTGCTGGTGTTGATTTTGACAAGCTGATTTCTAAAATAATTTTTGGTTAAAGTCCTGAGTTTTACAGCCTGCTGTTGAGCTGATCATAACTGTGAATTTTATTTAAAAATGCGTAACAGCCGTTGCATTTTTAGAACACTGTAGGAAGTGAATTATTGTTTTCTCTGATTTTAGACAACTAAAAAGAATTGATGAAAAGCGATCCAAAACATAGAGAACTTTATTCTGCACGGGTCTAAAGTGCAGTTTTATGTTTGGAAATGAGGCATTACTGTTCAGAATGACACTAGACTAATTATGCTCAGGACTGGCCTGGGAAAACTCAGAATGAAAAGTTTCCTAATAAATCTGCAACTGATGGATTTTCTCAAGAGATCATTACACATCATTTGTCTGTGCTCACAGCAGGAAGAAAATACACTCAGCTCATCTACACAAGTAGGGATTGAAGTGCAATTCAGCTTCTGCATTACTCTGTACAACCATCACTCTAACACGAGAGACAGAAAAAGCTGCAGTCTAAAGGAAGCAGTCTTTAGTTTGTGTTTGTGCAGAAACATCAACTGCAGTGAGAGAACTGTGCTGTTTCCAACACACTGTAGCTCTCTGTTGGACAGAGGAATAGTTAAAACAAATAGAGGAGGTTTCTTGGGATGGTTAATGTGGAATTTCATCACGGATGAGCTGATTCACAAGAAAGGATAATTGGAGTGAGGACAAGGAACGGTGTACATCCAAATATAGCAGCTGAAGAATTGCCCCATGCAACGTATTTGGTGCTCATAACTACCATTTCCAAAATACAGGCTACATTGCAAAGCAGATGCTTAACTCTCAAATTTCTGGAAGGGTGGTGGGTGAAGAGCAGCTGTATCACTGTTTTCTAGCCCCTAGGAACTAGGATACTTGTTTTCGACACAGCTTTGACAGTGCTGTTATGCAGAAAAGCTCATGAAAACCAAGTTTGTTTAAATAGTCCCTGAAATACTGAGAAATACTTGCCACTCTGAGTCACCAGCTGTAGCCTGGAGAACTTGCAGATCCTCTTTCCTAGTGAGATGGGTGCTAAAATGTACATCACAGACTTGCACAGCCACCAAACTGGTGCCTGTTGCCTGCATAGGCATCCACAAGGCACAGACTGTTGCACACAGGATCAGGTTGCCTCCCTCATCTTCTCATTCGCCTCAAAACCAATGCATGAGCTAAGAGGGTTTCTGAGGAAGTTTAGAAGAGACATTTTACAATCAGTATCTGCAGTGTATGTCAGTGAAAACGACTCCTTCCTCATACAAAAAAATCCAAACTCAAGTGGGAAATGGGACATCTGAATCATGTTTTAGAAGCAGTGTGGAGCTGATCAACAACAGAATGGCAAGAATTATCTCAGAATGAATGAAGCACAATGGGAATGGTTTTTAACTAAGTGTATGGCGCGGGCTGGGATAAAAACTTGAAAGTGTCATTTTGGAAGGGCTCAAACTGAACTCTTAAAACGTTTATTTTAAATAAATGAAATATGAAAATACTATGAATTTATTTGTATATAACAGTAATACTTTAATATTTAGTCAAGGAACCATGAAATCTAAAAACTCACAACTTACATTCAGAACTCACCTACCATTACAACTCAGTACTTTAATGACAAATTCTTGGAGGGATATGGAAACACTTGTACAGTTACGGGGTGGCCCTAAAGTGAGTGGGAAGAAACTAAGGTACAGGACTTGTGCCTTGAGCTCTTGCTGTTTCTAGTGCTGGGCACATGAACAAAAAGCAATACATGTTTATTTGAATTTAACTCCATCAACACCTTGGAATGGTGGCTTGGAATTAAAATGCATTGTTAGCTTTACAGTAAGGATCAATTGAACTGACCCATTCATTAACCTGGAACATTGACACCTGCATTAGGCAGAATACCCTGCTCTTTAATTAGCACCAGATGAGTCAGACTCTATTACAAGCTTTTTGTCATGAGCCACAAACATGTTAGAACTGTTTCAGTGCTACAAGTTATTCCATGTTAGATCTGCAAGAGATTTGAGGTATGTTGAGCACAACCGACGCTGACAATATTCTCACTAGTGACATTACAGTGGCAAAACAAACACTAAGGTTTGGCTGAGGTTTTGCAAGTCTAAATAGCCTTTTAATGGCCACACCTCACTGAAATGCTTAAGCTGAATATTGTCCTTTATACATGTTAATTATTGATATAAGCAATAGAGAACCTCAAAAATACAGAAGGACATTACTGGATCATTTAAAAAAATACTTATTTGTAATTAAAAGTTTTGTCAAAAACTATTATGATCTTTTATAGCTGCAGATAATGAAAATATTCAGGAATTATTTCTGGAATTTTACAGTACTGAGGTGGAAGATTAAAAATAACCATTTCATTTTCATTTAGATCGTGGAAGTGTCCATGTTTTCTCTACGTACAACATGGCTGGTGTTCATTCTGAACGCCTGACAACATCCCTTTGTTACACACGGTACCACAACAAGTTTCCATGTACAGAACTGGTACGCAAAGGGAGAAAGCAAGAAGAATAACAAAATTCAATAATTATTATCGTTATGTATGTAAAAATCTATAGCCATACAGTGAAAAAATACTACCAAGCTATGTCAAAAAAAAAGAAGTAAATTCTGTTATTGTTATCAATTACTGCACTGCAGCGCTTTCTTTTCTTTTTCTTTAATTAACATAGTAAGACCCTCCAGCACGGAGCTGCTGCCAACCGCGGGAGGTTTCTGCTGCTCCCCAGCACGGCAGCTCAGGGCGGAGCAGTGCGGGTTGCAGCTGCGCCCCGGCTGTTGTGCACGGCTGAAAGTCATCAGCCCGCGTTACAGACAGCGGGAACAAGAGCCCTGCTAACCTTCTCTTTCATAACAAGCAATCCGAACGTCTGTGATAGCCAAAGTGGCAATAAATCTTACTATCGATAGTGTGGAAGGGGAAAACTCAACTCTTAACTATTGAGGACGTTACCAATTTGTTTAATTATCTATAACTAGTTTTATAAGTCTGCATTACGCTACAGCCAACAGATCCCCACAAGGAGCATGTGTGCCCTTTGGCATATCACACAAAATGGAACCAGTTCAAATCTTCTCGACTAAGACAAATTTAGACATCCGTTTTTTATAGTTTAATTATAATTATACCGATAATTTTATTCTAATAAATATCAAACAAATTAATATAAAGCAAAACAAAAAAATCCCCAAACAAATGAAAGCAACAAAACAAAAAATCCCCAAAAAACGAAAACTTCACAACTCTTTGCTATTGGGAAAGCCAGATGACCAGGAAAAAAAGAGAAAACAAAACTGTTAATGAACATGGAAATGCTTGTATTACATATGAAAAATGATGCTTTGATATAAACCAGAAATGCCTAACAGATGAGTGACAGAGATTTGAGGCTGCATCTGTGTAGCAGTTCTTGCTTCAATCACCAGGAGTTCACCCTTGCAAGTATTCTCAACTTTCTACTTAACAACAGGGAAGACAAAAGGCTGGGAAAATATTTCTGTTCCAGTGGTGAAACAGCAAACAGGAATTTCCCACAGGAACAGTTACTAACTAGATTCTGAGGAGTTATCAATCGTTTCAGCTTAACGTCATTTCTGTCCTCGAGTGTATTTTGGAATGCTGTTACTATTCCTCACAAATTGGACAAAGCATTGAGAGTTCTGCAAACTGATTTCAATAAAAATATCCTACCACAAATGAAGTTTGCAGAAGGAAATACACAAAGAAATATTAACTTACTGAGAACACCTGTTTTAGATGACAGATCGTGGAACGCAGCAGGGTTTAATACACTCTTTAAAAAGTTACTGTTTTAGATTAACTTCTTTGCACTCTTCTGCTTTTGTTGCAATCTAGAAAATCAAACTCATGAAAGGCTCGAGGCAATGCAATTGAAGCAAATGCTTCCAAAAGCTTTCAACAGTAATTTTTTTTTTTTTTTAAATTTAAAAAAAATGAAAATAAAATAAGTCTAATATACAAACTTGAAAAAAAAAATCATTTGTGAAGGAATGTAGCATAATTGCCCAGATCCATATCCATTCACTCCTCAGATACCGGTAGCTATTTCCTTTTTACACAACCTCTACTTTCCAACCCGAAGAGATTCATACATGGCCAGTTAGCCCAAGCAGAAGAGTCATTCAACTTTCCCAAAACTTAAACTATCATAAATTACCATTTGGACAGTATTAGAAAGAAATTGAAGCATACAAGGAATAAACTATAGTTTCTTTTTATATCAAAATGTACTCTTGAAAATGTGTTTGGCACAGTGCTAAATCATATAGTTAATACTAAATATTGCAGGATACAATCAAACCCTGGAGTTAACTTGTGTTTACACCCTTTAAGGGATAAAAATAAAAAGATACCAATTATTCAGAAGTCAGCCTATACAAACTGTATAAACAATATCTTATGTCTTGTTTTGAAAACCACTGCTATAGTAAATTTTACATAAAAGACTGCAAAATAATATAAATGGATTTAAACAGATCTTTACAATAAGAAATTCAAATGGAAACAGACAAGTAACAAAGAGAAGTAAAAAAATTTATTGCAGTATTTGTTCCACCAGATTTGCTGGGGATCCCTTTTCTTGTATTATTTCAGGGTGACCTAATACATCAAAATCTACATTTACAAAAAACTCCTCCTGCAGATAGGTCATAGATACTGCATGCTTTTTTTTTTTTTTTTTTTTTCCTCTTTTTTCTTCAACAGAATAAATTATATATCCAGGAGATTCTGCCATTTTACAGCCTGGAAAAACAATGTTTCCCTGGAAACTGGGCTAAGCTAAAGAAAGCCATCCGCTGCTAGGTTAAACTCCAAGAACACTTTATTAAGAACATTAACAGACTAATTTCCAACATTCACTTGTTTATTTTTTTTTAAACAGAAAGTTTTTTTTTCAAGATATAAACAATTTTTTGTTAAACTATAATACAGTGGGAGTAAAAATGAACTGAGAAGTTTCTGCTGCACAACAGCGAAGGAAGCTCCCACAAAAATGTTTACCAAACATTTCCTTCTTTTTTTCCTGTGTCCCAGGTTCCATTCTTACTCTTCATTTAACTGATTTTTAATTTTTTTTTTTTTTTGCCAGAAAGTTGATATTTCAAGTTTTTCTGTTATTTCAATTCATGTAAATTTGGCTGCATGTACAAATCATTAGCTTGAAGTTCCATCCTTGGCGGCATACAGCGATCGTAAAGTCTGAACAACTTTATTAGTCAGCTTATTAGCACTCGTTAGAGCAATTTTTTTGTAAATAATGTCTGACTCTTTAATAGTGTCTACCCAAGGCACCAGTTTGCGGCCATCACGGCGCTTAGCCTCAGTCCAGGAGCCACTGTAGGAGCCTGCCATCCACTGAACACTGAAGCCATTGCTGGTTTTCTGTACTACTCTTGCAATTTGTGGTCGATCTTTGTACTTTGGACAGCAAATAGCGATGACATCCATGACATCAACACTTTCATTCATCTGTGAAGCCAACTCCGTAGAGTCTGAATTTCGTTTTGACCTTCTCAATGACTAAAACATTGGGGGGAAAAAAGACCATGTGTTACACAAAAGAACTTTAGTGAAATTATTGCTTTTATTGCTTTTAATCCCTTGACGCCGGGAGTTGGGATTTCCCGGCACACATTCCATTGCCGGCAATGAGACGCACCGCGACCGCCAGCGCCAAGGGGTTAACATATCCTTGTAAAACCACATACTCTTAATTTGTACCCGTGTCTTTATCTCTTAATGATATATAAAATTATATATACACATGAATCATAAAGCTACATAAAAACTTGGCAACAATAAAAAGGATAACACACAGTACATTCCAAAGGAAATTAATAACTTTTTATACTGGATAAATCTCATTTTCTAGTTTGTTTGTTTTTTTTTTTTGTTGGTTTTTTTTATTGTCTTTTCTGTTAAACTTTCTACAAAAGTTGTATAAACGGTTAAGTAGAGAATCTCTATCTACAAAATGCTTTCTTTCATGTGGATTACATTACTCGGTGTACATTTAATATAATAGACTGACATTTATAAGCACATAAAAATCATTTTACGTAATACGCTGCGAAATACGTTGACTCCTCCTCCGCCTCACCCCTGAAGTGCCTCCTCCTCTATCCTCCCCATCACTTTCATCGTCCTCTGTCTCAGCTGCATTGTTTTTAGGGCTGCCTCCTCCAAGCAGCGAGGTAATTGCTTTGTTCCGAGCATTTGTGCTAGCTGACACCTCTCCATCTTCTTCTTCTTCATCAGGATCCAAATGTTCCATAAGGAGCTTGAACTAAAAGAGACCACACAGGTCAGTCTACACTTTAACTTTTGAAATACATATTTATAAGATGCGACATTAAATAAAACCAAAAGGCAACATAAGAATGCAGTAAAACAAAAGGCAGCTTCAAACTTGAACAGCTCCTGTGGTCTCCTCTACACACTGCTTTCTGTCCTCTCATTTCCTACTGGATATCTAAAGCTTTCTTCCCAAGTTTCCATAACTTCCAAGTTTTCTCTAGTTAATATTTTAAAGAACTGCCAAGAAGAAAAAGAAAAGATAAATGTACTGGATCTATTCTATTTTACTCTGATGGAAGCCACCACGGTCAAAAAGAACAAATCACAAAGGAAAAGATATCAGAAATTCGAAAATACTTTGTAAAGATGAATATTGCTCAGCTGAAATTATTGTTTATTGTGTTTAAATTTATTAGGAGACTATGAAAAATAACACAGCTAAGCATTCTGAAAAGAAGTTGTGTTATCATAATATTGCATAAGATTACCAGGAAAATAACATTTTGAAATTTGAAATGTTCATCAGTCCATGAGCATCTTCTTTCAAGTTTGTATTGTGTTAGCTAGTTTAGAAGACTTTTAGATATCCTGCTGGGCAACTTTACTTACATCTAAGTACTGTTTTACTATACTCCTCTTCACTTCTTCAGTGATCTTGGAATTAGCCATATCACTCCGCAGAAAATCCAGAGTTTGTTTTGGATGAAAATGCACTCCTGTCTTCCTGTTTATCGCTTTATCATAAACTTTTGCAGACTCAGATGGAGAATATTTCTGAATTTTACTGTTTAATGAAAATAAGAGAGAAGCTTTTGCGGACGTTGCAAAAAATTTCAAAGAAAAGCTTTTAAAATCTTCAGCTTATACAGATATATTTGCATCATTTCATATACAACAGACATCCTGATAAGAAATGAAGTCATTGCTTTTTCTAAGCTAACATTTCTGTTTCTTTGCATCAACCTCTTACACCTACGCTTATTCCCTTACACAAAGCTGCTGATTACACTGAGTTACAATCGATTTTTTTTAAATGTCCAGACTTAATCCTTAATAAAAGACTAGATTATCTAAGTATCCTTACCTATCAGAGAATCCACAAAGGTTCTTCAAATGCTGTTTCAGCATCAAAAGTAATAATATGCCTTGAGACACATTTGCAAATTCGATTAAAGGAGCTGAGTTTTCTGGTAAACATTTCATCACAGCATTTATATCATTTTCTTCATCAGAATCTGAATCAGAATCTACTCGTTTTCGTAACCTCCGAGGCTTAGAAGCTTCCTCTTCACTTTCACTCTCACTGCCAGTATTACTGTCACTCTCAGTCTCCTCATCTGATGAAGGCTTTCTTTCCTTTTTTTTGTCTTTCACCATAGACTGTGAAACAGAATTAACACACAGTGCATAATTAGGGTAAAGTAGCACATTTCTAAAAAATTTTTCTAAAATCATCATTGGCTGAGATCAGCATGAATTCCCTGAACAATGTTATTAATTCATAAATTGAAAGATTAAAATTACTTATGGTGAAAAGATACTCAACTGTCCTTTGGATCCCCCTCAGAAAAGCTGATCTGAAGACCACATTTTTTGCAAGGTGGATACAGCAGAAGTAAATGAAGCAACAAAGAATTCACAGCAGTTTCAAAAAGTAGTGTTAATAGCACCAGAAAAATGTGTTAGAAGGCAGAATACAATAAAACAAATATAAGGCAAGCTTTTTTCTGACACTGGATATCATTTTTGTGCATTACATATACTTCCACATGTAGGTACAGAGAAGTCTCAGCTTCTTCTAATTCTTGCTTCTGTTAAAATTCTATCATATTAATTATTACACTGTTGATCAAAAAAATCCCAAGCAATAATACACAGAAAATGAAATCAGTTCTGCTACTTGTAGAGCTACAGTTTCACACTTGCATTATTACCACACAGCTACTCTGACTTTTCATAACACATAACTTGATGTCCCTGTGGGTATCCTCACTGTGCTACACTGGCGCTACACCCTGGTGCTCCATCTGAAGAATGTACTCCAGATTGCTGCAGACTAAAAAGCAGTTTTTGTGGGGTTGCACTCAAAACATCGTAGTTTCCAGGCATCAGGTGACTTTATGGTCAGATTGGAAATTCTTGAAATGGGCTTGCTCCCTTACAGCTTGGACCTAACAGCTTTAGAGCTGTCCAGGAAAATAAGGTTCTTAAGTATTTGAGAAACAGAGGTCTTTTGCTTACAGTGTTGTGTATTCAGTTACAACAGATGCTACAACCAGGGTTTTTATATGCCACCTTATGCAATTACATTTTCTGTACTCTTTTCTTGTAGTAAACAGTGTAGTTTAAGTTTCTCAGGTGAAACACGTAAAAATAACATCCTTTACTTGACAACAAAGCAAATTAAACAGCAAACATGGTTATTTATTAGAACAACCACAATAAATCAGCATTTTATAGTGATTCACATAACTTCTTATTTCTCAGAATTACTACAGAATTACAGGTATTTCATATTAGTGTCTCAAAAATCATCATTCTTTTTTAATAACATAAGCAGCATTGTAAGGAAAGTTTTAATTAGCATCTTCCAGATCCAGGCAAGAGCAGAAAGGGGTCGTTTATTTTTCAACTAATGATTATAAAGCAATGCTGCTTGCCCATATCATCATAATCATACTACACTCACTAAAAAACTGCTGAAATTATAGAAAAATTTATGTTTCCACTATGATAATTATATTAAAGGCACATACCTCTTTAAATGACTGTAGTAGGTTACTACCAGAAACTGATAGTGTAATGTCTATATGATGCATTATAAACAGTGGCTCTTCCTGTGTTTGATAAGGAAAACAGGCTAGATTGTCTGCTATGTACAAGAGCATATTCACCTCTGTTTTCTGGAAAATAAATTAAAAAATATAAGTGTACATATAAATACACACACAAATACATCAGACTCAAACACTTGCACGGTGCTCTTAGCAACCTCGAGCAAAAATAATGATCACAGATTTTATTCTAGGTACTTCCCATTCCACTTTAAAGAACATATGTTGAGATGAACATACATTATTTCTAAACAATCCAAACTGGGATATAGAAAGATACAGACGGATGCAAAATTAAGAAGCACATTCTGTTACACAGGTAAATGCCTCATATTACAGAGTAAAACAAAACATACTAGGGAAGTAAATTATCAATAATTATGTCATAAAAATACATTGTGAAAGGAGAATTTAATCTTATAATGCTATATCAAATTTCTTTTTGGAAGGAAAGACAATGCTTACTGCAGTATCATCAAAGAGATTGAGTAAAGAAATTAGAAATGCTCGTCTGTGCTGACGGTTCCCTCGGATCATAGAGTATAGGTGTGAACACAATGCACTGGATGATTCATCGTGTCTAAAGCCTCTTACGGGATCCTTTGGACAGGTATTGATTGCCTGTTGTACCTGGTAAGACATCTTCATACCAGCAACTGCTTTCATCTGAAATGAGAAAGTATTTATTTTATTTAAATTGCTTCCGAGAAGTAAAACTGAAATGTGAAATAATATAAATCTTGCCATGGGAAATTTTAAACAAATGTCGGTGAAAAGAAACCACTAGCATCTATATTAAGAAATAGCTTATTTCCTTTTAAGCAGCTGCTCACCTGAATTTTAGCTTTCAGACATTCTATGTAATGATACTCTCGAGTTCTTGATCTGATCTTGATTTGCTCTTGTGTTGCTAAACAGGTTATAACAGAATTTGTGGTGGAGAATTTGTGGTGGAAAATGTCTTGCAAAATGCTTTCACCACTTACCCATGTAAGACATTTACAGCTAATCTGCTTACCAACCGCAGCACGGTATTCCATTTAAGCTGCTTTCAAGAACAGATAAATGTTCATATATCTGTAGAATAATTTACCAAATATATATGCTTATGTAAACTGTAGTGAAACCAAAGCTGAGCACATATTAGTGGAAATTAACCATCAGAAAATGAGATTTTTTTTGCACATGTAATAGAATTTCTTGCTGATTTTGCTTACTTCAGGGCTACTAGTCTATTTTCAGAGCAAACTGAATCTTTAGGTAGGCTGCAGATACAACTCTCCTCATAAATCCTTTTCTTCATTTCAATATGATTATCTCCTCATGTATACAGTGTTTTATACCACAACTGCCTACAAAGAAACACCATAGTTGGCCTTCACCTACTGCATTAAGTATATGTTTGGATATCATGAACAATACAGTGTTTCAATCTCAGTAGAAATACAGGTAGATTTTGGAACCTTCATAAAGCAGTACACAGGTTGAACCAAGAATGGGATCTTCTGCAATGAGGTAAAAGTTCTGCAACTCTGCTTCACATCTCAACCAGAACTAATGACACTATGCCACGAGTCGACAAGTCCGCAGACTCAGCCCTCAGATCTTCCTTTAGCAAGATCTCCCAGTTCTAAATACCTTTCTACGCTGCCAGTGATCAGATTACATGTCAATTAAGTTTCAATGCTCTAAAAATTCAAATACAAACTACTCTAAGGACCTCTTCTGTGAGCAAGGTGTTCTGATCCTTTGTATATAGACATAGGTAAGTTACTGCTAAACTTACTGAAACAGCTATCCTTACCTTTTATAAAATAAATACTCTTATGTACTATCCAGTGCAGAAAATATTGTGAATTAGAAACTAAAGGAAATTATAAATTGAAACTGATGCTTCATATGGTTGTATTCTATTACACATTTCGTGTTTTCAGGAACAGAAACCTTCAAGCAGGAGAAAGAGTTGGGATCTTCTTTACAATTGCTTATATTGATTGTTAGTTTATATTCTTCTTCTGCAGCTGTGGCACATTCAAGCTAAACCATCAACAAACAGTATGGTATAAAACTTTACATTAGAATTACTTACGTGAATGAAACCAGCATACTTTTTGTCTATTTCCACCAACTGCTGGTCAGCTTTGTTTCGCATAGAGGGCTCTGGATCTGTGCCCATAGCAATTAAGTATGGCACACACTTGAAAAACAAATGAAATGATTATTTGGTCATTATACTACCTCTTTCTCACTCTTTGTTCTTCCATTATACTGTTCTTGTATTCTGACTACTGTACAAATTAGAATAGTAAGCCCTCTGCAGCTTAACCTTCAGAGTATTTTTGCACGTAGAGTACAATATACAAGAAAGACCAGCATTAAAAGTGATGTTATAAGTTGTGCAAGGTCTCAGGTTGTGTTCCTATTTTTCTCAAACTCTAAAAAATGCCATTTAAAAAAACTCATATTGCTTCTGACTGAACATGCACGATGGCTGCAGCATTAAAAACAATACAAATAAAAATAATATAAATAAAAACATTGTGTAAGAATAATAGTGATTACAACTGAAGACAGTTCGGACAGTGGAGGATATGAATACTGATGTAGAGGCAAGCCGACGGAGTTTTCAGTGCAAAAAGTAGAAGAAAAAGACCTGGCAGTTTACAAAAGAAAAGTAACATGATCCCGTGACAATCTGCACGTGCTCTTTAGTTACTGGCTAGACATCTTGATCCAAAGGCAAGAAAAAAACATTTGGAATCTCGCTGGCTAACCAGCTAACACATATTTAAAGTATGTTTCCTATAAAGTGCCTTTGCTGCAATAAGAAATCACTGTAATACAGCTAGAAGAGGAACACTGGAAGTTCACCTAGCAAGTGTAAAAACCTGTAACAATAACAACCCCATTCTCCCTATCAGAAAAGCCTACCATACCTGAACAGGATGGATGAGACCCTGGTTTAACGTCAGTGCAATGACATTTAGAGCAAAGTGGCGTACATTGGACTGGGTATGAAAGAAAGCCTCAAGGACCTGTTTGAGATACAGCTGCATGATGGAACTACTCATCCCTGAGGAAATATCACCCATTTCTTTCAGGTCTTCCTGTTTCGCTACTTTTTTCCCTGTAGAAAGGATAAAATAAACAGCACACTCACAACAGTATAATAACTTAGTTTACCATTAATTGACACATAATTGATAACTAAGTTTTACTATGTACACAAACATTTCAGCTGTCTTAGAATGGGTTTTATGACCTCATGAATAACAGAACAATTCGAAGGTAGATATTCTTCAAGATAGATAACTAGAGATGTGAACTTAATTAAATTCTTGTTCCTTAGTAAATGCTTTTAAAAATTCCTTAATATTTCTCATTTTGTATCTACAGATTAATCTCAGATAAGATTTTGAAGGAAAGTATTACTATCATCACTATAGCAATTACGTATTTTGGATTTGCTTCCAGGATTTATACATCTTGAAAGTTAATAGTAAGCTACACTTCTCAATTTACCTATGGCACATAATGAATTCTGAAAATACCTCGAGGATACTTCATGGACAGCATTATTAATAAACAACAATTTCAAGTGATTCAGTTAACATATACAGTGATTGTACACGAGAAAGTTAGATTTTACACAGATGAAGTAATTATCACAGAAGAACTCAACACTTACAGTCTCTGTCTGCCTGCTGCATACGTGTGTCCTCCTCCTGCAAGTAGGTCTGCAGGTTTTTTAACACTTGGATTTTTAGGTTTACTGAACAGTTCTTATCTGAAAGAATGCTGTTGTACAGAGTCTTTACTTCCTGTTCAAACATTAAGCTTGGGTGTTGTATAAACGCAAATCCTAAGGGTGGAAAAATAGGACATATTCCACATTATTATAATATTGAAATTGTATTACTATTTTTTAAGTCTTGCTATAAAATAAAGGTGTGAAATGTATGTCCTCCCATTCCTACAACAGTATTGCTTTCCTAGTCCAAACAGAACTGCTTTTTCACATGGTCATCGTCCAAAACTTATAAGGAATTCTATCAGCTACAGCAAAACACTTGCAATACACTTGATAAATACGGAATGCTGACCCAGGGCAGCTGCAGAAAGAAGAGTTACATGCATCCAGAAGCACATCCAGTGTGGTGGCCTGCACCTAAATGATTAGAAGCTCTCTAGAGAACAAGTGAAGAACATAACTAGAAATAGTCGGTTATAGAAAAACTGATAAAAATTACAAGCACTTAAAAATAAAATCTTAAAAGAAAATAACATAGTGATCAGAATAAAATAAAATTTATACCTCCTGCTATCATCAGTCACATACCTAGTAAGGAATCTTGAAAACTCTCTGTAAGTGCTTCCAAAACTACAACTTTCAGAAGATAGACACTACAAAAGTGTTTTCAGATGCAGCTTTACCCTTCAGAAAGAATTGGCTACTCTTAGTCCGAGAAGTCTTTATTTCATAAAATCTTAAATATAAATTAGTAGCTGTATGCATCATTATAGATTATGTGTGTATATTTAGAAGTGCTGCTGACCACCCTTCACCGCTCCATAAAAAACAGCACTATGTCTCTATTTTAACTACGTTTAACTACTGTTTTACTTTTTCTTTTAAGGCTGTTAAGGAAAAGTGGACATTAAATGACTTACAGGAAGCTAATACCCTCAATGAACAAAGAGACAACATAAAAAACTGAATGGGAAAACAGTGACAGCAAAAATAATAATAATAATAATAAATTATGCAAAGTATTAGAGTGGCTGTCATGAAGGGAAGACTAAGCTAGATTTTTAAAAAAGACTCTGCAGACACAGTATGTATAATGGCTAAATCTAGGGCAAAACCTCAATGTGACTGACCTCATTTCAATCTCAAAATAAGGAGAGTACAGAAGGCAGAGACAGGGGAAAAAGGGAAAAAAGAAGAAAAATAGTGATGATGGTCTCTGAAGTATATAGTATAATTGTGTACTCAGTACAACTGTATAATAATATTTATAAGTTAATCACGTCTGAGCAAGTTCAATCCATTTTTCAGGTTAATTTAAAACAAAAACAAAAGCATAGCACATGTATGTATAACAGCCCATAATCCACTCCTTCCTTCAGTCACTCAAAGGAGTTTAAGAACACCAGTATTCTCAAAGAGATGCTTACATTCCATATTCTGTAAGTGGGGAAGAAATCTTACTTGGTATAATAATTTCTCATAGGGGATGAAACATAAAACATCTGCTACGTTCATTCTGTTAAGAGTCAGCCTTGGCCAAGTAAGTCTCTACCTGTTAGATAGTTGTAGGTATAGCTATATTTACTACCTAAATTTTAAATCCTCAACCTGACTTGACTTCTTGGAAAAGAACCACAATCACTCTTCAAAAGACTTACAGTTATGCTGAATTCCTCAACTGGAGTGATACATACCAAAGCAAATGCTAAACCTGTTTACTGCCCTCTCTGAAAGGTTTCATTAGCAACTACTGATAGGAAAGTACAAGTTCTTCATGTGAATCTTTAACTGCGTATGAATGTTAAAATTGCTTGTTAGTCCTTTCAATCTTGTTGTGCACAAATGTTGAATGACTTGACAACAGTTCAGTTAACAGCCAGTAAGATGGAACTTTGTCCTGTATACCAAATCTGGACACTTGCAACAGCTAGTCCTCAAATAGAATGCAAACACAGATTAGATGAGCCACTTAAAACAGTTGTCAGAAGTTTAATTAAAATGAGGAACAAGGTGATTGCAGGCAGAGAGTAAAAAAAAGCCTATTCTACTTCTACTCCATCCCCCAAAACTGATCACAGTTCACATGAATTTAGCAACATTTTTGGCTAAGCAATATTGTCAGCACCTGTGAGTAAAGCAATCATGCCTACAGTTAGTCCGGTGGCCTCTGTCCTACATGCAGCATCCTGGGGAGAGCAATTAAAGTAGACTGAAATAGGTAGTGTTGTGCACCTTGGTGAAGTGCTTTGAAAAGCTAGTGCAGAACACTGTAGCACTATTCCTGCACCTGAAGCTACTCCAAAGCAATTAGCCAAATCTACCTGTTTGAAATGGTTTCTCACAGAATATCACAACAAGAATAAGTCTTGGTTCTTAGTCATCTAAAAAGTGACCAAAACATCGGCATTAAGGAGACGAATTCCTTTCCATAGTTAAACTACAGCTCACGGCTAAATTATAGCAATCTCACATGCATGAGAACAGAACTGCTTGGGAAACCAAGGCCTATTTGCCCAAACAAGGTCCTCTCATAAGTATATAATATATTGAGCAGAGGATGAATATGATGCAGAACACTCAACAGCAGTTTAAATACTACTGCAAGTCACATACACCATACTGCTGCCTTCAGACAAAGCACCTACTTAAAATTGAAATACAGACAAAACCCTAGGGCAGAAATCTATATTTAGGCTATGGCATTATCTCAATGACCAGTGAAATCTCACAGAACGTCTCCCACGTGGTGTAAGTTGCAAGAGTTGCCATGACTCCTGCAGAAGACCCAGCTACATTTAGAATGCTCAGGACATTCCCAGCACTTTTTCTAGTTATTCCTTAATCATGCCTTGAGGACTGAAAAACTAGAATTGAAGCTACAACGTATCTGCCTGTGGGGGAAAAAATAACATCTCTACTACTTTAGAAATCCACTAGTTTTTAAAACTTAGACACACATCAAAAAGTATTCTCTGTCAAAACCCTGCAGCAGACACATACAGCTACCATCCCTTTGACAACATCTGCCTAGCAATTTGTCAAATAAACACGCAGTGAAGTTTGATTTCATATAAATTCCCCTTTCATTACAGAAAAATGTGTGCTCCTGCAGAAAAATAAAAACTATTAGCATGTCTTACCCAGGCCAATAATGGCTTTTGTCTGTACTTCTTCATCTGAATGCTTTGTAAAATACATCAGCAGTTCAAGTACTTTATCCTTAATGTTAACCTAAGCAAATTAAAACAAAAAAATAACAGCTATTTGGAGATGAAACGAATGTTTTTAATCTCTCACAAAACCCATAAAAAAAAACAAAAAATAAAGGAGATACACAATATTAATGCACAGTCTTTACGTGGACTCACAAACCAAAAAATATTACTGTATGCATTATGAAAAAACGTAGCTTTGAGCAGCAAGGAATGCTGTGCTTTTAAATAAAAGTAAAGCATTCAATATACGTGAGATTTGGAGAGTAAATATGAGTTACTTTTACCTTACTGTTGCCCTTAAAATCTTCATGGTCAAAATCAAAATGCCGACACAGTGCTCCAACAGTGAAAAGTGATCTAAGGAGTGCTGGTTTATTGGCAGTAAGTATTGTACTGTTGGGGTCTTCTTGGTGTTGACTTTTTAATTTTGAAAGTGCACCTACAGTAAAAGTTTTAATTACAGTGTTTAAACATGGTGCATCCCTAAGGCTCGTAATCAAAACTGAAAAAATAATGTTATAATTTTACTTACCATAGTATCTATTAAAACAGGCCCACACAAACTTGTAATTCTGGGTGACTTTGTTCACAACAGACCCAAGGCAGCTCACACAATGTTGAACAACCTAGGAGCAAGAAATAACAAATTAATCATGTAATTACAACTTAAACTTGAAATTTTTATGGAATTATATATAATGAAAACAAATGCTCCAAAAGTCAGTCTCCTAGACTGCTTTGAAAACCTGCCCAAACTCATAATCATTTAAAGTATGTATGTCAAACTAAAAGTAATGCCTCCTAATTTATTTTCATGGAAACTACAACAGACACAAAGATAGAGCAAATTCTCAGCTACAAAATTATTTTTCAATGTAGTCACTACCATCAGATAATTTGTGTGGATGAGCTGATCAAGACATTCTTCATGTCATGGCTTGACAACTGTACTTGGCCATCTAGAATGTGGCTTATCTTTCATGTTATTGTCATCACTGCAGAAAAGCAACATCCACCCCCTCATAGTGCTCACACTCACTGTTCAATTTTCATAAACATTCAGCAAGCGTGGATGAATGGCAGTGATCACCATTTATTCTGCATAGAGGAATTCAACGACTCATCTTCACTTTATACATACTTCCATGTCAGGTGTGATTTTGTCAGGCTGCCCCACTGCTGGCATCTGTCACATGGCAACAAAATCTAATGGAATACTGGAGGAAGGTTTCAGCCTCTACTGCCATTCCACCAACACCCGCCTCTGACATTGTGAGCCAACATAATAAAATAGAAGGCATTACTTTCGGAGCAGACGTTGTATATCAGCAATACGTAAATCTCCATCAAACCAATAAATCCTTTTTTGTCTGACGTAAAAGCAACTTTATGATGAAGACAGACTTTCTTTAAATGAAAACCGTGAAACTGAATCAAAAACTGAATATCAGCAATTTAAAGCTTACTGTCATGCCATATTTGATGATGAGTTTCATGAGGTCCTCCTCAATAGTGGCTAGGAAAGTCTCACTTGGGTGCTCCATTAGCGGCACTACAAGCTCTAAGATTTTTGCAACATTGCAGATCACCATGAAATCATTCTGAGTCTGAAACAACAGCATTCACAGAGTTAATTAACAACATTTCTGATTGTTAATTATAAACTAAGTTTTATTTATATACACTGACAGCCAAAAATTCCAACATATGTATAATATGACTGAGGCATTTAGTAAACATTTAGAAGGCTATTTAAATAGTTTCAATCTGCTATCTGCTTATTATTTTGAAAGCTAGTTCTGTTTTTATGGAACCTCTGGAAAAAAATCTGTAGTACCATAACTTCATCTTTCATTTGGGCTGTATGGAGGCTTAAAAATTTTTCAGTTTTTTTATCATAGCATTATATTTAACTAATTGACTTTTCTTTTTTTTTAAGAGCTCTATAACAAGATCACAGAACACTTCCTGATACATACACCAGGGATCACAACACTGGGTAACAAATGAAGTCACACTATGTCCACAAATGTAAAAATTACAATTAAAATGATTAATAGCATGAATAATCATCAGGACTGTAACTGAGAGATCTGCGGAAAACACTGCATATATTTAATATATGTCCTGACAAAAATTGACTTTTTTGACAAATCAGGCGTACTAATCATGATAATTGCCATACACTATATCAAGCTATTTAATATATTCTACAATTAATCTCAACTTCTAAAAGTAAAAAACTGATGAAATCCATGAAGGAGATGTTACAGCAAATAATCTCTTTTTAATCCTCTGTTTAATCAGAAGCAGCTTTGAAAGTTTGTAATGTGCCTACAGAATACTCCAGAGCTAAAAATGCTAAGATACACCTATAAGCTCATCTGATAACAAACTTGCCCTTTCACAAGCAGCTAACGTAAATGTAATTGCAGTGCTGCCAGCCACTCAGCCATTCTCTTCTTTTAACCATAGCAACATTATCTGCCCTGCTTCTTCTGGCAAATCCATGCTTTGCCAAAACCTTCACTGTGCAAATCAAAATGCCAGAGAGCTCCACAGTTTTTCAGAGCAGGTGGACAATTTTACTGGTCTGAGGGGTTTAGCATTATATCTCTCTAACATTTTTCTAAACTAAATTGTCTCATAAAGAAACACAAAAAAACAAGGCTGGATAGGTGGATGGTAGAGAACTGAGAGGTTAAGTGTTGAAAAGAACAGAGAAGGACAGTCCCTTTCTGTTATATTAGATACAGGTTAAGTCATCGTGCCACACAGAACCATATCTTTAGTTGCAATATTAATATATTAAATCTTAACTAAAGACTCTGACTGTGAGACAGCAATTTTAAGAAATTATTATATAATAGCTGAATAGCTGGGTTTCAATCCTTAAAGAGGCAGAATAAGTTTCTGTTTCATTTGACTGTAAAACTTATTAGCTACACAGACGATCAAAAGAACCTAACATCTTCAGCTCATGAAATAGAAATGCTATTTAATTTCTCTTTTCCTATCTTCAATTCCAACAAGTATTTAAAACAGCCTCCTATCTTCAATTCCAACAAGTATTTAAAACAGCCTCTAAATTCTTTGCTTATTATCTGGGGGGAAAAAAAAGAAGGCTGATATTCAAAGTTTCTCTACTTACACTACATTTAGTGGCCAGATACGGCTGCATGGTCATGGCATGTTTGACCATTAACTGGGGCCTGATTTTGCTGAATAAGAACAGAGTGGTTATACAAGCAACCAAGCGACCAGAATTCACTCCTTTGTTGTCAGAATCTGCAAAAATAAGAAAACATACAATAATAGAGAAAACATTCTATATTAGATGTATTTATTGATCTATTAGAAACATATGACCTAAACACCGTAGGAGTATATTTTTCAAGACATATCGTTCCATCTTTCAATGCTGAATATCCTTATACATTCTTCTTAGCTAAGAGCATTGGAAATGAGAACATAATTTGCTAATACTTGCATATAATCACAAAGTACATGAAATAATAAGAACAGACATGATTCCTATTACAACTGTAGAACATATTAAGGCAAATAATATTTTTTTTTTGCTTTTAGTGATCTAAAAATTTTAACAAATATTTTTCAAGTAGTACTGTTATTCTAGTTATATAGAGAAAATCAGGGAAGCTTTATCATTATACAGTGCTCAAAAGTACCTAAGGAGTTTACATGCAATAATTCACTACTGCTCACTTTTTAATAGCAATTCCGTAAAAGTAACTTTTCATTAAAGTAATTTTAACTATCACTGTTGAAGTTTTATATAAAATTCAAAGCAGTTTAGATGCTGGATTCTAAATAGACTTACCTGATAAAGACTCTTCATATTTAAGGATGTGCTCAACCAAATTGTCAACAAGTTGAGTACAAGCCTTCTTCACAGGTTTATACGAGGCATCCTCTTCTGACTTCAACAGCTATAGCAAATGAAACAGAAAATGATTTAACAGTGATTCATGTATGTATGCATACTGGATTTATCACAGAATCATACAATGGCTTGGATTGAAAGGGACCTCAAGGACCATCAAGCTCCAGCCTCTCTGCCACAGGCAGGACACCCAAGCTTCTGATCTAATACTAGATCAGGCTGCCCAGAGACCCATAATTTCTGCAAGTAATCAAGGATTTTGCATTACTAAATAATTTCTTTATCTATTCCATAAAAGTTATGTGATGAAGAAAATCTTAAATGAATTAGGAAATCAATTCAAAACACAAGAAAAGTTAAAAAAAAAAAAAAAAAAAAAAAAACCAACCAAAAAAACAACACCCTACATCTAAAGGACATAAGAGAGTAATTCTGATGATGCTTGGACTGGAACAAAAGCTAACATTAAGCTTCATGAAATTGTGAGGAAAACAATTATCCACTTATATTGGAAACAGTAACTAATAGGTTAAAAATGTTCGGGAAAGGAAAAAAAAAAAAGGGCAAAGAGAAAAGGAACATTTTTGACATAAAGCAAAAACATGAAACTAAGATGAAACAGTTTGAGCTTTCTTTTGTATGACTGAGGGTATTGAAATTACGCCCCTGAAATCCTTTACTATTTAACAAGGATTGATCCTTTACAATAGCCTTTTCTCCATCCAAGCTTTCAGCCAGTTGATTTGGCAAACTATTTTCATGGCACTCCAGACTAAAGTAAAGTATTTTGAGACCTTTAGTTCCTCTAATCATGCTTTTATACCTTGAAAATTAACCATACCTTGAAAATTAAAGCATACACAAAATAGATGAGAAAGATACCACAGCTAGCAGATCTAAACAAAGCATGCTTATTTCTCATAAAAATGAGTAAAATATAATGTAGAAGTAAGCAATACTCTAAATACTCACTGCTAACATTCAATAAGTTAGATATGAAAATACACTTATATACAATTGAAAAAAAATAAACCAACATTACATCAGATACTCATTTCAGAATTAAGTTCCTTGCTGTGGACTTCACATTATGTTAGTCATTACTGAAGATAACATGAATTTAAAGAACAAAACAAAACAAAACAAAAATCCTAAAATTTCCCAAAATGAAAATCAGTACATAGAACATTTCTAAAACAAATCATACAGAAATACAGAAACTAGCATCAAAAAAAAACCCAAAAAACTGCAGCAATAAAGCCAAAAAGCAAAACAAAGAAAGGTTGAGTTTAAAGAACATCAACTGAATTTACTTTAAAGGATTTCTCCTATAGTCTCCTTCCAGTGTGTCTTAGTACCAAAAGAAATGTTAATATTCTTATAACAGTCTCATACCTTAAAATTGTAATACTCACATTTTGAAGAAGCTGCTCAAACCAATCATACCCTGTATCCCTACAAGCTGCCACCTAAAAGCAGTAGTGAAAATAAACCAATTAAAAGAGGAACCCGAAGAACTTCAATAACAGCGTACATATATTTTACTACGCTATGTAAACTGTATGTGATGAGGTTTTGGTAGCAAGGTGGCCATAGGGGAAACTACCAAAAGCAGAGCCCAGAAGCTCTGCTGACAGATCACAGGCAGCTTCAACTGCTCCAAATGGGATCTGCCACAGACAGGAACTGAAGCAATAATATTGGTTGTACCTTATTTAAAGGCAAAAAACTGCTACAGAGCAGCAGCGACTGAGGGAAAAAATGTAAAAAAATTTTCTGAGTGAGAAAATATAGATAGAAGCAGCCCTTCAGGAGCTAAGGTCAGTATAGAATAAGGGCAGGAGATGCTCCAAGCGTGGAGCTGAATTTCTCTGCAGCCCTGGAGAGGCCCAAGGTGGAGCAGCCTGTTCCCTGCAGCCCATGGGCACCACACACAGCAGATTTGCACATGCAGCCATGGAGGAAACCATGGTGCAGCAGTGGATGAGGCCTGAAGGAGGCTGCAGCCCATGGAGAGCCCCCACAGGAGCAGTCTTAGGATAGGAGATGCAGCCCATTGGGAGCAGCCGTTGGTGGGGCAGGTAGACTAGGAGTGCTGCCATCTGTGGGGAAAAGTACTGGAGCACCGAGCTCCTGAAGGGTGAACCCCATAATAGAGAACTGTGTTGGGACAGCACTCATAGAGCTGCCACCTTGCAGAAGTCCACAAGGATCAGTTCAGGGAGGATGGCATTCCATGGGATCTCACACAGAAGAGGGGCACAGTGACTATGGAGAATTGGTAGAGAAGAAGAACTATGGGCTGCCATTCCCTGTTCCCTTGTTTCCTTCAAGGGGAGGATGCAGTTGAGAGTGGAGGGGGGGGAAGGTGTTTTCAGTATGCTTTTAATCCTCACTGCTCTGGTCTGCTAGGAACAAGCAATAAATTGCTCTGATCTCCCTATGCTGAGTTTTCGCCCATGCTGAACCATCTCGCTGTCCTTATCGTGACACTTGAGCTCTCTTCCATTGTATTTTTCTCCTCCTCTTCCTTTGAGGTGGGGGAATCTGAGAATAGCTGTGGTGGATTTCAGCTGTCTGTCAGGGTGAAACTATGCACGGAGTGCAATGCTTTTGTATCTTCAGAGATTAGAAGTAATTTTATGCATTTGAAAATAGTTCTTATAATTTAAGCAGTTTCAGAATATATTACTGGCCATTGCAAATTTTGGTTTTGTAGAACATCTTGTACAAATCAAAGCTTGACATATCAAAAATGAAGTTGTATACATATACATTTTTTTATAAATAAGCCAATCCTTAATCCTCATCATGCATTAACATCATCATGCAGGTGCTCTGAAGTATAATTATCAGGAGAACTCAGTTAAGATGAAGTAAAAACCACCTGACAAGCCAATTTCATACTTTTTTGTTTCTAAAAGACTACAGATAATGCTTCTAATACACAAAAAACGTAATCAAGCTTTGCATACAATTTAATTCAAATTTATACAGCATACCACATCAGTGATGTTCAGTATTTTCCTAGTCATTGCTTCTTTATCATGGTGTGGAGTTGGAGTAAACCACAGCTTCTGGAATGTCTCATTTACTAATTTCTGAAAGGAAAAAAAAAACAAAAACAAGTCTATCTTGGTATGTAACTATTCTATCCTATTAGGCTTGCCCATGACACATGTGATTTCATAAGAAATTACTCAAAATAAATAAGACAATTGTAGAGTCTGAGGCAGACTCTTACCTCCTGGGAGTTACAATGGCTTCTAAACAAGGAAAAGTGCCAACTGATTGCTGAGAATTAATGCTACATTCTGTACATACGATTACAAATTTTCTTCATTCATTTGCATTTTTTGGGAAAAGAACTGAAAACAAGATTATGATTTCTACAGCAGAATTAGCACAGTGAAAGATTACTTTGGAGTTTCCAGAACAGTTGGGTAAGGTGGAGTAGAGAGACAACCCAAGTCAAATTTAGGAAGCAGGTTCTCTTCCAGTGTTTTTGATAGTGGAAAAGGTGGATTAGAATGGAAGTGAGATAAAATTATTCTTGCATTGCTTATACAGTTGTAAAATCTCTCCTGATCCACAGAGACATAAAAATATGTTGCACAGACACAGCCACACTTTTCTGAGGTTGTTGAAAAGCAGCAGACAGAATAAGGTCATCCTTCTTTTGTTGCAGAATCTTGGATTCAGCCTCCAGTACCTTGGATCCTACATCTTGATTAACAGTCTCTTCTGAATGCCACTCGACATTAATGAGTCTCAAGTGGTAAAAATACTTGTCATGACTGTAAAATTGAAGTTTTCTAATCCTACTGTATTTTTATGCAAAACTACTACAGGTGTATTCTTAATTACCCAGTTATTTTGAAAATTCTGTTGCCAAGTTAAACAAACACATCAGTGTCAAGTTTGTGATTTATCATTTAATCTTAGTTTTCTGCCCTTCAGCATATACAATGCAGGAAGAGTAGAATGTGATCATATAAATCACATTTCAGGTTAAATAACAGATTTATTAAATGTTTAGAATAAATGCAAGATAAGCACATGCAAATATCTCAAAATGATTTATAAGCAGAACTTCCACATCTGGCATATTCTGATGTGAAGTAATTAATTTTGTCCTGAGCTTATTTTCTTTGCAGAAAGGATTTTTATATGTCAATTTCACTTGTTAGTAGCTCCCAAAAACCAGTTACAAGTACTAGGTACAATATTTACAAACAAAGCAATCTTTAGAAAACAATGTTCATTTTGAGGATTATGCATTTATTCTACCTTAATGCCTTCTTCATCATTGACTCTCCGAATCATTTTCACACACATCTCTGTAATTTTGGGAAATGTTGGTTGTTCAATGCAGATATCCCTAAGTATCTTTATGACTCTTTTTCTGACACTGATACCAGTATCCTGTGAGGAGAAAAGCATTACTCTTGAAAACAAACCAGACAAATGAATTAATTTATGAGATAAATTAACAAATATTTGAACATTAAATAATTTGGAAAATGTATTTAGGAAAAGCAGCTAAAATATTTTAGAGTGTACTTATGTGAAAGGTCAGCATAAACTTCTACTACCAATTCTGAAGGGCTGGCTGACCGCTCAGTATGCTGAAATGCTTCCTCCACTTACACACTCTGCTTTAAGAGCTCACAATGTTGCAAACACATAATTTCATTTCCATGGCTTGCAAGATAGATAGATAGATGCAGTGATGCTTTAACTATATTACTGGAAGACACAAGATGTTCTCATGCTTATAAGCATAAAGTCCCTCACAAACATTTCATGCCATATCTACAGCAAATGAGTTGTACTTGACTAAAAACTTGCCTGACATGGATACTAAAAGCTAATGTTGTCTCACAGTTAAGTTAACATTCTATTTTATTTGAACATCTAGACAGAAGAAAGCAGTTTGTATAAAAACTAAAATGACACCTTTCAAAAAACACAGTACAGAAAAATAAACCAGTTTTTCTTCCCTTTTTTTAAAAAAAAATTTAATTACAAATGTCAACTTTAGATTACTGTGCTGTAGATCTTTTTTCACTGTCCCCCAAATGGCTTGCAGTGATCCACATCTCAGACTTCAGAGATATGGAATAATTCCTCATTATACCTAGCTTGTTCCTCATCAGTGGAATCAAAAGAAACATAGATCCTGGTTCTGCTGCAGTACAGCTTTCTGCACATATTACATTTTCTGATGTAAAAACGCCTCACCAGAAACAAGAATGCATTTCACAAGGTTGGAAGTACCAGGATGATGCTACCCATTTAAAACAATAAAATATAATTTACTTTTTTGGGATCAAAATTCTAAATTATTAAACATACAAACTCTGCTGAAAACAAGTTTCCCAATGTCATTTAATCACAAATATCAAAAGTCACCATACCAATATTCTTTCAATCAGCATGTCATAATACTGCTCAGCAAGCTGAGGACGACAGAGCACAAATCGGCCAAGCAGCTCCACAGCTGCTTCCCGTACACTAGTGGAGTTATCCATTAACCGTCCATGAACACCCCGCTGCATATCAGGCTAAGAACAACAGATAAAAGAAATACAAAATAAGAAATACGGATTTCTTTTAGGTGTGACAGATTTTATGCATATGCATAATGGATATTTTATTTTTACCCTGGCTAGAATACTGGGATCTACAGCAACAACCTCAGACAAACACTTCATGGCTTTTGTTCGAACAGCAATCGCATTTTCACCAAGTACACGCAGAATCTAACAAGAGAATAAAAATAGTTTAAGTTGCTTTAGGAAGGTAGTAAACAATGCTTAACAAAGGCAAAAATGAAGAAGAGTAACATGCAAACTATTTACTTAAAACAAGAATATCTGTCTACCAAAAATTGAATATATCTTCTCACAGGTGCATGTAAATGATGTTCCAAGGCATGAATTTTCGCCAGTGTCTGCTGAAACTAGTCCAAATAGGACAAGGGCAATATGTTTATTCTACATCCCTTCACTTTAAACTCTACTTTTGCCATTAATAAGCAGCTTTCACCATTTTCTTTAAAAACAGGAAAACTAGATTTAGACAATGTAACTACAGTTGTCTCCGTATGCAAATCAACATAAAGTAGTGCAACCTAAGCCATTACTGAAGTTCAAGTATGTCACCATTACAACATGTTATTCCTCTTCTCTCAGAAAAAGGAAAGAAATCACCCTGGTCAGACAACTTCCAAAGTATAACATGCCCATGTGCAAATAAATGACCAAATTGGCTTATATTTTCAAATCATATTATGATACATTTCATGAGTGTGCATTACCAAATGAAAATGCATCTGACAGAAACTTTTACATTTCCACTGTGTATATTTAATATAATGATTTTGTTGTATTCATACACAAAATAACATATGCTCAGTATGACATATAACAAGCATGAAAGAAAAAGAAGCGCTTATGTCATCATTACAGAATGTGAAAGCATGTGATCAAGCTACGATAACTACCTGTACTCAAGAATGAATAGGTATTACTCCACACTACTCTAAAATTGTTCGGCATCAGAAAGAAGCTATGTTTCAATGTACTAAGACTTCTGGCACAGTTTACCTGTGTTAAATAAATATCGAAGCTCTGGGCAAACGGCCTCATAGAGGCCAAGTAGCGAACAATCAAACATGCATCCTCATAGTCCACAGTATCAGAATAAATCCTGCAACAAATTAAATGTGATAATTAGGATATGCTTATTAAAAAATAACTTAAAACATCAAATGCATAAGATTTATGCACATAAAGGTTAATGAAGAAATCAGCAGTACTGAAACATACTTTAATGTACTGAACTGAGATGGAGCAGTTTTAATGATACTGCGAAGAAACTTCTTGCGACTTTCTGCTCTGTGCATGATTTGTCCTGTGGTCTCAACATCTTTTGCATGATGAGTTCCTTCAGATGAATCCTCATCCTTCTGAGATTTAATTGCCTTCTCTGTCTCCATAGTCGTATCCCGAAACCACTGAGCTATATAAAACTTCCGAGAAAACTGGATAGATAGAGAACACATAGAAATAAAAACAACAGATGTAGAAGAAGGAAATTAAAGATTCATAATAAGACTGAGTGAGTCTGATGCATCAACTATGTTTTGGAAAACACAATCAACAACAGACGTCAGGGTAACAATTGAATTGAAGCACTAATAGGCATGACTAATATGCATACCTCTGGACAGGTATACCCTTCTTGGACAGGTGTACCCTTCTTTGGGTAAGAAACTGGCTACAGGGCTGTGCCCAATGGGTAGTGGTTAATGGAGTGAAGTCTAGCTGGTGACTCATTTCAAGTGGTGTCCCCCAGGGGTCAGTACTGGGGCCCACCTTGTTTAATATCTTTATTGATGACCTAGATGAGGGGATTGAGTGTATCCTCAGTAAGTTTGCTGATGACACCAAGTTCGGAGGTAGTGTTGATCTGCCTGAGGGTAGGGAGGCCCATCAGAGGGATCTAGATCTGGATCTCTGTGCTGAGGCGAATGGGATGAGGTTCAACAAGGCCAAGTGTTGGGTCCTGCACTTTGGCCACAACAACCCCTGCAGCGTTACAGGCTTGGGGATGAGTGGCTGGATGAGTGTGAAGAAGAGAAGGACCTGGGGGTGTTGGTTGATGCTCGGCTGAACATGAGCCGACAGTGTGCCCAGGTGGCCAAGAGGCCCAACGGCATCCTGGCCTGCATTAGAAATAGTGTGGCCAGCAGGAGCAGGGAGGTGATCATCCCTCTGTACTCAGCACTGGTGAGGCCGCACCTCGAGTATTGTGTTCAGTTTTGGGCTCCTCACTACAAGAAAGACATTGAGGCCTTGGAATGTGTCCAGAGAAGGGTAATGAAACTGGTGAGGGGTCTGGAGCACAAGTCTTATGAGGAGCAGCTGAGGGAGCTGGGATTGTTCATTCTGGAGAAGAGGAGGCTCAGGGGAGACCTCACTGCATTCTAAAACTTCCTAAAGGGAGGTTGTGGTGAGGAGGGACTTGGCCTCATCTCCCAGGCAATGAGCAGGACATGGGAAAATGGCCGCAAGTTGTACCAGAGGAGGTTTAGGTTGGACATAAGGAAGAACTTTTTCTCTCAGAGAGTGGTCAGGCACTGCAATGGCTGCCCAGAGAGGTGGTGGAGTCGCCGTCCCTGGCAGTGTTCAAAAGGCATGGATGAGGAGCTGCAAGATATGGTTTAGTTTGTAGTAGCATGGTAATGGGAGGACGGTTGGACTAGGTGATCTTGCAGGTCGTTTCCAACCTTGTGATTCTGATTCTATGATTCTATGATTCTATGATTGAAAGTCATAAGTCATTCAATAGATATTTAATTGAAATTATTTTTATATATACTCAACATCAGAAAACTGAAATTTACCACTAATGATGCATCAGTTTCAGTGTTCTCATCCAGATAATCCAATAAAGCCTTTTGTAGTTGTTGAATATCATCTTCTCCTCCTGAGGCCTGTCAGAAGAAAAAGTCAGCTATGAAACAGAGTATCAACTCAGAGGTAATAATTATCTGACAATTTACACATTCATCAATAAAATACAGTGAGGTTCATTGTTTTGATAATTGCGAAACATTAACAGCTTTTTAAGGAATTACCTGTAAACTGCATCCAAACTAAATCAAACTTAGTGAAGTCAAAGTCTAAAAGGGATTGAAAGAAGCATAGGACTGTTCTTAAAACAGATTGATTGATCCAATTAAATCTCATTTTGTAATCACATGTTAAGACTCCATCTCAGTGAGAAAAAAAAACACAACTGAAATAATACAGAGTAGATTGGCAAGAGTTTTAACCTTTAAACATCATCACCAACAATAAAACACAGAAACAGCACAGTGACATCTCAGGTGAACAAGGCATTAAGGGCAAAAAGTCAAATAAAAAGAAACATGAAAACACAGATAATAATAAAAAACCAATATCAAAAGCCTGCAACAAGTCATACTCAAAAATGATAATAAAACTCTAAATAGAATAATTTCTTACACTTCTTTAGTTAGAAAACATTTTTTCTTCTTCAGCAATAAATCTCACAACTAAAAGCATCTTAAATTCAGCATGAAAAGCAGAGATTGAGAATTTTGTCATAACTGCAATACACAATATAGCATGCAAACATCAGCAAGTGGGAAAAGGCACAGTTACAAGTTCACAAGATCAACGCATAAGGAAATAAGCTAATGAAAAGCATCAACAAGTGTCATCAAACATGTCAAACTGATACATTTCAAAGAAAAGTATCTATTTAAAAACATCAAAAGAGAATAGATTTTCCCAAAGATCTGATTATATGACTGATGAGTCCAAACCACAGTAAACAGTCATAAGCATTCATCAATCATTGTGGAATATCTTGAAAGACTGAGGGAGAGCTGGGTCTCTCTAGCTTGGAGATGAAGGGACTGAAGGGTGACCTCATTGATGTTTACAAATATGTAATGGGGAGTGTCAGGAGGATGGAGCCAGACTCTTCTCAGTGACATCCAATGATAGGACAAGGGGCAGTGGGTGCAAGCTGGAACACAGGAGGTTCCACATCAATATGAGAAAAAACTTCTTCCATAGTAAGGTAAGAGAACACCAGAACAAATTGCTCAGAGATGTTGTGGGGTCTCCTTCTCTGGAGACACTCAAAACCCAACTGGACACATTCCTGTGTGACCTGATCTAGGTGTTCCTGCTCCAGCAGGGGGATTGGACTACGTGATCTTTCAAGGCCCCTTCCAATCCCTGACATTCTGTGATAGTTTTAATGACTCTTAAGATAGAATTCAGCTGCTACTGTAGCTCCATTATTTACTCTTTATTGCTACAATTCTGTAAATAACAGTCAATAGGGAGCTGATACAAGAAAGACACAAGAACTAAAAAAATTTGATTCTTATAAAGCAAACAGATTTTGTTCAGATTCCTGAACAATAATGAAAGCTGATTCTCCATATGCCAGTTTTTTTATGAACTTTTTCTTTTCAGTTTTCTCTTTACTACTGTTATGTTAAACAAATCTTCATGGATTTCAAACATTTGAATAGATACACAGCAATCCAGTCCAGTCCACCTGGCATGGGACTTTTCACATACCTGTTTGAGGATTCTAGCTATAGATCCTTGATCCATTTTGCTAGTGACTGCATCTTTCCTCAGTCTTGCAGCTACAGTTCCAAGATAGTCAAGTGATGCAACTCTTAAAGCCATTTCTGTTGATTTATTACTGAACTGGTGAACCTAAGAAAAGCAGATTTAATAATAATTTATGACACTGTGATTCTTCTCAGTATTCTGTGTGACCTCATTAAGAATTATACCTAACTTGCATACTCAATTATGTCAATTACTATCACACCACAGATACGCAACTCATTTTGTATTAATTTCTCCCTTTATTGTCTCTATCTAAAAATAATAACTGTTCGAATTTTTTAAATGTTATACTTTCATAAAATAAACTAGATATCCAACAGAGCAGATATCCTTTTCAATAGCATCTTAACCACCACAATACATCTTCATTATTCACACAAGTATAGTGAAAGTTACACTGTACTAGGAATGGGACCATAACATGTTTTTCAAAAAAAACCAGTTAAATCAGTTGCTAGCACAGGTGACAGAAGCAGTCAACAGATGCAGCTAGTTACAGAGCAGTTTTGGGCTTTTCTTTGGGAAACCTCAGGATTATCAACAAAAGGCTGACAGAAGGTAGCCAGCAGCTTTGTGAAGGAATGATGGACAGGATTACTGAACAAAAAGTATGGAGTGATGTGAAAAGAAAGGATCATAAAAATCAACCAAATGAGTAATAAGTGGGGCCACCTCCAACATATGCAGGCTAGCAAGGAAATGCCATACAAGGCAGCACTATAAAAAAATTTCCCAAACACCTTCTAAGAATATAACATGCTGAGGAACTCTTTTTAAGTCTCTGTACACCAACGTAAGGGAATAAAGGAGTTAGAGACATGCACCATTTCAGAGCTATGATCTCACTGGCATCAGAAATACAAGGTAAGATGGCTTCCCTGACTGGAGCAATGGAAGGACATGGGATCTTTAGGATGGACAGGTAGACAACAGAAGGAAAAGGTTTTGCTTTCTTGTCAATGACCAGCTGGATGGAGTGCATGGAGCTCTGACTGCGGATGCACAAGGAACTTACTGACCATACAGGTTAGGATTAAAGGGAAGACAGAGTAATTAACACTACAGTTGGCTTATGCAACAAGCCACGTGACAAAGAAGAACAAGTGGATGAGGCCCTCTACAGACACAAAGGAGCATTCTTTTCATGATTATAAGCATTGTCCTCATGGGGGATTTTCAGCCACTCTGTTGACCAACAGGACAACATCGCAGGATCACCTTCTCCAAGTTCAGAAATGATGCATCCAAACAAAGAGGATGCCAGGAGTCCTGCATGGAAGAACAAAAATTGCTCCTGACCAAAATCAAGCACAAAACTGAAATCTATAGAGGGTGGAAGTAAGGACAGGTAATATGGCAGGAGTATAGATACACTGAACAGCCGCAGAGAGAGTTAGAGTTGAATCTGGCTAAGGACATAAACAACAAGTAACTCAATGACAAAAGGAAGACTAGGGAAACTGTAGGCCCTCTGCTGAAGGAAACAGAAGACCTGCTTACCCAGGACAGCAAAAAAGCTGTGGTATGCAATGCCTTATTCAATGCCTTCAATATTTACACGTGAGAACGATCTTCAGATCCCCTGGACCCAGAGACCAGGGTGAAAAGCTCAAGTAAGATGTATTTCTGGTGATAGACAATCATGTGAGGGAATGCTTGAGCAAACTGGACAAATCCCTGAGCCCTGATGGGATGCATGTGAGGGGGCTGGCAGATACAATCACAAGAGCACTCTCAATAATCTTAATAATCTTATGGCAACTAGGAGAGGTGCCCAAAGACTGGCAGAATGGTTTGAGTTGGCGGTCACCTAAGATATCACCTTGTTCCAAAACCCCTGCTTTGGCAGGGTTGCTGCACACTAGATCAGGTTGTGCAGAGCCCCACCTAACCGGGCCTTGATCACCTCCAGGGTTGGGGGCACCCACAGCTTCTCTGTTCTGTTGCCTCAGGGTAAATAGAGATGATCCAGGAAATGACAGGCCAGTCAGCCTCACTAGGATTCATAGGAAGTGATGGAAGAGATAATTCCTGAAACTGTTTCCAGGCACATGAAGGAGAAGACAATCATCAGGAGTACTCACCATGGATTCACCAAAAGGAAATAACACTTCATTGACCTGAAAAACTTCTATAAAGAAATGAGCTGCCCAGTGGATGATGAGGGAGGACAAGATATTGTCTGCCCGGACTTACAATGACAAAGTCTTTTACACTCCCCCCCATGAGATTCTTATAGAGAAGCTGTTGAAGTGTGCGCTGGATGAACAGTGACACAGAGACACAGAGAAAACTGGGACTACTCAACATGGAGGAGGTTCACAGGCATCACACTGATGTCCATAAATACACGAAGGGATGGTGCAAAGAACACAGAATCAGACTCCCTTCAATGCTGTCTTGTGCCAGGACAAGAGGCAGTGGGCACAAACTGGAAAATGAGGTTTCTTCTGAACAACAGGAAGTGCTTCTGTACTATGTGGACAATGAAGTACTGGCACAGGTTGTCCAGAGAGGCTGTGGAGTCTCCACTCCTGGAAATCTTTGAAAGCCGTTTGGATATGGTACTGAGTACAGTGCTCTGGTTGCCCCTGCTTGAGCTGGGTTATTATAGCCGATGTCTTCTAGAGATACTTCAACACCAATTATTCACTGAAATTACCATGTTAATTAATCATAAAACCAAAGAAGATCTTTTTAGAAACACGATAGCAAAAATATATGCGTTCCCCAAAATTTCATGTTCCGCAAGCAAATATACTGTTATTGGTATAAGAATTATCTACTTCATTAACAGTTTTCATGATCCACGCTAAACAAAAAATCAGCATGTTTAAAGTGAATACCTACAGCCATAAGTCTGATTTTACTCAAAATGAATATCTGCACTATCATCTAGATGTTATAGAGTGTCTTTTTTAATGTGTAAAAAGTCATGGAATAGTAGAAGTGGACTTCGAGTACTGCATTTGGTTTTGGCCCCTCACTACAGGGAAGACACTGAGGCACTGGAATGTGTTCATAGAGTGGCAGTGAAGCTGGTGAGAGGTCTGGAGCACTTACGAGTCTTACAAGGTGCAGCTGAGGGAGCTGAAATTGTTTAAACTGGAGAAGAAGAGGCTCAGGGGTGGGAGTCAGCCTCAAGTTGTACCAGGGGCGGTTGAGTTTGGACATTAGGAAATGCTTCTTCTCCAAGAAAGTGGTCAGGCACTGGAGTGGGCTCCCCAGAAAGGTGGTGGAGTCACTGTGCCTGGAAGTGTTCAAGAAATGTTCAAATATACTGAGGGATGTGGTTTACTGGGAAGTATCGGTCATAGGTAGAAAGTTGGACTGGATGATCTTGGAGGTCTTTTCCAACCTTGGTAATTCTATGATTCCATGACTCTTCCCAAGTTGTGTATCAATGATTTTCTGACCTAAATTTTATTATCTATAGCAACAAAAGAAAATCCTTGTATGTTGCGTATACATCAACTATCAGAAAGCATTCCTGTAAATAACTGGAGCTGAAGTAAATACGTCCTGTATTTACATATCATAGTCAAAAGCAACTTACCAATAATCTTCCTAGTAAGCTAAGCAGCAACTCTGCAGCTGGCCATTCTGGTTTATTGACAGTGGAAAGAAGATCTTGAATGAAGTTCTCAAATAGAGGCCTGTAATCTTCTTCTCCTTGTTTACTACCACATCTTTTTAAAAGAAAATGCATTATGTAACCAAATTTTAGAATCATCTTAGCTTTTCTCCTGATGTAAACATGAGTAATCTTATCATTAACTGGAAAAAGGAGTTTAATATGATTCTAAAAGGTAAAAAAAACCCACTGGAATATTAGCAGAATTATGGAATAATTTTAGAAGTCAAGGATAAGTAAGAAGAAGCTGCCCAGAGAAGTTTCAATCCTCCTCCTTTGGAGGTTTTCAAAACCTGCCTGGATGCTTTCCTGTCAACCTACTCTAGAGAAAATCCCTTAGGGGGTGATTGGACTGGATGATCTCCAATGATCTACTTCAAAACTTACAATTCTCAGATTCTGTAAGTAAAAAAGATTTTAATTTTTCTACATCTGCTTTCATCACTTGTATTTTTTCACTTTTGTGCTTCAGATGAGTAACGGAATGCTGATAGAGATCCTACATAAAATATCTGACAGATTCTTAAACATATTAAGAATTTCTGTGCTATAGGAAGTGTTGTTTAGAGAAGAAAATTTTTAAGGACTTATAAAGCACATTGTTGTAACTTCACTAGTAGGAATTTAGTGTTGCTAAGTAATTAGGTTTATCTCAAGGTGCAAGATTTCATTCAGAGCTGGTTTCATCAATATACTAAATAATGTAACAGTACTTACTTCTTAAGAAAAATAGAAAGGAAATTTTGTGCTGTTCTCATGGCTGTTTCATATGAGTTAGTAATAAGCACATCTTGATCCACCTAAAAATAAGAAGACTTATTAATCTAGGACTTTAGCATAGGCAGAAATATTAACATTATTCTCAGGTCAGATCTTTCATCTATCAAATTATTACTGCAGACAAAATTACATTCCCTAGTTACTGGACCACCATCACAGAATATAATATCCATAAATACACAATTATTCCTGCACCAAATAAAATTATGAAGTTTTTTGAAAATAACTTCCTTACTTTTTTGTTCAATTCCTCATCCGAATTAGAATCTTTTTCTGCTGATGGTAAGTGCACAACACATTGAATGAGTTGTAGAACTAGTGCTGTTACCATCTGAATATACATAGGCTCTCCATCTGTGTCACTGCTATTCAACCTGTTAATACGACAAACAAAGCATTAACACTAAAATAAAACAAAACTATTATTTTTTGTTCATAAACAATTTTAAGATTTCTAAAATTTTTCCCCACCATTCCAAATCTGTATACTATAAATTAAACTAGTCACTTGCTTCTGTCTTAAGAAGTGAAAGATTGAGTCTAGCACTGTTCTCAAGTAGGAGAGATAAGCTGAAACAGCACAAATGACTATCAGAATATCTGTGAAGCTCAGTAACTAAAAGTCTGCAGAATTTGAAATGTATGAAATCAAACACCTACCATTCTACTTTTTAATAGGCTTACTGTGTATAATAAACAAGAATATCAATTTCCAATAAAGTATTAAAAAAAAAACCACATCAGACTGTAGCTCTAATTCGCTACTTCTGTATTATTTAATATAAATAGAATGTGCAGGAGAAAATAGTGACTATGGGCTGGATTGACTTCTACAAGAGTTATAATCATGGTACTTACTCCCAGGTAGCATAACAAACTGTAGAATTAAAAATTCAGTGGTGTCTTTATGTTTGTATGACCAACGTGAATACAATCCACCTCACATTTCTCCCCTTCTAAGTGATTTAACCTGACAAATGTTACACTGTTCATCTACCCATACATCAACACTTTTAAGCAATATGAAATGGTCATACTCTGATATCATTCTTTCCAAATTATCAAAATAATAACTGAGCCCAAAACAAACTGCAGTTATTCTTTGTTATTTATGAGTACATATGGAGAAAAGATTTTTTCATACGAAATTTTCGTAAGCTGCTCCCTTCATGACTTTAAGAACAGATAGGAAATGCCCTTTAATGGATCCTGCTAAAGTTCTACAGATAGCATAGTCACTTGAGATGATGACTTCCTTCTGGCAAGGACCCCAGTTGAACAAGCTATCAACCAATTATGGTCCCATTCTTACTGAGCATTTAATAGATGTCTTTGATGACTATAACAAAAACAACATGAATACTAGGCGTAAGCACTGACTCACATTTGAGTGACTCAAATGAACTTCAAAGTTTCACTGCATTTGATTTTCCTGACCCTGCCAATCTACCCTGGATGAGCCAACCTATTTCATGGACAACTTGTCTCCAGAGGAAAGATGTATGCAAGCAAGATAGATAGGCAATACGTTATTTTTCTAATTATTGGTCTGATAGGCAAGCAAGAAAGATGGATGGCAATCCAAACAGCAAATATTTTAGAATGGTTTAAAGTATCCATCAATTTAAACTGAAATTCTGTTCAGATTGAACGTGAACATATTATTTAGAAGATACACAGTAGAAGTGAGCTGAGCAATTCCTAAATGAAAACTCACTCAAAGCTGTATCAGTTTGAAATCCTGCTCTGAGTATGACCTTGAAAAAGTTCACCCAACATTCTCCTGTTAAGTTCTAGCAATTAAGAAATTAAATACCTCCATATAAATAGAATCAAATATTTTTGAATCAAAATCCCCCTTGAATGCACACCAATATTGCACTTGTTTACATTCTTAGTGAGAAGACTAATAAATATTTCAATTATTTCAGTATCCAAGCATAAATACAGTGGCACAAGAAACAACGACTATTACATGATGGATTAGTCAGAAAACTCTGCTCTCTATGTAGAGATTTTGAAATATCAATATCTAAGAAACTGTAGCTTGTTAAGTTCCAGATTTTTAAAGACATGTTTATGCTGAAGTGTAAAATCATACATATACAAAACTGTAAATGTTTCCATGTCAGAAATTACCTGAAGTTTCTCAAACTCCTCTTGCTAGTTGGTAGTCTTGCAAGGGAAGTGAAAATTTCTTCTAGTATTAGTTGTCTATGTTTTTCATATCTGGAGAAGACCTATTTAACAGTTACACCACTGTTAGAATATTACTGTTACATAAAATATGTAGTAATGTCCATTTGAAATGAATCTGAATGCATACCATGCTTTTAAGGCATTTCTTTATCTTTTCAAACCAAGCATGTCTTTGTAAAATATTACATCTTTTTCAAATGAAGATTTTTAAAATCATCTAAAAACATGAATATCTAATAACTGCTCTTCTAAGTACCATATGCTTTAAAGATTTTTGCTAACAGTAGAAAGGCACTGTGTAGGAAAGTAAGACAGTGTAATAAAAAGTTTTCAGATCCCAGCATACAACAGAAGTTGAACACATACACAATTTTAGAACATATTTGACAAACCAGTTTTACTTTGTATCTCAGTTTTTAGTATTTGCCCAATATTAGATATTATTTCTATTTATGGTCAAGATTACTGAGTTTGCTCTCCTTTTGTTCATTCAAAATTCCATTTAAAAATTCTGGTGAATGTGATCCTTACAAAGATAAGATACTCCTACTTGAACATACATATATACATAACATACATACTGCATTTTTTCTGAAACAATATTTGATTTGTTCTAAGAATTTTTCATGTGTCCATCCCTTCCAAGGAATATGAACTTAAAAAAGTATCCTGTTCTCTAGCTTATCTCACTTCACAAATTCAAACCTTAACAAAAGAAATGAGACATACCATATTGCTAAGGTTTCTTAGCAAGAGAGGACAAGAAAGACATCGGGGTTTGTGTTCACACTTTTAACCATTTAACAACTTAAGAAAGTTCTTTGCTGAAGTAGGAAACTTATTCTATAGGAAGAAGTAGCTACTCTACAAATAGCAGCAGCCCAGGTGAATTTAATACTGTTCCTAAATTGTAATACCAAACTCTAAAACTGTGAAAAAGTAAAATCAGTTTGAAGCTCTACTTCTATACCAGCAAAAATACAGATGATGTAAACATCCTAATAACTGCTAGATGTACAGGGACATGTAAGAACAAATAAAAAATTACTTACTGCAGTCACTAATTTGATGGCACATAGCTGTAGTTCACTGACATTTTCTACAAAGAAAGGCGTTATCCCCATAGATGATACCTATCAATGTAAATAAATTATTATAAGTGTATTTGGCTGGGAAACTGATCCACATGCAACTTTACAAGCAACTTATTCCTTCAGCAGATAAGGGATCCAACAGCAAATATTACTTTATAGTTGCAAAAAGAACACAATCACATTAAGCTTTTCGTATTTTTTTTTCAATAACAGCCAATAAAAATGTGAACATTAAATGTTCTTTTTCTGCAGAACAGAGCAAGAAGGTAACACACTACACAAAAGATTATTCAGTTTAATATAATCAATTAATTAAAATATTATTTCATATTTCATGTCATTTACATAGCTATACTTCACACTCTCTCTAAGCAAAGAAAAAACTAAAAAAAAACAAAACCCCCACAACAGACTCTTCTGATAAAGCTTACCTGAAGAATGGTTGTATCAGTAAGAAGTTGTATCTCTAGCAACTCTGACAAACTGCTGACAATATCACAAACTTTATTATATAACATCACTATAACTCTTTGCTTGTGGGTGGAACACTTGGCACGTTTTGCTTTTGAACTTAAAAGACCACCTAAAAAAAGCAGAAATATTTTCATTAATTTTCCAGTGTTTCACTTGTGTCAAATATTAGAAAGATGACTGTTTTCTCAAGAAAACAAAGTTGCCCAAACAGCTTGGTGAATGAAATCATTTGCAGAAGAAAGAATATTTAGCAGCAGCAGTTGGAATTTCAAATGACATTCGATTTTCATAATAGTTCTGAATTATGGTGCAAGATTTTTAAAACAGTTCTTGATGTTGGATCTCCATATCTGAGAATATGAATATAACAACAAACTGCTTTAATTTTTATGATTTAATTTTCATTAAATTAAATCATTCTATCAAGATTATGACTACAAAATGACTTATTCATCCACACAGAAACAATTTGCAAAAGACAAACTTTGGACTAATTTCTTTTGTCTAAGAAGTAATACTAACACTATAGCTATTGCAATAAACTTGAATAAATACAACTAAGTTATTTGGGGAACACAAAAAAATGTTATTTTACATTTCATCGTCATTAAAATAACACCATATTTTAATCCAGATGATGTATGCCATATGAAAGAACTACCAATAGAGCAGTTACATATAAAAATCTTCAGGGAACTGTATTACTGTAATCATCATACAGTAGATAGGAGAAAAAAAAAAAAAAAAAAAAGCAAGAATAATGTGAAAAGGCTTCTAAAAATCTTTCATCATACTAACCACCAAGAGGATCCACTCTATACACAGGGTCATACTGAGGATAGAGAGTGTTCTGCAAATGAAATTTTGTGTACTGAATAACTCTTTCTATTACATCCTCAATATAGACAGCTTTAGGCATATTTGGTGATGTCATAATATTGATAGCAGTAAGACAAGCATCTGCAGATTTTGTTACTCTCTCCATTATAAGATCTCTCCATAACCTCTCCTCATCTTCAGTGTCATTGTTCTGCAGTATACAAGAAAAACAGTTCAGAGAGAAGAAAAAGTTGAATTGCTATACAGTACTTGGTAAGGATAAAATTGCCATTTTAATATACTTTCATACAAGCACATTCCTCTGTGATACAAAAAAAACTGTCTTACAATCAACTACAATTTGTTTTACTAGCAACATGTTTTCAATCATACTTCTTCCTAAGTTAGAATTCTACAATAACCCACCATATTGTTCTGGCAAAATACAAAGAAGTTTTGTATTTTAGGGAAGCTCTATGAAGGAATACCGCATACTGTCTGCTTAAGACTGATGTGCCGTAAGCAAAAACGACTCAGTTTTGCTTCATGGTTACACACACAGCTTCCTGCTCTGACAAATCTGTTTTTTACCACTAGAGGGAACTGTCACACAGCAAGACTGTTCTGATTCACAGAAACTGGTGAGAATGAGACTTTCCTCAGAGATAGGCTCAACTGCTATCATGATCTTTTATCATGGGGTTCAGCTTCATCTCATCAAACACACCCATTTAGTTTTAGCACTGGGCACACAATTCCTGTATGTTGGTTTTTGTACAAACTGTAATACCAAACGATCAACAGGGTATTTACAAACTACAAGCATTACTGAAATAATGTTTATCACATTATCAATTGGAAAATCAGAGAGAATTTCTAATATACTATGCCTGCTACATACACAGCCATACAAACTACAGCTCTCTAACAGCAGTTCAACATTGGTTTTCCTTATTTTTACAAAGAAAAACTGTTGGCGAAACAACAGTTTCTAATCGTATCAGCTTTCTCCCTTTGAGGTAAGAAAATCTAGAAGTATTGCATTATGTATGTGTTACAAGTATTTAAAGAAAAGAACCACAAATGAGGAGATCCCTTTAAATTCCTCACATGGAATAGTTTTAAGCCACGTGTTGCATGAAGGAAGTTTTTTTTATTAAAAAAGATGGTCCCTTCCAGCTCTAGATGTTCTATGGTTCTGTGATTTAAAATACGTGCTTAGTTTTTAATGCTTAAGGGGAAATACATTCTAAATATTGCTGTACTTTCCTCCACTGTGTTAAGGAAGGTTTATGAACCACTAACAAAGACATTTCCACGATATATAATTACCACATATATAATTACCAGAAGCATTTCAGATAGAAACTTTGGTACTTTAAATTAAGTAAAAAGACAACTCAATTGCGCTCAACTCATCTATTTTTAATAGAACTACAATAAAACTACTAGTATTGAAAGAATATCATCAAATGAACTTTATTTCAAATCATAAAATTTGACAATCTGTTTATCACGAATATCTAAAATAAAAAATTCCATTCAAGCATTCAAACACACACATAAACAAATCCCAGGCATTTGAAGTTATCAAATAAACAGAACCCAAGTAAAGAAAATCTGGTGCTGAAGAGTGGTACGAAATGATGCAATTTGAAACTCACGTGGTTAAGTAACGTAGAAAGCTTTGATCCATCTTGAATATTCTTCTCCAAAATATTCAGGACCTTTACTATTTTGTCTGTTGAGAGCTGTAACAAGAAAGCAAATATATCAAGGAGCCGTGGTATGAGCCACATATTCTAGCTAACCATATACAGATTTATTAGAAGATCCAGACCTTGCAGAAATAAATTTCCTTGGTATTTGAGTGCCAATACATAGGAAATGTATTCTTACTAACTTTAATAACATTGAAAAATTAGCATGCTGAAAAACATAACACAAATTCTCTTACTGATATCTTACAGCATTAAATAAACTGTAGAACATACAGACAAAAAAACAGCAACTCCAGAAAAATCTCTTTTACTCATCCAGATAATACTGGTGATCCTTTCCAGAAGTAACAGAATTCTGATTTTACACATACATGCATGCACATGTGTATTAAAAAAAAAAAAGTAGGAGAGGTTAAGGGTGAGAAGTATGAAGTAGACAAAATGCTCAGGGTGAAAACATTCTACAGATGAAGATACGGAGGAATGAAGAAAAGGCAAAGAAGTATATCTGAGTCTTGGTTTAAGGAAGATCTTTCAGTGACTTGCACTTGTCACTTAACAGACACCTCGTAAACACAGAGGGTGATCAAGAGCATGCAGACTAAGAGCATAACATAAGACTGCCCAAAACCAAGAGTTTTACATTAGGAAAGCAAGAAAATTATTTCTAAAAGTGCTATACCAACACAACATCACAGAACATTCTTTGAAGGCAGGAAGAGTATAGTAAACAACCCAGCACAGGCAGTCTACAGAAACTGAATCTTGTCACCAGAGACATTAAATATTTTAAGTGTGAGAGGCTTTTCTGGAGACATAGGAAGAACTAGGTAATTCAGTATGATGGACATCTGCATATTCACAGTGTACCGACAGCTTATATTAGAAAGAGTGGATGTCCTATTTCACTGGGTTTGCTCAAAACTAGATGCAAGGAGCAGACAATAGATCAGTGTGCTTTTGTGAAAGTAAATTAATTTACATTTTCTGCTCAGGCATATGTGTTACATATTAGTACACAGTGCTTAGTTGTCACAGACACAAAAATACCTCAGCATCAGAGAAACTAGCAGTTGACATGCGGTAACTATTTAAGTACTTCAGTTAAGTTCAGTGTAAGCATTACTGTTCGCAGTAAGTCACATGCTCTAATGAAGGGATTGAAATGTCATCACAGTGAACACATTTTTTGCAGGTGTGATGAAACTGAATGATCAGAAAGAGATAAAGACTATGAAGATGTACCTTGTCCATGATACCCATTGCCTTGATTTTTGCAGATTCACTCCCCAACTCATTAAGCTGATGTTTTCCCAGAAGCAATTCCTGTGGAATCTCATCATCATCACCTTGGGAAAAAAAAAAAGAAAAAAAAAGAAAAAAAAAGTAAACAGTCATATTTTTCATAACACTTCAAAGAATGCAGTACTGACAGCCAGTGAGAAAAGCAAAAGCAAGAAAATCTGTTAAAGAACTGCTTCACAAATAGCTAGGATCTAATAGTTCCAACTAATGATGACAACGTTAGGTTTTTATAAAACAACAACTTGCTCAATGTGTCTGATTACATGCTCTGGAATTTCATTTAACAGCCTAACATGAGACATCTATTTTTCTTATACAGCAACACATTTATTGCAGTACTACCCTCATTTGGCAAAACAAATCACAAATGATCATAGTTATAATTCTAAAGTTCAAATCTCAGTCAGAACAACAGTTGGAAAAATGCATACTATACCTAAGGATGCACAGAAAAAATGGCATGTATTGACATTTGTCAACATTTCTGAAGACCAATCAGTGGATGTGAGCATAATGGGGCAGTGGGTGGTGTGTTTCAGCAGTGATGCCTGCAATATGAAATATAAGCCACGTTCTGTACAGCCATGAAGTTATTTATGAAAGTGGCATGCAGGTTTTTGTCCACGGTTTGCAAAATTGCATTGCTAACGGTGGTGACTATGCAGATGAATAGTGTTTTTCTTTTGTAGTGTTTGAGAATTTGCTCTACCAAATAGTGCTCTTGAGCTTTTTTTATCTGTTACAGTTTCTAAGGAAATGAAGAGGAGGCATTACTTATGGAACAACCTACTTGCATAGAAAGAATGACAGTTTTAAATCCAGGGGTATAGACAAGATTGCCTTAAAAACCATAGTGATTTGTTTACTGCATCTCTCTCCTCATTCTAATCCTGTGATAGTAAAAAGTGTGTTAAGCGCTCAGCCACTTGACAAGAACAATAAAGCAGCAGATACATTCCAGTAGACTATTATTTGTTTCATTATGATTTATAAATCTTTTGGATTCTGCAAGGAAAGGAAGAAGTTCTGCCTCCAGTGGCAAGTGAAATTGAAAAGGTGAAGATACCCACTCAAGGTGGAAGCCATACGAACACTATTTATTCTAGCATGTATCAGAGGAAATTAAATTAGAAAGGAGAAAGCCTGAAAATACTAGAAATGCAATTTGTTTGTCATTTCTTGTGTCTAACTGCGGGGAAGCACTTTGAAAATTTCTGACATATTACCCAAGGTTGTAAAATCCATGTCTTCCAGATTTTCCAAAATGTTTTCTATTGAAGCAATAAATCTTTTGAAGGTTGAAGAATCCATCATTTCTGGTGGGAAACAAACAAACAAATAAATAAATGAATATTTTATATACAATGCAGAAAATAAAAAGTGAAGAATATAAATCTGAAAATTACCTTCAGGTGTTAGTTTAGGTTCATAAGCTCTCCTCTTCTTTTGTTTTTCTTTTTTCTTCATTTTTCTTGCCACTAATAAGAGAGCAAAGAATGAAGCTAACAGTTTGTCAAAATGAAATAAAGGAATAGTTACATTTCTTACGTTTGCATTAAACACTACATGTAAAAATGTTTATTTCACAATTTTCAACTTGTCCTTTAAAAATGCACTTGCACTATGAAAGAAAATGAATTTTTATAACGATGAGTTACCCTCACTGAGGCTAGGAGGAGGAGAATAATCATCCATATCAGAGTCATCAGGACTGCGATTACGGTAACGGCCACTACCGGAAGTCCTTCTTCCTTCATGATAATGACCACTCCTCCTGTGGTCACCAGAACTTCTTCTGTCATGTTCTTCGTACTCCCAAGCTTCGTCTCTATCCTTTTTATGTCTTTTTCGAGAAGCTAGAAATGAAATGCATTTTCATTCTAAGTATAAAACATCCAATTTTAATATCTCAAAATTATAGGTTTACAAACAAAACGTAACCATATAACTGCTTCATAAAACAAGTGAACGCTCCAAACCATTATATAAAATTCAGTTACGGCACCAACCTAACAATTTGTTTTGAATTACATGAAAAACAAGCATGAAATCAAAGATACCCAGCAAATACTTAAAAGCATGAATGTGAAGGAGTCTTGCCCTTTTAAACAAAGGAGAATGAACAAAACAACTTTAATTTTCTCCTTTCTTAAAAAAAAAATAATTAGATATTCTTCACTTACATAATTGTGGCTATTATAAAGTGCAACTCATTGTTCATTTTGCCCATCTAATAGAGGAAATTCAAATTACAGTCGATTTTGCCAAGAAATCAAAAAACTTGTCTTGATATATATTGCACATAATTCATTGGAAAGGAGAAACAATTCTGGACTAAACAGTCAGTATTTACCACTTGTGGCTTTTATAACCACTTTCCAGTCAATACCAAAAAGAACAGCAGAACTAAATGCTGAAATCAGGATGAGTGTTTTTTCAGAAACAAAGATTTGGTGAAAATACAATTTTCAGAGAAAGGGAATGGAGATTTCTCTGTTATTTTTGAAGGCAGTCTTGTACATCTTTGAAAAGAAAAGGTGCTAAGATGTATAGAAAGAGGATATTTCATAGTTTCCTCCGTGAAACTTTCCATTACCTAATGTAAGACGGTGACTGGGCTAACAAAAAGATATAGAAGCTTTGAAGATCAAAATGGTTTCAAAACATTGCACTCTAGACTACCAAAGTTTACTGTTCTCATGAAGCAGTATTGAACAGTCTTTACATTTGTACATGTTTCTGTCAAACTCTCCTGACATTTAAAAATGTATGACTGCATACTGAATTGCTTTAGAGAAGAATGTCTCCAAGGATTTATATAGAACTGGAACAGAACTGACAAATTACTTCTACAATTCCAGTTTCTTGATAAGCATAGGAAAGAAAACATTATTCATATCAAAATATAGGCAATAAGCAGACCAGTCACAGGCATTATGAATAAAGAACTATTGAATATGAGGGGATACCACACTGCACCCTAGACAGTTTCCATTTCTGAAAACATAGTACGAAATTTCTGCCAACAGGTGGTTTAATACTTTAATAACTTTGATCAGGCTTTGAGCTGTACTACTTCTGGATCAGAACTGCTTCTGGAGGCAGTAGAGTCATGTTCATGATGCCTGAGATACAGTTCCTGTTCTAAATGGCTGAGAGTTAACTGCAACTGAACCTGTGCTATCTGAACAGAATGCGCTAGATAGAGAAACGTCTTATGGAAATGGATTTTCTACATTTGGTTCTCTTCTTTTTCCTCATGAGACAGTATTTTGCATAAATGTTGCACAGCATAACTAAAAAAAATCTGGAGAATGGCTTCCCATAAGGTAAGTACAGAAACAAATTTAAAGGGTAGCTGCTTTTCATCTTGAGTTACAAATTCAAATGGAGTAATTACTCTTTCTTTTATAAAGTAAAAAACAAAATTTTCAGGCAAATTGTTGCCTGTATAGCAAACTTGTTTTCATTTAGACCAGCCAACTTAAAAAGAAACCTTTCTGAGAAAGCAAAGTATCAGCCTTGTTTTGCCATAGGAACAGAATTATGTACTACTTACATTCAAAAGCTTCTTCACTGTCATTGTCTTCATCAGAACTGATTTCAGCATATTTTGGTTTCTCATTAACTGTGCTACGTTTGCGTTTGTTCATTTTCACACGTTCGCAAAGAGGCATGGTGGATTCAATTTCTGCCAGGAGCTCAGGAGGCAACTCCTTTAACACTGACTGATCTATGCTACCTATTAATGAAAGTAAGGAGAGTCAATTTGAACCCAAAGATAAAAAAAAAAAAAAAAGGAAAAAAAGAAAAATAAAAAAAATAATTTAAAAAAGTGCCCAACACTACAATTATTTTTCAGAAACCACTTACAGAATATCCACTAGCAATACCACAGTTAGAAGTTAGATATATCTGGAGGTATTTGACAGGCCTTTCTAGAACTTTATACATTGTTCACACTGCAAATGAAAATTAGCATAATAAATAGCATAAATATTTCCACTGTGTTAAACATGAAAATAAAAACAAATTCAAACTGGTGAATTACATTTGTAAAACGATATTTCTGCTGTTTCCACAAAACAGTCTATTTTTTGTTCATCCTCTGAATTTAACAAGTTCTTTTGAAAGTGTAGGTAAATGAATGATTCATTGTGCTTTACCATAATTTGGATTAGACAGATTAGTTCATCTGCATGTACCACCAGCTGAATGGAGGCCAGCCAGATCTAATCTGGAGATTATACAATTCTGTTTACAGCTATTCAGCATTTAGCAAGAGGCAGCTTCCACCCAACTCTAGAAGAGAAATTTGCATGTAGGTATTTTGGCATAATTTCCACAGGTACAGACTATTCACTAAAGAGTCTTAGATCCTGATTCCCTGAAACATACACTCAATTTTATGTACTGTGGGTAAATACACTGAAATCAGTAGAAGCATTCATAGAGCATAAAAACTATAGAACATTTGGTCAAATGAATGCCTTGCAAAAAACAGCCAAAAGTAAAGGAACAAAAGCTGAATACAGATTCATACAGATGTTTAAAAGCTATATCCACGTACATCAGCAGGATTATTTTCTACAAATATATATTTAAGCCTTTCTGAGCCTACTAGGAAAAGTATATTTAAAACAGAATAATTATTAGAATACTTGGAGAAGAAAGAAATCAGTAATATACTCTATATTCTCTGGCACTTGTTCTCAGGCAAAGAAACATACACACGTTTCAAAATTCATGATGTAATATAAAGCTTGTGATTACTGTTTTGAGAAACTCTTAGAACTGATTTTGTTCTTCATTTTGCTTACATTGTACACAAGTGTCTTGGTAAGATGAAAAGTGATGCATTTTAAGTAAGAAAACACTTAAGATTAAAAAAACAAAACAACCAACCATGCCAAAACAATAAATAAAACCCACATGCTACTCTTATCTACCTGCTAGGCATATCTACTCTTGCTCTTCATTTTGAGAATACTGTGCTGGGAACAATCTTTAAAAATAGGTCAGCTGTCATCATGTTTATTACATATCAATGAAAGAACAAAAATGCAAGTATTCAAATATTTATTTAATATTCAGATGCTGCAGATGCTTTAGGAAACAGGATAAACTTCTTTTATTTGTTTATAAGAGAATATATTAATAGTTCTTTATTTAAGAAGGGAATAACAGAAAAGAATACAAATAGAATTTCTGTAGAAGTCTCTATAAACCGTCTTTAAACCTTTTATCTGTTCCACACTGTTCTTCGAATACTACATGCATTTTTCTTAGCTCTTGAGGACCGTAAATAACCAAATCTAAGAAGTTTTACTCATGCCATTGGGCACGGCTGCATACGCATCAACAATTCTGATCTAAAAAGGAATGCACACACCTTGAAAAAATTCAGGGATTTGCTGTACTGTACAACTCCAGCCAAGAGCTAAGGAGAAAGTAGCTGTACTAAAGTTGATCCAAAAATAAAGAAAGATCCAGGAAACTAAGCTTTCTGAAATACTGTCCTCTCCAAAGGAAAAACTTTTTTTGTTTCCCCAATAACTGTCATCAATTAATCACTATACATATTGTGTTTGAAATGGACTACAGTCATCAGCGTTCTTCAGACATCACTTAAACACACTCTCAAAGTTGCCATTACAGCCATTACAACAAAACGAAACAAAACAACAGGAAAACCATCAGAAAGTGCCACCGTAACCAGACCTTTTCTCTACTCACACTGGTGAAACTGAAGGGCAAATCATAGAACAGCTGTAAAACAATTCATCCTAAAGAGCTGCAAGCATAAATAGCCATTTCTTCTTCAGTGCTTGTCCAAATCTATACTGTTCATGACTTGCATACTAGTTGCTGAACGAAGAATGTATTGCTGTTCTTGTTTGATCACTGAGATCCAGAAGTTTCTTACAGAAGATATTCAAGAACCTTCAGAAGTTACTGAATATCTACTGACTGTAAAAATATTTGTCTCTCACCAGCAATTCTTGACAAAATATAATGCAGATAAAAACAAACCAGAGAGTCTTAGCTAACAATGAATTAATCCAGAATCTACTCCCCACATTTTGGAAACTTTTCTTCGAAGTGTGGTTTTGCCACATATAGTTGAAAGGTTTACAAATACTTGAGTTAATACAATAGGAACAATCAACAACAGCTTTCTTTAAATACATGTAGGTTGCTCTGAAAGTAATGCCTTCAACTTTTTCTTCATGGAAATTACAACAGATATGAAGAACACAATAACTGTACTTGAATGAGCAAAATCACAGCTACAGTACTATTTTTCACATAGACACCACCATGAGCTATGTATTTTCACCAATGACAAACAACAGCCTGCATACTGCGCTCATAAATCTATACCAGTACAGGTGAGCCACTGTTGCTGTTGCCATTGTTGAGACACACCACTCACTGCGCTCACCATTCACTGCCTGGTCTTCATAAATGTTCCACTGGGTGTCATTTTTTCTGCAGGGAGCAATTCAGTGACATACATTTGCTTCCTACATACTTCCATGTCTGACATCACTTTGTAAGGCTGTCCCTCTGCTGCCACCTGTCACACAGCAACAACATGTAACAGGATACTGGTGGGAAAGTTCAATCCCTAGTGCCATATCACCAACCCAGATGTCAAGAGCTAATATTGTAAAATAAGCGGTATTACTTTCAGAGCAGTCCTCAGAGTTGCTTCGTGCTAAACAGCACAGAGCTAAATCAGGGAAGTGTCATGTTAGGGGTTAGGAAAAAGCTCTTCACCAGAGGGTGATCATACATGGAACAGGCTCCCATGGGCAGTGGGCACAGCCCTGAACTGTTGGAGATCAAGGAGTGTTTGGACAATGCTCTCAGACATAGGGTTCAAATTTTGGGTGTTGTCATGTGGAACTAGGGGTTGAATTCAGTGACCCTTCTGAGAGAAAGGACTGATTGAATGACTGTGTGATGCCTAGCTGCCTGCTGAGTTAAACCACAAAAATTTTCATTTGGTAGATTTCATATCTTGAATGATACAGATTTTTTCTATTTTTCTTAATTTCACAAGAAAGTAAGGCTTGTGATTCAAGCTGTCTCTGCTCATCATCTTGTCCCTGCAGTTGTTCTCTGCAGTGCCTTTTGAAAATATGGACTACTTTAAACCAAATTTGACAAATAAACTGTGTATTAAGTAGGCTTAGAACATGTCTATACATTACTCGCATTGTGATTCTTGGATGTGGTTTTGCCTTAGATATTGTAACAGTATTTAGATACTGGGTAGATTTCTAGGCCTAGCTGGTGAGATTCTGTCTGCTTGACCATATATAAATTTTGTCAAACTACTTAGTTGCTTTACAATGATCTAAAACTGCAAAAAGAGATAAAAGTTTTTGCTATGGAGTTTCACAGCAAGCCATATTCTGCCAGAAACAATTTAGGTAAACCTATTTTCTTGATACTATTTAAAATGACAATAACAATATCAAAACATGCAAACCTGCTTGAATGGTAACTAATGTCACCAATCACACTCTGAAGACCTCAGAAACTTCTGCTATCAGTTGTAATGCATTATTACTTTCTTATTTGGCCAACATATAAGGAGGACATAAAACTTAGTATGTGCTGAAAGGTGGGCTACAATGATGTTGAAGAGTCTGGAGAGCAAGATGGATGAGGAGCGGCTGAGAACTTCCAATTCGCTGGGCCCAGAGCAGAGGAGCTGAGGGAGGCCTGATGGCAGCTGCAGCTCCTCACAGGGAGCGGAGGGAGGGCAGCGCTGAGCTCTGCTCTGTGTAACAGCAACGGGGCCGAGGGAACAGCATGGAGCTGCGCCAGGGGAGGGCCGGGGGTGAGGGAAAAGCTTTGCACCAGAGGGTGCTGGGCATGGAACAGCCTGCCCAGAGCAGTGGGCACGGCACTGAGCTGCTGGAGCTCAAGAAGTGTATGGACAACACTCAGACATAGGGTTTAAATTTTGGGTGAGTTTCTGTTGGAGTTCAATGCTCCTTCAGTCCCTTTCAACTTGGACTATTCCGTGATTCCACGACTCTGTATTCATGATGTCTAAATAGTTTGTGAGTATGAATACTGTGGCAAGTGAACAAGTACTTGAGAAAAGCTGCCCCAAGGTTCATTTTGAAAGTGAGGTTTACAATTATGAAGTGTTCAGCATAAACTGGCTTCCCATGTATATTGTATTTCCAAGTCTGATGTGCTAATATGTTGTAAGGAGGAAAAATTAATGAAATTAATCAAATTTTGTATTTTCAATCTTAGAATGTACCCTGTATTTTAAAAAGTAATCTTTCCAAACATTAACACTTGAAGTGAAAAACCACAGAAAGGTGGAAGACGGAAAAGGACTGCTTGTTTATGGTGGAGATATTTATCTTAAGTTTGCATTTCTCAGTGTTCAGAAGTTTAAATTTAGTCACTCTCCACATTCGGAAACTTGTACTGAGTACTTGTCATACACTTTCTTTTTGACATTACAAATGAAAACACTGTCCTGGTTTCTAAGGCAGTGTTCATATCACAACAATGTTTTGGATGCTCCCGAGATATGTGCAGTTGGCCACTCAGACGAGAAGAGCTGCAGCCTTTACTGAAAAGCAGCAGTGATGGAGTGAAGGCCAGGGGCCTTGAAATGAGCAAGGGGGTAGTTCCATATTATGTGACATCATGCAAAAGCCCATAAAGGCTGTGGGGAGCTGGCTGGTGGCAGGCTACTGCTCAGCCATTGGCTGGCTGACAGCAGGTGGAGAGATGTTGCTAATGGAACATCCAAATTAGAAAGAAGTAAGTAGATCCCTACAGTAAAAAGATGTTCGGAAAATAAATGTATTTTTTAAATACTTAAGTACTACTACGGTTCAGCAGTCAGGTACTACAGTGCAGAGAGTTAAATAACTGTATGTATGTGACAAAAAGCTTGATCGTTAAAACTGTGAAATTCCAAATATCAGTGCACAAATTAAAAACATGCTTTGAACTGTTCTTTTCTTCAAATAACATTAAGAACATTTTCTTTAAAGAACACTTAAAAAAGTGTTCCATGGCATGCTAAATCTTGGGGATCCTAGTCCTGTGCCCATGTGAACCTCTACAGAAACAGATTTAGAGGGAGAGAAAAGTACGTCCTTTATCATTCCATACAATCTGCTTGAACACATCTTTCAAATTTTCTTTTCTTTATCTGCCCTAGTATTGGCACAGGGTGAAAGTTCCAGCAGTATGGCTTATAAAAAGAGAGACTAAGTCTCCAGAACTTAGCTCTGGCTTTGAGAAAAGGAACCCATAAAAGTTGGGCAGAGAATCTGGACACAGCCAATGAGTAATTCTACAACGCTGTGGAAGTCATCACTGCCCACAGAAAAGCAGCAGATATTCAAGAAGGATTTTATAAAAACCTAGGATACTCTCAGAAGCAAGAAGTATTTTTTGGTGGAAAGGAAGACTTGAAGACTTCCAAGGAGCCTTATGAAAGATCTAGGCAAAGAGCAGAAAATACAAACAACATAATCTGTGAAAACTGCTGAAAATCAACAGGACTTCCACTGAATGCTGTCCACAGGTGACAGCAATTGAACTGCAGGGGTAGTTATTATAAGTTATTTATTCCCTACTGCTAGGAGTTCTCATTCTTACAAACTGATAAAAGGAGACTGGTGAGGTCTAGTTTCAAAATACATTTTACAAGTACAGCATTAGTAAGAATAACATGGAGCTACACAAAACAGCTGAGATAAAAGCACTGTTGCAAGATGAACCTCAATTTTTTCGAATGAGTTCTCAGGAAAAGACCATATCTGCCATATCAGTATCTACATTACCAACTGTCCCTTTTTTCTTGTCACTCCTACCTAGAAGGTGAGCACCTAAATGACTTTTGAGCTTGAC
>NW_024884811.1:15580970-15662760 GCF_019232065.1 Centrocercus urophasianus
CCTTTGCCATCCTGTTTTACACGAGGGCTGTCAGGTCTTGACTTCTGGTCCGACTTCTGATCCCCAGAAGAAAATCTTTCTCTTGATTCACCAGAGTCATGTCTGTGTTTCCTTTCAAATTTCTCAGGTTTTGAACCATCAGATTTAATACCATACTTAGAATCATGTTCATTTCTGTTCGAGGATCTCAAAAATTCAGTCCTTCTAATCTTTGATGGATCTCCTCTGTATCTTTCTGATTCCCTGTCCTCAGATCTCTGTTTAAGGCTATCGTGGTCACGTCTCTGAGCATCAGAAACTGAACGCCCCTCAGGCCTTTGCTTCACTGGATCTGATCTACTATCAGGTTTTAGCTTTGAAGTATCAGATTTCATATCAGGTTTATGCCTAGATAATTCAATTTTCTTTTCTGACAATGGTTTACTGGAATCCCTCCTGTTATCATGTCTATGTTTTGGTGTTTCAGGCCTGACTTCACTCTTCTGCTTGGGTGTTTCAGGCCTGCTTTCACTCTTCTGCTTTGGCGTTTCAGGCCTCTGTCTTATTTCTTGTTTACCATTATTTTGTTTTCCCTCATTTTGTTTCATCTCCATTTGTCTGCTCTCATTCTGTTTTGACTCTGCCTGTCTGTTCTCATTTTGTTTCATCTCCACTTGTCTGCTATCATGCTTGATTTCATACTTAGCGTCTACCTGTTTATTGTCATTGTATTTAATTTCCAACCTTCTGCTCTCATTTTGCTGAAACTCCATTTGTCTGTTCTCATTTTGCTGGATATCTGTCTTTTGAACCTCAAATTCTGACTTTTTCCTGAAAATCTCAGGGTGGTTTTCAGGTTTAAGTTTAAGAACTCCAACAGTCTCTTCTTGGGGAATACACACAAATCCATCATTATACTGCTTAATCTCTTCAGGTTTTTTGATAGCCTCAAGTTCCTGAGTTATTGTTGCCTGAGAGTCTGCTCTTCCTGCTTGCTGAAGATCGATACTAACCATCAGCGCTGGCCTTGCCCCATTTCCTGCAGAACCTGTCTCCTGAGAAGCTGGCCTATTTCCTCCAGCAGCACCCCCAGCCTCCTGTGGTTTGTTTTCTTGTTTTCGCTTCTTCAGAGGCTTATCTGCAAATTAACAGAGAAAAATAACAAATGATATATATAGAAAAAGGTTAATTGTATAAGCAATATCTTCCTGGCCATTCTCAGCATGTATGATCATATATAAGAAAAGTCATTGAATTTAAAAGCAAGAATAGATCTTCTCTAGCTAACACTTTTTAATGCATTCATAGACTATTGTTCACTGCCAGCCAAACAGAGATTCCAATTATTCATTAGAAAACCTCAAAACACATGAAATCAAGGCTCCTGTAAAACTTGCATGAGAACAACCTAACAAAGCAGTCACAACAAATAATGACAAAGACAAGCAAGCAAACAAAAATACTTAATGTTGAAGCAAAAGTCTGCTAAGACCAGCTTAAAGTGCACCTTCACATCTACTCTTTGATGAATACTACTACTGTAAAAGATTCTCATTTGCAAATACAGCCTGCTTCATTATACACAAAATTAGTAAGGATCTGCCATGATTAAATCAGAGGCTCTCCCTGCATGGTTCTGTTCATCAGCTGGATTTCATGGATATTAATGACATGAGTAGAGGAACAATGTGCAAAAATGATTAAAATAACTCCAACACTCTGTGCTTCTCTTTGAATCAAAGTAGTATGCCAAGAGTTGGAGCCTACACAATAACATGTATACTAATTAGGGGGCAGCTATGCAATTACAAGATTGAGTAATTTTCCTTCAAAACCATAGCACTTTGCATAGATGAAATAAAAAGTTAAGTGATAATTTTACATAGTGTAAAGAGCTTGAGTCTTCAACAGTCCTTCCACTTTATATAAAAAAGTTACCAAGAGTAGAATACAGAAAAATAAAAAGCGAGCCAAACATACACTTTGTAATTTGACAGAAGTCACAGAAATGAATAGCACATGGAAATGTCAAAATGAATGTGTTTTGTACAGCTATTACAAGCTATTTATTTTACCAACGTGGTATATAAAGTAAAATTAATTAATGACATTAAAACTGTAAGTCCTACCTGTACTCATTTGTGAACTACCATCATGTAATTTATTAAATAATGATAATAATAATAATAATTTAAAAAGCAATTACCTTCTCAATAATCAAGGAATATAGTCTTAAGTATAAGGAATGACTAAATATAAGTCAGAAACTGTTCTGTAGATCTATGGTCAGTCCATACTACAAACACAATGTAAGAAAAATAATTTATTTGGTGCCTACATTTGTGGTGTCTTAGCTCTCTTTTAGAGAGCAGGGGAAAGCTAAGAAGGATGCAATCAAAGATACCCCTGAAACTGTATAGATTGTAAACCAAAATGACAACATATGTCTTATAATTTCATCTGTTTTAGAAGATTCTTTTTCGAAACAGTGAAAACTTGGAAGAATCATCTTCAAAATTAAAATCAGAACAAAGGAACAAGGAGAATCACAGAATCACAGAACTGTAGGGACTGCAAGCACTCTCCAGAAATCAACAAGTCCAGCCCCACTGCACAGCAGGTTAATTTCAGTAATGTAGACAGGCTTTTTTACCCCATCATTTTCATTCTCATATCTATTTGTGCACTTCTACTTCCTATAATTTTAAAATTATATCCAGCCTTTAATGGTTGGTAGGCAGTGAAGACATAGACTAAACTCCATGCAGGGAATCATGAACTCATGGATTCTGAATTGTATCTCATGAATTCATGGAACTGAAAACAAGGAATTTTTCAAAATTCTAAACAAAATCCTGTAGGAAAGCCTGCCATAGTTATTATAGACATGCTACCTAGAAATTTATGATAAAATTGCCACTTAGAATATGCAGCTTTTCAGTACAGATGTATTTTTTTGCAGAACATATCAATTTCCTTAAACTACTAATTAAATATATATATTTTATATATATATATATATATATATATATAAAATTTTCATAGAGTGACAAAAATTCTTTTTCTCTCTGTGACTTTGAGGCCTTTGAACTTTGACCTCAATGAACTTCATGGTAGGTTTCCAGAATAGTCAGGAAGTGGATGCCTCCAAAATGAGAGCTGGTAAGTTTCAAATTTGCTTTTTCTTTTCTTTTTTTTTTTTAATTTAAGTATACACACATATACACACTACCTTCTCAACTGAAAAATCCATTTGAAACACTAATTAAGAAAATTTTGCTCTTAAGAAAAAGTCAGTCAGCTTCTTCATTTTAACCCAGAAATATCAGCCATACGAAAAAAGTTTCTATAGCTCTAATCTAACTGTAGCCTTTAAGACACTATTGCTACCACTTAACTGCCCCATTCCTTTAAGTGAGTTTATCATCTGTAGCAGAAGGGAACAAACATTCACATTTCCACAAGTGTGTTTCTTTGTCCAGTGCATCAGCTTAAGGCACTAGTGAAGATGATTTGCATTAACCTATCAGACTGAATAAGTCAGCTAAGAGTCAAGCAAATGTTTCCTTCTGCTACCCCTACTGGCAAGCAAGGCTGATGGCTAAGAGCTGTGATGCCTTAAACTGCTTTAACTGGATCAACCAAAACTCACCTTTCAGAGCCCTCATGCTGAGGGCTCCAAGATTAAACAACCAAAACAATTCAGGTAGGACCAATTTTCACTCTTGAACTTCTGTAACTGACCATGCTCAAAATGCTGTTCATCTTCATCATCCAAAATGTCAACTTGTTAATTGTTCTTTGTTCTAATTCAAAATGTCAATGTAAATTGAGAACTTATAAATAGAAGATCACATCATGATTTGGCACATTTTCTCTAAACACAGAGCAATTTTGATGGATCTTCATTTCTCTTGACAACTGAATACTGATGTTTGTCACAATCACAACCTGTTGTGTTCTTATCTGAGAAAAAGTTGCCTTCAAAGTTTTCTTTCCCTAAAGGGCAAGGTGGCTGTAGACAGAGTTAAAGATTACTCATATATTTTTTCGTATTTCCAGGGCATCTTCATGGCCATCTTCAGAACTAGATTTGATCATTACAGTTCTTCCTCTAAGAGATTTGTGGATCTAGGACAAAAAAGTTGGCCCAAGTATACGAAAATACTAGATTTAACAAGGGCATCCAACATAGGTAGGATGAATACATAGACCACTATCTTCATCGCAAATAAGTGAAAAAAAAATCCACTGAATCAGCACAAAAGCTTTTTAAGATGTCATGATGGCTCAGAAGTGTGGAAGGTGAAAAACACCCCTAGGCTTCGAGAACTAGATCAAATCTTAATTGCACTTTGAATTATATGAGCTTAATCAACAGATTATTGAGCAAAGAATAGTTAACTTCTGCAAGCAGATGTCTTGAAATCTCCTCTTTTACAAGAAGATATATGAAAATTTACATAAATTTACTTTGTTAAGGAATGAGTTCAAGGACCCCTCATGAATCGTGATGAATAAATAAACTTAAGGACTTTAAAAATGTCCATTCAAATGCACTTCATATCCTTCAAGGCATCAATATCCAATCTTCATCCACTTCAGCCCAGAGACACTGGAATTTCTTTTTGTTATCAGGATCTAGGATTTTATCTAAACATCAGACAAATGTTTTTCTTTCAAATTCCACAGACCTACATTCAAAACTTGCCAGAATTCTGAACAGGTAGGCTGAGAAGCTGGAGACTAGTAAAGTGTGATTTTTTTTTGCTCACTCTGTAACAGTTTTCATAACAAAATGTACATGTTGTTAAAACAGCTTTCTAACTGTGTTGGAGACTGGGCATCCAAGTTCGTCTTCAGATTATTCTATTTCTAGAAAAATTATTCTCTTTCTCTATCTTTATATCACAAATGTAGATACATCCAAAATGATTCCTTGAACAAACTTACGACAATTTATGACATAGATATTCTCTTAACATAGCAGCACACTCACCATTTTGTAATAGTTTAGTACCCATAAGCTTCCTCATTCTACATATATACATGTACATATATTACATATATACAATATATGTAATATATACAATAGAGATGATGTACCAAATTAAATGCCATTGTAGTTTAAGAAACTAAACATTACAGGAACTACAAGTTTGAGGGAAAAAAAAGAGGCTATGTCTCACCTGTCCTGTTATCAATAGTATTCTCAAAAGCAGGTGTGGCTTTCTTCTTGGAAATGTCTGTGTGTCAAAATGATGAGTTCTTTCAGATTTAGAAATTATTTAATTACTGTGGAACTTTTGTGCAAAATCAAATTGCACTGAAATAACTACAGATACCTCCAAATACATTTCTGCTGAAAGGATAAGTCAATCGCATGAAGAATCATCATCCTGAAAACAGATGTGTTTGGAAGGTGAGCAAATGTTAGGGACAGAGACTGGACATGGGGAGCTGGATTAAAGAAATATCTCAATTTTTCCATTTAACCTGAAATTTTTCCAAAGCAGCAGCCAGAATATCACTAATGCTGAAATCTCCAACATTACTGCTTTCATGAAAATCCTATAATTGCCTTAGATATCACATTAAACTCACTCAGCAAATGAATAAAATAGGGCTGTAGCCTAAAAAATGCATGGTCTAGCAAACAAAAATGGGTCTTTTAAAAATACATGAGAAAAAGTAACATCTCAAAAAGAAATACAAGATTGCAGAGCTTTGTTATAGCAGAGTTGTAATATTCCAGACTTAATGCTGTTTCACAGACACTAAAATCCAGAAAATTCTGAACGGTCATGAATGATCTTGAATAATCAACAGCAAAGTTATTTCATCCTCATTTGTAAAGAATTAAGTTGGAGACTTCAGATCTGAGATGGTTAAATGTGTAGGTGCTCCTCTTTAGAACTGCAAAGACAGCTCTAAAGTAGCAAGACGGACCCTCAACACTGAATTCTGGATCAACAATTTTGGTGACTCCAGTTTAGACTTTATTTTTTTTAAAGAATAAAAATTTAGAATCCAATATTTTACAACTCTGACAATCCTTATGGATCACAGCGATATGCCTCCAGTCATTAGAAATACAACTTACTTGTACTATTTAAATCAACAATTAATACATGTGTACCAAACATATCCAAACCTAACAGTCTAATCCTAACCTCTTGTAAAACCTTTTGGTTTTGAACAAGACAAGTCAGACAGAGTCCAATTACAAGTTTATCTTATTTACGCTACCAATCAAGAGGAGGAACTTTCAACAGATAGCACATAACCATACTCTTAAGTAACAAAATTGTTTACTGACTAGTGAAATCTTTTCCTGGACATTCTTTATAGATCTCTTCCAAAGTTGTTTGAATACCCTGCCCCACCAACCAAAATTATTCTGCAGGTCACAAATACCTAAGCCATTCAGTGTGATCTGCATGTAACAAAGCTTTATAAATTAAATTACTTTAATGTTACTGATGCATGGCCCATCAAGGGAGTGAGGGCAAATAGCCATTTTTGTCCTTCTGCTTCTTCATAAACATTCAGCATTCCTGACTAAAAGTTTGCTCCTCATCTTTTTTCTAAAACTATATTCCAACAACCAAAGAAATGAACAATCAGAGAGATTCCCTTCCAATTAGCAGAATGGATTCCCACAGCACAAACTCCTTGCAGGAGAGACAGAGCAAACAAAGCTCAGCAACTTCAGTCTGACAGTTTGCTCCTTTACAAAAAGAAAATGGCAATGATAATTCTGGTACAGGAAAACTTTCAGAACTGAACGTAATTCCAAATATTCCACAAACAAGTAGACTGGAGGGCTAATTTTTAGCAACCTGTCAAAAGAATTTAACAAACTTGTCTGCCCTGTAAAAAACAAAGCCAATTAGAAGAGATGTGCAAACTCACTCAGAACAAATCACAAAAAGAGTAAAGCAGGCTCTGACATTCCTTGGAGTGTAGCAGACTTTAGAAGCTTCATTTTTGTAAGTTCCACTCATTTTCTTAAATGCAACAATAATGTAATCAACATTGCTAGAGTATAAAATATGATCTTAAGAATCATTCTAATTAGAAAATGTCTTGCAACTCCTTATTCCCTGCCGACTACAATACTACAGAAGAAATAATACACTGGGGATAACAGGAACTGAACTATGGAACAATATAATCAAGCATCTATGCTTTTTGTTTAGAGATTGGAAGCCATTGCTAAAATTCCCTGAATTTAATAATATTCCCTACAAAAACAAGTATTTTAATTCATTTATAATACAATTTTTTTCTGACATGGATGCTGCCTTTATCTATGTGAGAATTACAGAAGAATTATTGTGAACAATTACCGTTGCCTAAACTGAGTTGTTAAAAAACTGAGCAAAAACCTGAAGTGCAATTACTTTTAACATGCAGAGTACAACAGCTGATTTCACAAGACAGCAAAAACATTAGGCTTAATGAATGCTACTTATTTCATGTGTCACATATTAACATATCCAATTATTTTTATTCATTTCCATGAACGGTAAACCAAAGGATTTTAACACTTACTGGTGAATACTTTTAATTTCCTTTACAGATAACTACATTTTGAAATCTTAACTTACATTCAAAAATGCCTTCAACTGACTAGATATAGTAACATTCATATAGTATGAAAATGTAAAAAGATCTGCATCATTTTAGGATGATGTCAGAGTGAACTCAGTGACTATCATCTATAGAAAAGCTGGGCTTAAACTTTCAATAAGATTTATTAATTAACACGCCATTTCTTTATCAAGATTTAAGTCCATCACAGAAAAGTGACTATCCCACAAGAAATAAAGTAATTACTGGGTAAGTAATATTTTAGATCCTCCCATTTACCATGTACAACCAAGGGGATATGGCATACACATTATATTTAACTTAGTCATCTTTCTTCGTGCTACAGATAAAAATCAAAATGGACTTCCTATATGATGAATTCGCTTCCATGTTAAAGAAAGTACAAGTCACTTGAAAATCATTTCTTTTTTATATAAATGAGTGAATGCATTTTTAATGCAATCAATATTTTTTTAAAATAATTTTTCCCAGACAGATGAAACTTTACAACACTTTATTGTAATTTCTCTAGATAGAAAAAGAATTTCTATCTTTTCTTAAATGTGCCTGAACACAAAAGAAGTCTCTCACCCATAGAAACTGAATATTGCAAAACCATTTTTTCTCGGGACAGCTACATAAAGTGCCAGCTTGATCTACTACAAAACATTGCTAAATTCAGGCCTTCTTAAATTTTATATGCACAAAAGGAATACCTAATTCTTACATTTTCCTTCTACACAGAGACATAACAATTTAGATTTTACACTGTTTCTTCTTATCTGGTATTAGCGACTCTCATCTTCTTGCAGATTACTATACAAATGCCTACGCTTGTGTCTTCACTGATAAGGAAATAAAATCCCTATAATATTCCCCAGTGTAAGGTATATTTGGAAATCAAGGATAATAGTGAATGATTATAACTACATATTCTGTCATTTCGTTCATTGGCTACATAATATTAGACTTAAAATATTAATTCTTAACAGTGTTCTACTGAATTCCTCTACAAGAGAATTTGGGAAAGATGGGGTAAGGGGAGAAAGGGAGAGGAGCTGCATAAGAACTTAAAAGGTTAGAGGAAAAGCTTACTTACCTATAACTGTAGTTTTGATAGTTTTGCTCCTGCAGATTCACACTCTTGTGATGTGTGTCTCTGCTGCTATGGGCTAGGAATGAACTTAAAACAGAAGGGCCCGTAGCAGGCATCCAAATGCCCCCTAACTGATCCACTTAGTGGAAATAAAATTATTACAGCTTTATTTCTTCCTAATTTAAAGCATCTAAATTAAGATCCCAAAGAAGTGGGTAAAATGAATCCTCAGATGTAAATCATACACAGAAAAGAACCATAGATATGAGTATGTCTTATTTCAAAGAATGTTTCTAATACTCTTAACTCCTTTCAAAAACCACCATGCACTAGCCTCTCCAGTAAAACAGTTAGCAATTAACATTTTACTTAGTCTCTTATGAATGTTGCATTATAGAAACAGTTCTTGGAACTGGCCTAAAAATCTAACAGTGAACAGAAAATACCATGTATGGAATAGCTTAAATTAAAAGTAAACAAATCTGAAATTTAAAAAATCTAGTGCAATTGAAGAAAGAGTCTACGAAAAAAGATGGGCTCCTCTCTGCATATTTTTCCAAGTAATTTTCAAGACTATTTTCCCTTTCTGAAAGATTCAGGGCTCCTTTTAGCACTACTATCTTACAAATTCTACATAATGTTGGTTTGCAGTATGCGATTTAAAAAAAAAAAAAAAAAAAAAAAGCATGAAAGCTTTGGAGGTAGAAACTTTGAACATGAAAATTAATTCAGGAATAGGACTAAATCTTGAAGAACATGAAGAGCGAAAAGTTTAGATTACCAGCTTTGAATCTGCTTGAATATACACAAAAATAATCCATTTGTGTCTGAACAGCTCCAAAAGACAAGTTCATACCGAGGTTACCAAAACAAAACTTCTCACTGAATGCCACCCTTCTTGTCTGCAAAGAAATATTACCAAGAAGCACAGAAATTATTGGGAAAGAAGTTTCTAAAAATCTGTTGGATTTCCTGTACTCTCTTAGTGTTGTCAATTTCAGAATCCGAATTATTTATAACTGTAGATATGTGAACAACATGGATTCAAGAACAGGGATCTCCACTCTTTTTAAGAAGCATTCAAAAGCAAAAAGTACTGCAGGAAATGTGGCCACTAACGGTGATTACAAGAGAAGAATATCTTGTTGTACCTAAGCAGAGGATGGTTAACTTCTTGTTTACTGTTGTGGAAAAAGATAATACTCTTATAAGATTATTAGCGCTTCAGAATCACCCAAACTATGGCTAGTTAGATAATCCAAGTCTTGATAAACAGCACCTGGATCAACCATGATACTATATACCTTTTCAAAACAGAAGAAATGACCTAGATTTACTGACAACTTGTATCTGATGGGGATATAGAGGCCATTATGAGAAGGGCAAAAGGAACTAAAGACCTGAGCAGTTATTACTTTGTTCTAAAGCAGCCAGGCATAACAAGCATATTAGAATGAAACTTCTGGTGTTTCCCTGATATTCAAAATTTCCAATTAGTCCTTTCATTAACTATACATACAAGTTGCTTGCAAAATTAGTCCGTACCAAGAGAATTCTTTGGAAGTAGAAGGAAGATGTGTAATCTTGTCCTTCCACACAGAGGAAAAGGACAAAATGAATCTTCCAAACTTTGTACCCTTTTACTGTGATAAAACCAATTAAACCACTCAAATTCAAGAAATCAAATACACTGAAAGGATAGAACTGTAAAAACAAGAGTACTGAAAAGCACTCATATATGGAGACAAGAGTTCTATCTTGTATTACCTGTCCTTATGCGTACCTGATAGACACTAAGAAAAATCAGCCAGATTTTGCATAAGTGATTTCTGCTCTTTTTCAGAAAGCAAAAGCGTGAGAATCAGGCTCCAGAAAAAAAGTATGTTGATTTTTATAAAAGAAGGCACCTCCGCAAAACGTAGTGTTCCCTCTATGGCCTCCCATTTTGAGAGACTTCGGCTAAAAATTTCTGATGTTTTTATTTAGATATGGGGGGGAATGAGTAAGGGGTTATACTGCAGAAGTTACTATAATTTCCAAAGAGCCCTAAATCCCTATTTTCCAAATATTAGAAGTCCTCTTTTAGTGCTAAGGTCCTCCTGTAACATTGCCTTAATCAAGAGTAGAGGTTGTGTAATTTTTAACAAGAACTCCCAGAAAACCATCTCTGCTTCTTGCCTAGAACAGTTCCACCACACTGCCAGTTCCAAACCTCAGAAAAAAAAAATGGCATTCCATCTAAAACCTTATTGTTTTAAAAAGAAGCATCTGAATATCTTTGATGAAGCACTGCACTATAGAGATTTCATGTCTAAACAATGGACAGAAGAGATCACTGATTTGCTACCAGAACTTGAGAGAGTACAATTCTACTCAAAGTACTTACGAAAGGCAACAAAGACTGCATACACAAAAAGTGTAACATGACTGTAGTATGTATTCCCGTGTGTCAATCACAAAAGCATCAAAGACACTTCCATGCAGATTTCTGCATGTGCTAATATCTACAATAAAAGCACTAGAGGGATGCTTGCTTGCTATGTACAGTATCACTTATGCTATGCCATCCGGCTGTACTTAGTCCAAATACATGCTACACTTGCTTGTTTTCTGGACATAATATGATCTGAATTAGTAATAAATGCTCTAAAGTGCACAAATGTGAGGTTTTTTGCATCAACACAGTAAGCAGCTTCTCAAAACTTCACAACAAATTTAGGAGGTACAGGACATATTTTGAACAGACAAATTTTGATAGGAGCCATAGAAGAGCTTTCTTGATCTCACACCAAACCAAACAAATAAAGTATTGAACAATCCCTGAGCATACCAACATGTAAGGATAGGACCAACTTAGCAACGACAAAAATGCAAAAACGTTACAAAAAAAAAGAACTGTATTTCTCTAAGGTAAGAGGCTTTCAAGTAACCTGCCATGAAACTGGTAAAAATCTTTGTACTCTGTACTTAACTTTAATCGTGACTAAAACTCTGGCAGTCAGGGAGAAAAGAGTTTCTATCTGGACTGAAGCACCTTAAGACCAGTCAATAAATGGTGATTATTTATCCCAAAATAAGGCAGTAACTCCTCTACCTGATCCATAACAATTGCAGGAATTCTGGAAGAACTGAGATCTAGCAGAGGATGCAGGTACAAGTGAAGCATAAAGTTGAAACACTTATTTCGTGAGATAGTTATCAAGCACTGGCGAAGGAGAGAGACTGCATCATACAAAAAACACTTATTTCCCCAAAGAGAAACAAATCAGTCTACCTGTGGCTATGTAATAATGGCATACAAACTTCACAAGTTAAGTATATAATTTCTTGAAAGCCAGAAAAAAAAAAGAGTTTTAGCCTTGTTTGATTGTTTTGAAGGCTACAGTACACCATAAAAAATACACTGCATTTTTCCAGATGTTTCTTGTCTAAAGCATGTTCAATCTACCTACAACTACAAAAGTAAAAGTAGTGGAAAAAATGTTAGGAGACAGACCCCAAGCTCTCCATGAATAAATTTAAAATTACTGATCACAAGATGATATAAACTGAGCACAAAAATGATCAATTTCATTGAAACAAAATTAAATGCAGGAAAGATCTCTTGAAGTGAGCACAGATTTTCTACATAGATTGACAAACATTTTCTAACAAGACTTGAATTAGTTACCAAATGACGAATATCTGAAGTTAAAAATTTTAATAACCTCAGCAATTATATTTATATACACACTCTCTCTCCTTACTGATACCTATAAAATAGAATAAAAAACAAAAACAAAAACAAAAAAAAACACCCTGGGAGGGGAGAAAACATGCTATCTCTGCTGGCTAAAACCCAAACTCTATATAAAAATAGTTGCATCCTTGCAAGTATGTCCAAAATCAGCCATTTCCAACTACAAGCTTCTCAAATTAGAATTTGCTCAATTTACACATCTGCAAAATTGTTCCTGAAATTATCTAGTAAATTTGCATTATATTATTATACCTGATTTTTTTTTTTTTTCTCGGAAGTTAAACACAGTGTAGAGGAAGCTTTTGAGAAATACTCACATTAACATATCTCATTTATAAAATAAATCTTAATTTGAAGATTTACATATGTATCTTGAATCCACTTTGAGATTTTTGAAGCCTAAAGACCATCAAACCACCACATAAAAGCAAAAAAATAAAATAGATTCAAATGAAGTCAGTTACATCAAAAAGTATAGCCACTGAAATGAAAACATTTCAAAGGCTCATCTGAGAGATCAGGGTATCAGAGAGATCATGCAGATATGGCATTCCTCTAAAAATTATAATACCTGCATAATAATGAATAATAACAACAAAAATCCAGGTGAACACTGGATACAACATGGTATGTTTTAATCAATCATTACAGTGGCTTGAAAAGAGTAGATGTGATTATAATCTAACATCTCCTTCAGATTAGGTTTAAATGGGAATATCAACAGATGGGAGTAAAGTTTTTTCTGTATTTTCTTATAGTAGGTAACATCGGCATGAATAATTCAGCTATCACAACTTACTGCTAATTTTGACTTATGGTACTGCTGGGATTTTAGAAACTTTATAAACGATGTTAATCGTACTTCATTCAGTCCCATGGTTCAAGTAAGAATAGGTTAGAAAGAATTTTGAAACATAAGAACTTCACTTTCCACACAGTAAGACCCCAAATAAAGAAAATCGGCTACTAAAAATATGCATATATGAGAGATTACAGTTCATTGCTGGAGGGGAATGGAGATGAATGTTGTATAAGAACCTACACTGAGTAAACAGAATTGAACTATGTGACAATGAAAGGAAGTTGTTTTGTTTTTTGTTTTTTGTTTTTTTATATATATATATATATATATGAGTTTTGCAGGCATATATATATATATCTATTTATATATACTGGTATAATATATAGTGTATACACACACACAATCCTTTTACCTTTATCTTGCACTTCTTTTGAAAATCGCTCCCTTTCAATAGCTGATTCACGTTCTATCCGCTCAATTTCAGCCAATGCATCCAATTCTACTTCATCATATGACGTTATAGTTCCTTGTTGCGAAACCTGTTGCTGTGTCTGTACCACAGGAGTTTGAGGTTGTTTTGCAGCAACTGAAGTGTTCTGTTGTAAAACAGGCACTTGTTGTGCCTGAAGGAAAGCTGTCTGTTCATGCTGCGGCAAACACTGAGCAGCGTTTAGTGGGCGGTTAACATCCTGTGGAGTAACGGGTGTTTTAGAAGTCTGTCCTGGGTACTGCACATTAAAAGGAATATCACCCTCTGACACACTGCTGTTTTCCAAACCAGAAAGCATATCATCCTGCTGGTCCAAATCCGAAGATCTTACACGAGAGAGTCTTAATGTAAGCTTAGTGGAGTCCTTGGAAGGAGAACTAATGATATCATACATTGCAGCTTTTTCAGTCTGGTCTTTTTCATCCTTGCCTAACTTCATTTTCTTTTGTTTCTTTTGCTTTCTTTCTGGAGAATCTAACAATATGTCTGGGGGAACATCTCTAGGTGATGAATAAGGTGGAGGCTGAGATTGTAGGATTAAAGGTGGTCTTGATCCTAGAATAATAATTCAGAAAAACTGAACAGTTATGTTGTTTCATGTTTATATAAAAACACACTAAATATAACCTACATATTTTTAATGTGTATTTGTAAATATATCTGTGTTCACAAAAGATCTAAATGAGATTGGTAGGAAGCACATTATTCCTAGATCAAGATGTAATCCAGATAGTAGCACTCTACTTCCTAGGGATTTTTGGCAACTGCAGGTGGAGAAGGGATCATTTCAGAGAAAATGAAACAAAAAACCCACAACCACACACACACAAAAAAGTACCTGCAGATTTAGAATATCATCTATTAAAAATAGTGGATGTATGCAAATTGACTGCAGAAAAAGAAAAGATAAAAAAGAATCTTCATAGGGTCCAATGATGAAGGATCAGGGGATAGATACTAGTCATTTCAGACATATATTTTTAAACAATTATTTTTAAAAAGAAAGACAAAAAAAAAGAAAAAAGAACAAAACAAATGTAGTTTAGGGGTGTTCCCCTACCTTACAGTTCCATACAAAGGTGAAAATACAAACCATATTAAAAGATCAATGTGCCTCTCCTTCTTGCTTGACTCTGACACTTTTTTTGTAAGCTCACTCTACCCCTTTCCCATCTCCCCATTAATACCTACAAAATACTAATTGTCTTAAGGCATTATTTTACCATTCTCTGCAATACCTCACCTCTTTATTTTTTCTCATTTTTTTAAATGTACAAATATTTACTTCTACATGTGGTAATTCCAGACTTTGAGCATATCTACAAAAAATTTTAAAAGTGGACGTTTTTCATTAAAAACATTCTTCAATTCAGCACATTTAATTTTTTCTTTCCTCAAATTAAAACAGCTCCCCATAACTATTAGCCCAGAAAAAACTTTGAAAGGCAAGTAACTTACACTTAAAAAAAAAAAAAAAAAAAAATAAAAAAGAAAAAAAAAAAAAAAAAAAAAAAGAAAGAAAGAAAAAGGAAAAGAAACCAAGAGAAAAAAAAGAAAGAAAAACAAAAAGAGGATGGACCAACAGGCTCCAGCCTGCTTTTGTTTAAACAGAGGAAACATTTCTCTGATCCCATTCACCCACTAGGAAATACCAATCTTCAGAAAGAGGTGACTGAGGTATTGTTAGCCATTCTGTTTTAGATCATCGTAAGTCAGTACTTCTAAAAACATTCAAAAATTTATTGGAAGACAGGACCCCCATATGCTTCATTCAAGAAACACTACTAAATAAGTGAGCAGATTTATTCTGCAGCTTAAATGTATAGTAGATATTTTAAGAAATATTAATTATTAAACAACGTACTGGTCTGTAAATGAAAGAAATAATGGTAAATCCTGCAAAGCTTCAGTTCAAATGAAAGTTGTTTCCTTACTGACAACGTTGCAGACTGCTATACATTAGTTCCTCTCTCTAACAGTATATTCTGTGAGATGCATATGTAATGCTGGGTATCTTACACAGTTCTCCTTGACCATGAGAAACAAACTCTATTTTCTGCCAATATCTACAATGTTGGAAAGCCCTGTTTTGATTTATCCTGATTCTCAACACTTTTCTGCTGCTTCATTTTACCTCCTCAAATTAGATGCATAATACCAAAGTCCTGGCTGCATCCTACAAAGCTCTCTCACTTGCCTTCCACCAGATTTCTGTTCTTGATATGCATGTAGATGTGCGCACACACACATATCCTAATTATCATCTCTTTAGACAATAACTTACAAGACTGTCTCAGCATAGCAGAAATTGTTAGCGATTTACTTCCTTTAAGGTAATGAATACCACTAGGTGGAAACAGAGGCTGCATTTTGTCTACAAATATTAGAGGCAGCTCAAAACTTTTCAAAGAGGATTTACTGACATCTTTACTCTTGAATAACTTAAATGAATATCTCTGAAACTGAAATATTGAAATGCTTATTGTTCTATTGTTCTCTATCGTTCAAAGATGGACAAAGATATGATTCTTCCCTGCCTAAACTTTTAAATAAATATGACAAGATCATTCTGATTTGGTATTATTTTTTTCATGCTGAAAAATAACACTGCAGCACCAGATGAGTGCAGATGAGGTTGTTTTGGTTTTTTCGTTTTTTTGTTTTGTTTTGTTTTTTTGTCTTAATCTTGTTTAATCTTTGAGTTGACTTGGAGTTGGAGGTCAGAAGGATTTCAGTACATTACATTCAGCATTCTTAGAAAATGAAGAAGTACAGTCTTCCCTCTGCTAGGCAGCACTACGAATAGCTATCTTCCCCCTGAAGGTATTGAAGATAAAGTCTATAAGCTGCATTTTAAATGTGTATGTTCTAAGATATTCAAAGATATCTAAAAATGATGTTAAGCCTTTGGCAATAAATGGATGTAGGCAGTACAATACCTAGATTTTGAAGCAATTAGGGGAAAAAATGTGTATTCTGGATGAGTTTAATTGTACCACAGATGTTAATAGTTTTGAATACGTATCACACAGTGAACACATACCACACTGTTGGATGCTTAGACTTTAGACAAAACATCATTCATTAGACAGAAAAATTTTGTCTACTGCTACTGAAGTAAACCTGGAATATTTCCTATCGGCACAGACTTAAAGCATTATACATCTGAGAACAAAGCTCTCACGAGACTTTTTGACAATAAAAAAAATGTTTTTATGGAAAGAATAGACAGACAGATATGATATGTTAGCTGAAACAGTCAAGATTGCAAAGCTGAGAAGGTAAATGATGTCAGTATAGTGAAACATATGATGATCATTGGAAGTGACCTCTGTGAATGACTCCACTGCCATAATATTCTTTTAGAATAAAGAAATATATAAGTAGCTTTCCAGTCTAAATGTAGAGCTGTGTACTAATTCGTGAGGGAAAAAAAACAACTGACTTTCTGTTGTTGAACTTCCACGGTAACAGTAAAAGAACCTTGATCAAATTTCATGTATGACAAGAACATACAAAGGTTGTGAGATAAAAAGACACTTTCCTCTGAAGGTCATTCTATCATTACTGACCGATGATGATCCAGATAATGCCAAATATAAATGACAAGTAGGTAACACCATGTGAATTAAAGACTCTACGAAGAACAAATAGACCCATAAACAATACGTCCATAGCTTCTCTTTTATAAAGTCATCCTGACCACTCATGATAACCTAAGGATTGGTTATATTAGTTTTCTTAGTGGTAGAAGGCACTGAGTATAGAATAAGTTTTTACAAACTGTGTTAGCACTTTTAACACCTTTTTTTTCCTTTCCTTTCAAATGATTTTTTTCATATCCTTTGTAATGCAAGCAACTACAAAATGCATTACATTAACACTGACTTAGTCACCTTAAGAATTTTAAGTTTCAAAAATACTTTCCCTCCCTCTACTCCCCCATGTGAAATGGTTTCACTTGCTCACTGTACAACTATAATTTGGATAGCAAAGAAATAAGCTTCTGTTCAGGAGGTTACACACATCACTAATATCTAAATCTTACAGTTTTTGGACTGCATACTTTCTAATTATGTCATAGTACTTGCAGCTTACCTAATCTTTCATGATACTCTCTCTGATCATCATGGAGCCTTTCTAGAACTAGCTGCCTGTCAAAGTTGGTGCACCAAGTCCCATCACTAATCACATTGTTGGTTGTAACCCACGTGATTAAAAAACAATTCTGAAGGTGATCAGGAACATAGAACTCATATTTGGAAGAATTACTAGCTTTTCAGTCACATAACAACAACTACAAAAGATTCACTCCAAACAGTATCTTCATCTTCCTTTAAATCGCTTTCAGGTAAAGGTTCCCAGATGTTCAAAGAAAATTTTTCACCAATCCTACATGCTCATTTGCTGTTATGCATCAAGACCAGAAAAAAAAAATATTAGTGAACAAACAAAGACTAATGTATAATCCTTGCTACATAGTTTGCTTCTGGAGAGAAACACAAGTTTTCAAAATGCTATGCCTTTTAAAATTCATTATAATGTGATTCTCCAGACATTACCATAGAACATTACCATAAGGAAGCGTGCTGCCTCCCTGTAATATTTCTAGGAAACTCGCTAGTCTGATTCACTCCTCTGATTATTATCCTTTACTGTCAATTCAGGCCAGCGCTGAGAGAACCTGAGGATTACCAAAAAGGACTTCTGGGTACTGGGATAGTTAGTGACAAAGAGGGAGCAGATGTAGAGGTGGTATTTTCCTCTATCCCTACAGTGGCAGGAAGGGATATTTGAGAGGACCAGGAAAACTCATCTCATAAATGCATGGCTGAGAGGCTGGTGCAATAGCAAGAGCTTAGGTTTTTTTGACCATGGGATGGTTTAGTCAGTGCCTGGCCTGATGGCTGCTGATGTCTCAAAGGAGGAAATGGATCCTAGCCCAGGACCTGGCAGAGTTTGTTGAGATGGCTTTAAACAAGATAAAGGGTGCAGGGGATAAAACCAGGCCCACTAGAGATAAGCCTAGACAAACAATGATGGGTTTGGGGATGAGATAAGGAATTCAGATGAAGTGCAACTATGCCATTGCACACAGCATGGGCAACAAACAGAAGGAGTTGGAAGCCATCATGTAACAGGCATACTGTAGCTTAGCTGTCATTACTGAAACATGGTGTAATCCTCCCACAGCTAGAGTAAAGTAATGGATGGATATAAGCTCTTCAGAAGGGATAGGCAAGGAAGGAACAGTGGTGGTGTGGCTCTCCACATTAGAGAGTTTTGATGTTAAGCTCAGGGCTGGGAATGATAAGGTTGAGTCTCTAAGGGTAAGGATCAACAGAAGGGCTGACAGGGCACACGTCCAGGTGGAAGTCTGTTACAGACTGCCTAACCAGGATGAAAAGACAGATGAGGCATTCTACAAAGAGCTAGCAGAAGCTGTTACCTCATAGGCGATTTAAACACCCCTGATTTATGTTGGAAATATAATACAGTGCAGAGGCAGCAGTCTAGGAGATTTCTAGAGTGTATGGAAGATGACTTCCTGATGCAGCTGGTGAGAGAGACACCCAGGGGAGATGTCCTGCTAGGCCTGCTGTTCACAACTAGAAAAGGATTGGTGGGAGATTTGGAGGTCAGGAGCTGTCTTGGACAGAGTGACCATGAAATGGTAGAGTTCTCGATTCTTGTTTAGTAGGAGGGAAGTCCGAGGTAGCAAAACTGCTACCTTGGACTTCCCGAGAGAGGACTTTGAATTGTTCAGGATACTGTTAGGGAGGGTCCCTTGGGATTTAGTCCTGAAGGGTAAAGGGGTCTAGAAAGGCAGGTCACTCCTCAAGAGGGAAGTCTTGAAGGAGTAGGAGCAGGCTGTCCCCTTGTGCTGCAAGATGACTGGCGTGGAAGAAGATTGACTTGAGTGAACAAGGAGTTTTTCCTAAGGCCCCAAGAGACAAAGAGAATCTGCTTCCTGGGGAAGAAGAGATGGCAAATCATGGAGAGTACAAAGAAGTTGCTAGGACACGCAGGAAGAAAATTAGAAAGGCAAAAGTCCAGTTTGAATTCAGGTTGGGCACTGCAGTAGAAGAAAACAAAAAACTGTTTTACAAATATATTAACCGTGAGAAGAGGGCTGAGGATAATCTCCATGCTTTACTGGATGCAGTGGGGAACTGAGGATAAGGAAGAGGCTGAGGTTCTCAATACCTTCTTTACACCTATCTTTAAAAGTCAGATCAGTTACCTTCCAGCTACTCTCCCCTGACTTGGAAGTCTCGGATGGGGAGTTGAATAAACCCCCATGATTCAGGTAGAAACAGTTAGAGATCTACTACTCCACCTGGACTGCCACAAGTCCATGGGGCTGGATGGGGTCAACGTGGGGGTACTGAAGGAGCTGGCAGAGGTGATATCCAAGCCATTTTCCATCATCTTTCAGCATCTCTGGTCCCACAAGGCTGGAAGCTTGCCAGCGCGACTCTTATCTACAAGGAGGGTCATAAGGATGATGCAGGCAACTAGAGGCCCATCAGCCTGTCCTCAGTGCCAGGAAAGGTTATGGAGCTGATCATCTTGAGGGAGATGTGCGGCACACACAGGACAACTGGGGAACTGAGTCAATCCAGCATGGCTTCATAAAAGGCAGGTCCTGCTTAATCAACCTGATTTCAGTCTGTGATCGAGTGATCCGCCTGGTGGATGAGGGAAAAGCTTTTGATATAGTTTGCCTAGACTTGAACAAAGCCCTTGACACTGTCTCTCACAGCATTCTAGTGGAGAAGCCGGCAGACCATGGCCTGGACAGCTGTACCCATCACTAGGCAGAAATCTGGCTGGAGGGCCAGGCCCTGAGAGTGGTGGTGAGTGGAATTAAATGCAGCTGGAGTCTGGTCACAACTGGTGTTACCAAGAAGTTGGTACTGGGGCCTGTTCTGTTCAATATCTTCACTGATGATCTGGATTAGTGCACCCTCACTAAGTTTGCAGATAACACCAAGTTGGGAGAAAGTGATGATCTGCTTGGGGACAGGAAAGCCCCACAGAACAATCCAAACAGGCTGGATAGCTGGGCAGAGGCCAGTGAGATCAAGTTCAATAAGACCAAATGCCAAGTCCTGCACTTTGGCCACAACAACCCCAGGCAACACTACAGGCTTGGGGCAGAGTGACTGGAAGGCTGTGTAGAGAAAACAGACTGATGCTCAGTTACACATGAGCCAGCAGGTGGCTAAGAAGGCCAGTGACATTAGAAACAGTGCTGCCAGCAGGGCAGGAGCTCACCGTCTATACTATACTGATGTTTGTCTGATGGAAAGGCTCATAAGCTGTTGCTGACAGAGTCTGAGGAACACTCACAACTTACTGCCAGAAGATCTTAAGAAGCAGCAATTACACCGAACAAATGAGAAGAACAAAATATTTTTTCTATTTAATATGATCTTAATCACCTTCACATAAATTGAACTTTTTCATTATAATAGAATCAGACAAATTCTCTCTGTAAATCTATCTAAAACAATCTCACAATCAGTAATAATAATTTGAGCCTCCACCCCTCTGAAAGTGAAAACACAGACTCTTCAAAAGACCAGTAAAGTACTGTCTAGTATATTACGTACAGCCTGTATAATTTCAGCACATTCTAGAACAATTTCTCTGTAAGAATTGAGAGAATAATTAAGAGGTAATATTCCAGGGTGAGTTTGCTAAGAATAAATCAAAATCAAAATAATTTGATTTTATGAAGTGGCGGGCTTTGAGAAATAAAGAGAAGTTAATGCCACATTTGGACTTAAACAAGTTCAAGACTGGTCCAAGAAATTAAGTCTAAGAAATTAAGACTTTCTAAACAATTTATCATAGCAAGTTCACAAATAGTTGAGGAAAGTATGGGCAAAAGAATCATAAGACTGCAGTACACCATATTGGAAAAATGTTTTCAAAGAAAGAGTATCAAGTTTATGGTAAAAATGGATGAACAGAATGTGGGCAAACCAGTGCAGAGCACAGTCCTAAGAGTAGCAATAATAAAATATTTGTCAACGTCAACTTTTCAACTAATAGAGTTAAAGATTACCTTCGCTAATCTAATGATTATACTGAACTTTTCGGTGAGTTTTTTGGTTGAGACCTGCACCTGTTTTTAAAGAAAGAAAGACAATTACAATTATCTTTCTACTGAAACAAAGTGAATGGAGTAAGAAAAGCACAAACTTTACTCATCTGAGAAAGAGCAACTGTAATAACAAGACGGGAAGATGGAGAAACTCCACACAAAGGCAGCAGTATGTTTATAGCAGCTTGCAAAAAGAATTTAATTTGTCACCAAAGAGCAGCTATTTTCTCATGCGTAGCAAGAATAAAATACAAGATGTCATTTTCTAACTACTCCTCCTTCTAAGTCTTCAAGCTGTTATATGTACAACTTAGGGCAGTACAACATCAAGACAAATAGACAAAATAGAATTCAAATAACACAAAAGACATTTAGAGGCTTAGAAATGTTGACTTATGTAAAGATGATAGAAAGAAGCAGCTATGTTCAATAAGTAGATTAGATGGTGGAAGATGTTGTAGCAGTCTTTGATATGTGCATGAATGTTATGTGAAAAAAAGGGACATAAATTGTTTCTCCTTGATCTCTGGAAAGAAATCAAGAAGTGTTATTCCTAACTCCAACAAAAATGTTTCATGTAAAACATTAGGAAAAGTGCTTCCTAGCAGTGTGAATTCGAACTGATTGCAAGAGAAAATAAACCACTGGTGATATTTTAGCAGGAAACTAGATGGAAATTATTGGGAATGACACTACTACAGCTCATTCAGGGTGAAAGTAAGAAGATAGGAAGCCCTCAGTTCCTTTTGTGCTTTATTTTCTGAAATATCAGAGTCTTTCTCTGGGAATCTTCCCAAAATTTGTACTACATTTTATATATATAGTATTAGATATATATATGTATGTATGTATGTATGTATGTATATGTATATATATATGTACACATACAGTGTGTATATATACACGTATACATATATATATACACACACACATTTATTTTGATTAACAAACTATGCTAATGTCTATTTTCAAACAGTGTAACTTCATTTAGAATTCAGACTTAAAGGGATAGTATACTAGACACATAACGCAGATTTGGGAGTTTTCTTGGAAAATATTCATTTTCCACATACTCTCTAAATAAACTTCAGGGAAGAATCCCTCCACTTTCTCCACAGTTCGAAAATAAATTAATGTATGAAAAAAAATCAGGCTGTTCCAGCTTAGAACTCCTGCATTTGGAAGCATCCTTGTGTAAAAAGTTAAAACTTGAAGAAGTAAGAATGAACACTTCTTTTGGCCCTGTCAGAAAACACTTCAGAATGAATTTCTTCAACTTTTCAAAGGAGAGAGGAAGAGATTATATTCTTTCATAAGTATCTTTGGCAGCACTGAAGTCTGCAACAGAGATTTGAAAACATTTGTAATTCTCCTTACAATCCATTATATACAGAGACCAAATAGAAAAGAATCTTCTCTGGAGAAGTCTTATAAATACTTGAGAAAATAAAAGTGATCATGCCAAATTATTCAGAAAATAATCAAGTACCCACGCTACTTTGTTAGACAGCAGCTTCTAAAAATATTTTTGGGTATGACTGTAATTCTCACTGTCTTATAAAATGTTGAAAGGTTATGTTGAATTATTTCCTCTATGACAAATATTAACAATTTCTGGAGGAAATGCAAGTTATTTCTGGGGGGAAAAACAAGGTGCCAAGGTTTAGTTCAGTATGGGTTGCTATTATTTCCTACAAATGTTTCCCTGGGATTTCCCGAAATTATATGGAAACAGGACTCTAAAAATAGGAACTCTTCTCTTTGGAAAGCAGTGGTTTAAACCTCAAGGAAGACTTTCCTTTATATAAATCTTTAAAAGTTGTCTTTAAATATGTATCTGTATATATATATATAAAATATATATATATTTTTTTTTCTCTGAAGTTCAAGAGTGGTAGGAAAGTAGAACAAACAGACAAAGGACTTTGATAAGAAATCCATTTTGGATAATGCATTCCACAAAATATATTATGAGAAGAAGGAAAAAATAAAAAAAAAAAAAAAGGAAAAACAGAAGGAAATTTCTTCTTCACAGAAGAATCATAGGAATGAATTTTCAATGATAGTTGATAAGGCAGTAGACAACAGCAGAAAGTAGAGCCAAAACTCTGTTTTTGTACTGAGAAGACTAAAATTTATACTAACAAAGAAGGATAAAGTCCAACCTAAAACCTTCTGCATAAAACTCCAGCTGCTCTGGTATCTTTACTGAAGCAAAAGAAATGAAGCAGAAATTTCTGCATCAGGGAAACTGTACTCCATTTCATAAGTGAACAACCAACCCAAAGAACAAACACAACTTGTCCCCTCTCAAATATTTTCTTGAGTTACAAACCAAACTTATTCCTCATTCAGTTTCTGTCAATTAGACAGCTATCATTCAGTTTTGAAATGATCCAAGACTTTGCAACCACAGTCTCCAAATCACCATACGCCTTTGCTATTTCCATATCAAAAATACAGAAATGTCTTGAAGCCTTTTATCTTCAATAATTCCCTCACATTTCTATACTACATAAGAAAGTACAGATATTGTAATACCCTTCCCTGAGATCTATTTCTTGGCTCACATCTAGTGCCATTCTTTCTGTCCTCCCACACAATTACATATTTTGCTGATTTTCTTTATCACGGTTTGCAACATGTCAACCAAACTTTCAAAGGCTACTGACAGCAGCAATGAAAATTTCACAAATTTATAAGCACAATCAACAACCTTCACTTCAAATCAAGACAAAAACTCACTGGAATTACATACTCTAAACAGTACTGTTATTATCTAGATGTCTTCAGGACATTTATAAAATTAGATTGGCAGAAGTAAATGCAAGGTTCTTGGAGCATCAAGAACTCATTCTCTTAATCAGGATTCTTTAATCTCAAGGAAAGAACAGTGGTACCACCACTAGTAAAGTATTTCAGTTATGCGCTTTATCATCAAGAAAAATAAATCTTACAGGTAAGTAAATAAAAAAATACCTCTTGAACTTTTTCAGTACCCATAATGCTGAAACATTACAACATGAACAGCAGAATCAGACTCTTTTCAAGAAGAAAAAAAAAGAGATCTCTTCAAAATGGGTTCTGAGACAGCCAATTTAAACAGCTGCAATTTAACAAAAAATAATTTCAATATTCTTCTGGCTGAGTAGTTATCACATATCTAAATGGAAGAAGCTTAGTTTCACAGTGTTGTGAATGTTCTACAAACATGGATTTTGTGTAATTAGTTTAAGAAAAACAAGCATGTTTAATCTTTGGCATTTATATATGTCTGACAAGTCCTTTAGCACAAGATCTCCTAAAATAATGATGCCACTGGCACGCTATACAAAATTCTTTTATCTTGCATTTGAGTCACATTTTTTTTTACATCACTGCCAATATACATATATATTAGATGAACCACAGCGATCATTTAGCAGTCACAGAATCAAAGAATAATTCAATTAAGACCTCAGAAGGTCTATAGTCTGTAGGCTCAAACTGGGGTGAGCTAAGTCAAATCATTATGCGTGATTTTATCCTTGAAAACCTCCTGGAATGGAGAATGCACAGACTCTCTGGACAGCCTTGATTGACTATCCTGATAATTAAAAAGGTTTTCCCTATATTCAGACAAAACCTTCCATTTCAATTTATGTTCGTTTTAGCTCATCCTTTTTCCAAACCGCTCTGAAGAGCCTCTTCATAGGTTTGGGAAGGCTGCTCTCCCTGACTCTGAGAACTTGATTTATCCAAGCTGAAAAAGCCTAACAACCTCACCTTCTCTGCAGTCACTCCCTTCTCCTTATCAACCTAATCTGAGTATCCAGAAATAATCAACTGTGTTCCAGGGTTAAAAGGGAAGGAAGAACTCTTGTATCTTTCTACTATTTCTGTATAACACATAAGCACTAAAAACCTCTGCTATCAAAAATACATTCAAACCCCTGCTTCACTAAGTCTCATGCATCTCCATAACTGCTTTTTAACAATAACATTATCAATAGTGGTATGCTTTCTAGATTTTAGCATAAAGAATTATTTTGAGCAGATTTTTTCTGTTCCATTTCAACTGACATTTTGCCCTATTCCTTCTCCATAGCTAAGGTGTTTAGGCTTCATTTATGCTACGTGTATTGTGTTCATTGAACTACTTTCAATTTCATGATCTTTCAATTTGATGATTGCAATTACGAAAAAAGTTGCATGTTAAAACACTTTCAAGGTGGTCAAGAGTTCAATACTCGTAATGCTGCCTTGAAACTACTTGTTATGCAGAGCAACTGAATCCATTCTTATAAACAATTCAAATCCTCACTTTAGAAAGGATTTTGAATCCTTCTGTCCTCCATTAATTTAAGATATGTTTTGAAGTACCATTTGTCAATTTTTGGACCTCCAGAAATTTCTCCTGGATGAGGGCTCAAAATAATTTTGTTACTGAAATCTAATTACATACTCCTTAATTCTACTGGAAAACAGAATTCAGAAGGACTAACTAAATACCTCTTTAAACTCTCTGTTCCTTTAAATTAAGAAAAATACATTGACACATATGACTGCTAGACTACCTTTAGGGGTTCCATCACTTCCAGCTGGAGAACAGACTGACTGTGGTGACCTCAAGGAAAAAGATGCAGCATTTCTTATTGAAGGATCGCCATCCTAAAGTGACAATGATAAAAAATACCATTATAAGCATGAATATTTCATAAAATAAAGTAAAATTAGTACATACATTGATAAAATCAACTACCTGAAAAAACAGACAATAAATATTATAAAAACATTTATTTATATAAAAATTTTTACAATTTAGGCTGTCATAAAGTAATGTTCCAGAGCACAAGAGCTCTTAGAAGAAACAATCACCAGAATATGCTCAGAAAAATACATTCATATGCAAAACTTTCTTGTTACAACCAGTTATAGCAGAATAAGCAAAGTATGAACTCTATAATAACAACGAGAATTGAGCATAAAAATTAGAATTTTAAAACACATTAAACAGTTTTTCCACTTAGCTTACCCCTAAAGCATATCTAGAATACAACCACTGTTTTACATTTAAGCAATAATATTTTCCTTAAATCGCTGTCATGGAGCCCTCTGCTGGCCAAGAATATATATATCCAGTCAATGAAATAGATTTAAACTTTGATAGAACAGTATTTCCTATCATAAGCATTGTTTTTTAAACAATGATAGGATTGCTGAGGGGGAAGGGAGAGGAACACAAACAAATCAGCAACCTTTTTAACTATGAGAAAATAATTTCTGTAGTATAAATAAATTGCAAAAAGTCAATTCTTTTAAATTAAATCTTTTTTTAAAGATTTCATTCACATAACTCCTTATATGAAAGAGTCCTTTCATAGAACTCCTTTTTATCTCTTTCCTTTTTTTTTTTTTTATCTGAATTTTCTGTCCCTTATCATTGTAGCCAATTTCAACTCAATAAATAGAACATTAGTCGGTTCAACTGTAAGTTTCTACATGCTTCTACAAAAAAAAAAAAAAAAAAAAAAAAAAAAAAAAAAAAAAAAAAAAAAAAGATAAATAAAAAGAAAAACATCAGTAAGTCAGAAAGCTAAACTGGCATTTGAAGGAGATAGAAGCCTACATAGATGGGCAACTGCACACTCCCTTTAGTAATGGCTAATGGCTAAACAGACAGTTCTCCAATACATACTAGCAGATGAGCTACAATACACATTATGTCACACAGAGGAATAGTTCATGCTATCAGATCAAAAGAAAGAGCTTTTCACCTGACAGTAATTATAATTTAAATAAAAGTGCAAGTTTACACTGTTTACAAGAGCCATAGAACATATTGAGCTGGAATCCATGATGATTGCCAACTCCTGACTTGAAAGAAGGCAACCCAATAGCACTGTCCAAATGCTTCTTGAACACTAACAAACCTGTAGTCATGACCCTGGGGTACAGTATCTGAACCCCCTGCCAGTGAACAACTTAATATATAATCTGAACTTTATCTGACACAGCTCTAAGGCATCACATCCTATCACTGGTTCCCAGAGAAAAAGGATCAGCACCTCCTTCTCTGCTCACCTTCGAGAGGAAATAGACAGCAGCCATCTCTCAATTTCCTGTGAGATGCACAAAACAAAATTTCTCAGCTGTTGCTCATACGTTACGCCTCCTAGTCCTTATAGCATCTCCACTGCTCTTGTTTGGACACATTCTAATGATTTTATACCATCTTTATATTGCAGACTCTCTGCAATAAAACAGCATTCATTATTCAGGATAAGGCCATTCTGATGCTGAGTCTAATGGAGCAACCACTTCTTTCAGCTGGCTAGTTATACTGAGCTTAATGTACCCCTAAAAAATGGCTGGCTCTTATGGCCAGTGAGGTAGATTGTTCACTCACATTGAGCTTATCACAAACAAAAAAAAATTAGTGATTGCCCCATGCTCAGATCTATGAATATATCACTGCAAGGCCTATCTACTCTCAAGGGAATATATCATTCTTCCTCCTCCCAACGTAGAACTGTCTGCAAACTTAGCGTGCACTCATCTCCTGTGTCCTGTGTCCAGGTCACAGATTAAAATTTTGAAGAGGATTGGCCTAAAATTGAGTCATGGGGAACATGACAAGTGGCTTGCCACCAGTTTGATGTTACTCCATTTACTACAACTCCTTGAGCGCAACTCTTCTCTCAGTTGTTCACTCATAATATTGTATACATATGTACAGTATCTGGCTATGTTGGATATTTTGTTGAAGATATTATGAGAGACACTACCAAAAACCTTGCTAAAATCCAAAAAAATTCATTTGCATCCACTGCTTTTCCTTTGTTAACTGGGTGAATAACCTTGTCATACGGGAATATTAAGTAACTAAGTCGTGACTTTCTCTTCATGAACCCATGTTGCTTTAGAATTACTGCCAACTCTTTCATATGTTCTTCAACAAGTCCCAGAATAATGTCCATAGGTTTACTAAGCACCAAAGTTAGAGTAACAGTACCGTCACTACCAGGATATTCTTTCTTACCCTTTTTGAAAATTGGAATAACATCAGCAAGCTTCCAAACAGCTGTGAACTCTCCAAATTCCAAAGACCATTGATAAGTAACTGAGAGAGGTTTGGTAATAATTTCATCTATTTCCTTCAGTATCTTGAGATGAATTCCACTGAGTCCTGTAGACTTATTTGCATTTAGCTGCAGCAGCAAATCCCATACATGCTCAGTGTCAACTGCAAGCTTATCACTCTCACAAACACAGGACCCCAAGAGTTCCAGGACCCACCAGTAGCATTAAAAACAGATGCAAAAAAAAAAAAAAAGTCTCACTCTTCATCCCAATTTGTAAGGTGACCAATTGTCAAGTAATGGACCAATGCCTTTTTTAGATTTCCTTTTGATGTTAACATACTTTAGAAAACCATCTTAGTTATCCATTACAGCACTGGCCAACTTCAACTCTAACTGAGCTTTGGCTGAATCAATTTTCTCCCTATAGTGACGAAGAGTTTCCAAAGTCCATACTATTTCTTTTTCCCACCTTTGTTCCTGAAGGAGAAAACTGTTCAGCCAAGCCAGCCTTCAGCCCTCATCATGGCTAAGTGATCTACCGTAGACTCACATTAACAATACCTGCTTTATTAGTTTTTATCCTAAATCCTTAGATTTTCAACCCTGGCAGCAAGCACTGTACAATCCAGCACTTTCTTTACACGCAGCATTATCTGTCCACCACACCTTTTCATGCCTGTTTCTTCAGTATCATTCCCTACAGCAGGAAAGACAAAGAATAGTATTTGCATTTCTGATTCCTTCACCAATTTCCTCAGTGCCATGAAGTCTCTTTTGATTGTCCTTGGACTTCTCGAAAAAGCAATTGTAGATGATAACCTAAGGTGACACACAAGCCTGTATGCAGGGGAGTTTTTTGATCCAAGAGCTCAATGTTGATAATGCTAAGGTTGGGTCCTTATGAGTAAGGATCAGAGGAAGGCCAACAAGGCAAATAAAGTGACAGGCATCTGTTACAGATCATCCAGCCAGGAAAAAGTGACAGAAGTAGTATTTTATAGGTAGCTGGCAAAAACCACACAGTCACTTGCCCTTGCTCTTGTGAGGAACTTCAACTTATCAGACATTTGCTGGAAATATAAGTACAATCCATCAGAGAGGAAACAGTCTAGGATGCTTGTGGAGTGTGTGGAAGATGACTTCCTGACACAGCTGTAAGAGAGTATATCAGGGGAGCTGCCTCACTAGACCTGCTGTTTATGAACAGAGAAGGCATGATGGGAGATGTGGTCAGAAGCCCTTTTGGGCATAATGACCACAAAGCGATAGGTTTTCAATTCTTGGTGAAGTCAGGAGGAAGGCCAGTAAAACCATGGACTTCTGGAGGACAGACCTTGGACTGTTTAGGACATTGGTTGAAGAAGTCCCTTGGGAGATAGTTCTGAAGAGCAAAGGTGTCCAGGAAGGCTGGACGCTTTCTCAAGAAGGACATCTTAATGGCATAAGAACAGGGCATCACCTTGTGCTGCAAGATGAGCTGTCACAACAACTGCAAGCAATACTACAGGTTTTGGGCAGAATGGTCTGAAAACTGCATTGCAGAAATGGATCTGGAGGTGTTAGTCAACAGCCAGCTAAACATGAGCCAGCAGTGTGCCCACGTGGATCTCCTGGCTTGTATCAGAAATAGTGTGGCCATCTAAGGAGATGACTGTGCTCCTGTACTCAGCACCAGTGAGGCCATTCCTTGAGTGCGATCTATTCTGGGCCCTTTACTACAAGAGAAAAACACCAAGGAGCTGGAACGTGTCGAAGGAAGGGTGACGGAACTGGTGAAGGGTGTGAGGAGTATCTGAGGGAACTGAGATTGTTTAGCCTGGAGAAGAGGAGGCTCAGGGGAGATCTTATCATTCTCTACAACTATCTGAAATATAGATGTAGTGAGGTGGGAATACATCTCTTCTCACAGATAACTAGCAATAGAATAAGAAGTAATGGCCTCACATTGTGCCAAGGGAGGTACAGGTTGGATATTAGTAAAAATTCCTTCTCTGAAAAGAGTGATCAAGCATTGGACCAGGCTGCCTAAGGAAATGGTGGAGTCACTGTCCCTGGAGGTGTTCAAGAAACATGGAGATGTGGCACTGAGGGACATAGTTTAGTGGGCACGATGGTGATGGACTGACAGCTGGAATTTATGGCCTTAGAGATCTTTTCCAACATTAACAATTCTATGATTCTTTGAAGTAACCTGGAAACATCCTTAATCCAATACCCAGGGAGTCAGCAAAATTTGCTAAATGACTAGTTGGCAGATCAGGACCCCTGCTCCCATCTGAAGAAAGTCATGCATGCAATAAACCACACTTTTTTCTTTATGGAGATGGTCATGATGCTGGGAATCAGTTGACCTAACCCTTGTTTCTCCTATACCACAGATGGGTCCTCAACCATATATCTTTATGGGTCCTCCACCATGTCATTATGTCCCTGTCCTTCCAATTCCAGAGACTCACAGCTGTTGTGAAAGAACACCTGAGAAGGCAAAACAGACCAGCAACTAGCTTCTGATGAAATTTTGTAACTACTGTTACACTGTTACATTGCAGGCATCGATACTTACAGTACTGACCTCACAGTTCAAAGATCTATTAAAAAAATACTATTGGAAACTTAGGTACTCTCTCTCAAGAGCTGTTAAGAGACTGTGTTGAGCTTTTAAGGAACCTCCATCAAACTACATCTGCATGATTAAGATGAAAAATAATCAATAATTTAGAAAAAAATCACCACAGACAAAAACTGGGGGGAACTTCGTTCAGATACTAGAGTTCAAGATGTCAGAAAGAATTACTACCACAAAAACTAAAGCCACGAGGATAAAATTTCTTGAAAAGAAACCAAACCGTAATACACATGTAAATCAGTAAGAAAAACAGTCTATGTGACCTCTTGCCTTTGGCAATACTATCATGCTACTGGATACGTTGCTCAAATATGTCAATTCTAATTGAGAAGTACGAGTATTTAGAGAGACAAGTTAATCCTACACCTACTTAGAATCTAGTATTGTTAGGATCAATATACTGATGTAATTACTGCAGTGACACTTTACCATTTTATTAACATAAACTTGTGAATAAGTAAAATTTTTTGCTTATCATAAATTCAACAGAGTGCTACAAACTGTTGAAAAGGAAAGAGATATCTTCTACAAGAACTGAAACCTCACATGTTAGAGTTGCACAGTTGAGTGAATATGTCTGAAACTTAGATGTTTTCAAGTGGTTTTATAAATCAACAACAATATAGTAAAACATCTGTCTTACAAGGCAACTAAATATGTTTTATGATAAATTGATTTAGGTAACATACATCACTACTTAATCTGTGCACCATCTGTAGGTAGTCTTCATTTGATCCATGTCTAGAATTATCAGCATGATGATTAGCTGAATTTCCCGACAACTGACTTGAAACTTTATTTTCATGGAGATTCCTCATCCCTGCTGTGACAATAGGACAAGCTGAAATGCAAAAACAAAACAAAACAAAAAAGTAAATAATTGTACTGATATATATATATATGTATATACACTCCTTAGCTCTTAAGCTCTTAAAGTTTCATGAACATTACCATAAAAGAGGAAATCGCTGAGCTGTATACAAGAGGTCTGGAATCTGAACAAGAATAGGGTTTTTTTTTGGTTTTTTTTGTTTTTTTTTTTGTATTTTGTTTTGTTTTTTATTGTATCCTTTAGCCACAAGTACCCTGAATAAAATCAGGTGTGTAAGATTTGAATTTTCAAGATTTACAATCTAAGTTCCATGTACATTAGACAAGCTCTTTCCACACCTATTCTGGGTCAACTTAGTATTAGTCTCGTTTACACTACAAAGGTTTATTAAAGTGAGGTAACCTCATAGCAAAACTTAGTTACGCAGGAAAAAAATGAATTTTTTTTGTCTGGTACAGATAAATGATGGCCATCAAATAAAAGCCTTAGGGTTTGCTTTTTAGTTGTTATATATGTGTGATAACTATGCAAAATAGGTGTAAACGGGGAAGAAATGTCACGTGAAGAGGCATTTTACATTTTTTTCCTTTTTTTTTTTTTTTTTTTTTTTTTTTTTTAATACTTTCAGAGGAGGTTGAAGGGAGGCCTCATGGCAGCCAACAACTTCCTAAAGAGAAAAAGTAGGTAACCAGGTGCTGATCGCTTCTCTCTGGTGACAGCTACAGGACCCAACGAATGGCATGGAGCTGTGTCAGAGAAGGGTTAGGCTGTGTGTTAGGAAAAGGTTCTTCACCATATGGTGATCAGCCCCTGGAACAGGCTCCCTGGTCATGGCTCAAATTTGCCAGAGTTCAAACAGTGTTTAGGCAGTACTCTTAGAGATAGGGTTTGATTTTTGTGTGGTCCTGTGTGGAGTTTGATTCTTGTGGAAACCTTACAACTTGGAATATTCTATTATTCTGTGATGTTCTGCAGTTAGGTAAACAAAGATAAATATAACAACAAAAAAATTCTACCAATACAAAGACTCACATTAAGCTTGTGACTCAAGAGCCATGAAACGTGCACATGAAAGTAAACATCACAGACTTACCTTGCTGCAGCTGAGGATGCGGTGTGTAACTTGGAGGATGTGAATATGGCATGTATCCTGCAGGGCTTTGAGGAGCATATGGACTAGGCACTGGACTGTTCTGTTGTGCCAAAAATCTGTTACCAGAGCTTGTCTGTGGTGGCACAAACCGGCTAAAAATAAAATTTTAAAGGATTTGAGAAGTTGTAAAAACAAATTTAGACAATGTTGTTATTCCTTTTGAAATAGTATATATCTGGAACATTTTAACTTCTGGAAAAGACATTATTCTAATGCAATGAAGAAACCTCTTCAAAAGCAGCATTTAAATCCATCAATGCCGTCTCAATTTCAATTACTACTTAGGAGTCAGAAAGTGGGTACTGTATTAGTAAAAAGATAGAAAGCATTCCATCTAGTGAAAGCAAACAATAACAGAAGTTATAGATATTTACCATAATAAGGCAATTTTCAATAGTTGTACCTTATTAGAAGTTTATTGGAATCTTTAATGAAAACGACAGCTAAGGTCTTACTATCAAATAACCACAAGCTCACTAGAACTGACAAAGTAGTAATCTTATTTAAATATGACTTTTCCAATAAGATTTCAAATAACTTTACCTAACACAACTATACTGCTAAAATATAGGAATACAGGCAGTTAGGCAGGACCTGATGTAAAGGTTACTGAATATAATTTATTCTTTCATTGGATTTATCCTGGACAGATCCTAGAGATAGAATGTTATAAAAATCAAACAGGCTTGTGATGATAATGTATACTATAGCTTACATTCTTTCATCAGTTTTGTGTTGCTTTTTAAAATAAAAATAAAACAAAAACCACAAAAACCATTCACAGCTCTGTTTTAGACAGTAGCTCTATGGAGATAAGCTTCCACAGAAAGTCACAGCAAAATATTTAAAACAACAATTTTGCAAGGATCTGAGAAGACACAGCACACTGTAACATTCTCAATTCATAAAACCTTCTTCATTACCACTTTTCAATATAAAACCAATAAATAAAATCAAATAAAACCACTACTCTTGACAGTGTAGTGGGTTTTGTAGAGATAGAAAGCATTCTGTTTGTCAGAATAAATACTACACTAATTTGAAATGAAGTGTGAAATAACAGTTAATTTTAATAATGATGTTTAATATCTGCTGATTCAGTTTCAACCCAGCAGCCCCAGCTAGTGAAACTGCATGCGGAACTTCCTCCTCTATTCTACGGTACTTTCTTATTTTCAGAAAGACCTAGCCTAAAAGCCTAAAGGCACATCTTGCCTGAAGGAGTCTGAAAAAGTACAAAAAAGTTGAAGAGGAAGCCAATGGCCAAACAAGTGGACCTATCTTCCTATGAGTGGCCCTTTGTGTAACAGTTAGAGTAGTATTCTATGCTTTAATAAGACCTTTTTTTCCACTCTTCCACCATACTAGTACTGCTACCCATGCTGGAACACTCATTCTCTTCTCCTTTATATTCTGATACAGAAAGAAAACAACTGGAAGGGTAGGAGAAGGTAGGAGGATTCCTTAAGAAAGAAAATCTGCCAAAACTATCTATGCAAGAGAACAGAGAGTGGAGAATTCTGACTTGTCCTTACAACACAGGATTAATGCACATGCATAAAGTGAGTAAATGCTAAATTTGACTTTTTCAGCAGCAGAAACTCATCCTGCTGTCAAACAAATTCAGGGTTAATCTTGACATTGATCTTCTAACTTCTACTCATTTACTTACAACTGGAACTGAATGTAACTGTAGGAAGCATTTTAAGTTTGCTGCCCCCTCCCTCCCTCATTTAAAATATAGCATTACCTGGAAGGGCTATGTGAAATAGTGGTTTGTTGATAATTGGAAGATGCTGGACTACCACGCATAGAATTCTGAGAAATACTAAACTGTGGAATCATCATCCCTATTGAAAAGAAGACAGCAGTATTAAACATACGCATTTCATTTCAGAAAGACTATATACCAAGAGATCTATAACTTCATAGGCAGAAAATGTTACATGTCTGCAACTGTTAGAAAACACTGAATAACATTCATTCTGTGTAAGAATCTATTTTACATCGCAGAATAGAAAAGCATTCCTAAAGGAATGTTAATTCAGTTACAAATCTCAACAGGACTTATTTCCTTTTACGTTCTTCAAACTTTGCAATCCAAAATCTGCTAGTAGATAGAAACACTTCAAAACAAACATACACTCACACTCCAGTGTGTACAGTATTTAGTGTGCTAATGACTAAAAGATTCAGGAACTTCACAAACCAGAAGACTCATTAAATTTATATCCTATTTTTTTAGCAAGTAGAGGTAACAATCACCTCATACAGAAAGGTGTGAGACTAATTGGTAATACCTAACAGTTTCCCTTTTAATACTTACTATAACATCTTTCTGTTCTGTCTGTAGTACACTTATAAAATGTATCAGTGTGCTGAAATATTTTGGACTGCAAAGCAGAGCCAATTTCCCGAATTGCAGATTCCCACAGTTTGTACAGTTCAGACCCATGTTTTGGACATTCAGAAGCTGAACTATCTATCAGGTCACAAGTACCACAGTGCTTGAAACTAACAAGCATCTTTACCAGTGAGATTTTAAATCAATCTTTTTTCCTTTTTACAGTACCTTTATAAAGAATTTGCTAACAACCACATGACACTGGAAGTTAAAACAGTGAAAGCACATTAAAACTTTTATGATCTTTAATCACGTGATTTTAATGACAGAATAAAATATCTCATATTTAAACAGAATCAGAATCCATGTACAAACTAAGGTTTAGGAAGCCATAACAAGTGACTCACAGAAACGGGTGAAAACATGTCAGCGTTGCAATATTTTATACTTAATATTTCATAGATTCTATCTTATCAATCCTCCAAGTACTGTCATAGAATCAGAGAATCTTAGAAGCCTTAGAGTTGGAAAGGACCCTTAAAGGTCATCTACTCCAAATCCCTGGCAATGAAGGGACATCCGAAGCTAGATCTGGTTGCTCAGAGCCTGGTTTAGATTGGCCATCCAGCCTACTATCACTGATTTCAATGACTGCAATATTTACAGAACAAAAGCTTTTTTCAGAAATCTTCCCTCTCAACCTTTTTCCTTTCTTTTTTTTACCAACAGAGATGAGATGTGATAATCCCTCAAGAATGCAGCCATTATCACCTCCCCAGTAGGTGTGAAGTGCTGCATTCCAACCAAATTAACACATTTAAACTAGCCTAGATTAGGAGTGAAAATCCCTAGTTGTGCTGAAAAAAATCAGATATCTTCATACTTCAGTAGAAATGTTATTTCATTATCCTGAGTAACAGCAGAGAATGCCTTAACTCCTGCAAAGCTTGCTTCAATGAACACTGGCTGTCTCTTACAGAGGAGATGAGAAATAAACTCCTGTCCACAGGTACAAACCACAGAAAGGAATGTGCGAAATATTCCCTGGGCATTTCCTGTACAGTGATTTTCTATTTCAGGAAGATCCCTCAGTGCCCAGTTCATGTATTGAAGACACTAACAAAGACATATTAGTCATCAGGTAGTTATAATTTTTCTCTCTCTCTTTTTTTTTTTTTTTTTTTTTTGGCCAAACTATTTGAACTGTGAGGGTGGTGAGGTACTGGACCAGGCTACCCAGAGAAGCAGTGGATGCCCCATCCCCGGAGGTACTCAAGGCCAGGTTGAGCACTGCGCAACCCAATCACTAAGTCAGGACAAGCATAACCATAGCTGGGTCATGAGAATCAGATGTCTTTAAAGGTCCCTCCCAAACTGAACCATTCTGTGATTCTGTGACAGAGAAATCCAGAAAGATACATAAAAAAATCAAGTCTTGTCACCAATTAAGTTGAAACATGCAGGACCAAACCTAGAATTTTAAACTTCTTTTATAAGAATATTAGCAGGTAAGTAAGAATTAATTTGCCTTATTCTGAGAACAGTAAATTGATTGTATGATTAGTTACTAACATACAGAAAGATGACAGAACACACCCATATTAAAACTATACAAATGTCATGCAATTTTATATGAACTATACAGAAAAGATTTCATTTTATGTTTAAAGCAGAGATAGCATTTCAAAAATACTTCTATCCTCAAATTTAAACTAAACTAAACTAAAATTGATCCACAGATGTGGTAGGTTTTAGTTTAACAGAATAAATTATTTTTTCAATGATTTTTTAAAGAATATAATTCAAAAATCTTTAGCTTGTTTTGTGGCAGACAGCTCTCACAGCTCTATTTATATTGAGAAGGGCAAGAAGAGAAAAAGATGGCACAGAAAGAAGAGAGTGGCAGCTTGTTGGAGGGATGCAATCTATATCCTGCAGAGTAAAACTGTATCTCAAAAGTTTTCAAGTCTTCATGATAATGAAGTAACAAGAAAAACAAGGAAGGGATAAAAATAAGACTGCATTTAGACTGCAAAGGAACTGAACGTAGTTTGAGGTCATCAACTCTAAAACATTTTGACAATGTTGTCGTATCACAGCAGATTTATGGCTCCATTATGTATTTCCAGATCTTAAACATCTAAGAATTTTTTAAGTGCAACTTTAATTTTGACATTTAAGTCTGGAAAAAACTGAGAAGGGATTTTATCAATGCTTATAAATAACTAAGGGGTGGATGTTAAGTGCATGGGGCCAGGTTCTTTTTGGTGATGTCCAATGACAGGACAAGGGATACAACCTGGAACACATGAAGTTTTCCATCTGAACACGAGAAAAATCTTTATTTTAAGAGTGACAGACCACTGGAAAAGGCTGACCAGAGAGGTTGTGGAGTCTTCTCTGGAGATATTAAAAAAACCTGCTTGGATGCTTTCATGTGCAACCTGCTCTAGGGAACCTGCTTTAGCAGAGGGTGGATGAGATGATCTCCTGAGGTCTCTTCCAAACTCTATGATTCTGTGGATTTGGTAGCATGTAGTACTGAGAAACTATCATCCCAATAATAACATTCTTATAAGAAGTTTCTTTAACATACGCTTCTGATTTTGACTACTTTTTTTGCTTAGAGAAAAGTAATAAAAATAATTTCAATTTTTGCACTTCAAGTAACTGTCAAAGAATATACTACACAAAGAAGTGGCTCACATAAAATGCTTGTTAACTATGACTAAACTGTTTTATAGCATCATGCATGTTTAATCTGTGAATGCTGACCTATTGGTGATTTTTCAGTAAGACGGACACTCAGTTGATAACATTCCTCTGCAATGTTTTCCTACATGCACCTCTGCTTGCTTTATTGTATAAACGGAAAAAAAATCTAATCAACACAAACTTTTTGAAAGACATAAATATTTTAAGCCCTCAAAAATGAACAAGTTATATTATGAATTTTAAGACCTTTAGAAGCTTAAGCTGTGCTAAGGATACCAGCCTTTAGCAAAACACTAATTCAGCTTCCAAATATCTGCCAAAATGCACAAAGAACTGAGAGGGAAAAGAGGATAAGGAAAAAAAAAAAAAAAAGGTATCCACATACTACATACTATCTCATTCTTGTATTCTTAAAATAACAGAATGGTTGAGGTGGAAAGGGACTTTCTAGCCCAAGTCCCAAGCCCTGCTCAAGCAGGGACACCCAGAGAAGGGTGCCATACCTAGGACCAGGTCCAGGCAGCCTTGAAGATCCCCAGGGAAGCTCCCTCAACCTCTCTGGGCTAGAGTTCAGTCACTCACACAGTGCTTTGTGATACTTAGAAGGAAATTCTGTTCCAGTTTGTGCCTTCTGCCTCTTATCCTGACACAAGACACACTGAAAGGAGCCTGGTTCTGTCTTCTTTGAACGTTCCTTTCAAGTCTTTATTCAACACTGATGAGATCCCCTGGGCTTGCTCTACTCTGGACTGAACAGTTCAGCTCTCCAAGCCTCTTCTCATGGGAGAGATGCTGTAGTTCCCTTAATCATCTTAGTAGCCTTCTGTTGGACACTTTCCAGTGTGTCCATGTTTCTTTTGCACTAGGGTTCCAAGATTCAACAGAGGACTCCAAATGTGGTCTCACTGTACTGAGCAGAGAAGAAGGATCACTCTGCTGAGTGAGTGATCTCTCAACTAAGATATTTTGCCTATTGCAGCTAAGAGTACCACGAGCCTTCCTTAGGAGCAAGAACACATTGCTGACTCCTGTTCAACTCAGTGTCCACCAGGATTGCTAGGTCCCTTTCTGTAGAGCTGCCTTCGATTTGGATTTCCACAGCATGCACTGGCGCCTGCGGTTGTTTCTTCTCAGCTGCAGGATGTTGCATTTCTCCCTGTTGAATTCCATGACACTTGTCAGCCCACCTCTCCAGCCTGTCCAGGTCTCTCCAGATGGCAGCAGGGCCCTCTGATGAGTCAGCCACTCCAATGAGTCTCATGTCATCTGTGAATATGCTGAGAGTGCACTTTACCCCATCGTCCACACTGTTAACGAAGATGTTAGTCAGGACTACAACCACTTTTAACCATTGGGGTACTCCACTCCTAACAGATCTCTAAACTGACTTTTCACCATTGACGATTACACTATGGGCCCAGATCTCAATCCACTTTACTGTTTGTTCATCCAGCCCATAGTTCATCAGCTTTTCTGTGAGAATCTGATGGGGGCAGTGTGCCAAAAGCCTTACTGAAGTTCAGGAAGATAATATCCTGTACTCCACCCTTATCCACCATGCTGGTCAATTCCGTATAGATTTTTATCAGGTTGATGAAGTGTGTCTTCCTTTTGGTGAATCCATGCTGAGTACGCCTGATAATTTTCTTCTCCTTCAGGTGCCTGTTCCCATCATCTTTCTATAGACCTTGGTGAGGCTATAGTTTCCTGGATCATCCTTCCTGCTTTTTTTGAAGATAGAAGTGACATTTGCTTTCCTCCTGTCTTCAGGCTTCTCTCTCAGTTGCCACATCATATTTGTTAATCACAACGAATATCATTTCTAGCTCAAGACTTGTTGAACTACAGATGAAAATGAATTTTGGAGGGAAAAAAAGAAAAACAGCAAAAAATTGCTTGTGCTTTAGCTTGTATTTACGGAAACTTAAAACCTGTCTAGCTTTCTGGAGCCTTTGCTTTCTTTGAAAAATTGTACTGAACCAATAATTTTACTCCATGTTTTAGCCACATGGTTTTTCTGTTCCCACATAAGAAAAGAAGGTGGGAACAAATTAACTTGAGTTCACTTTGTCTATGCTAATGATGAATCTGACTGAAGTGAACAAAGAGCTGAGGCCACCCTAAGACTGAAGGTAATCCAGATGTCGGGGTGTCCCCCTTTGTTCACTTTTTCTCAATTGCATACACCACAAATGCTGGGTCGCAGCACCTAGCACTGATTTTTCTGCACACTGGATTCAACAGAAGGTAGAAAGACAGTATTTAAAAAGAAGACAGTGAAAAAATTACAATAGATGAGCTTGAAATATTAGAAAATATTGGAGGTTGGAGGCTGTCTTGGACAGAGTGACCATGAAATGATAGATTTCGTGATTCATGGTGGAGACTGGAGGGGGAAGAGTAAAATTGCTACCTTGGACTTCAGGAGGGCGAACTTTGAATTGTTCAAGGGACTAATAGGGGGAGTCCCTTGGCATTCAGTCTTAGCGAGTAAAGGGGTCCAAGAGAGCTGATTGCTCTTCAAGAAGGAAGTCTTAAGGGCGCAGGAGCAGGCAGTCCCCCTGAGCTGCAAAATGAGCCGGCGGGGAAGAAGACCGGCGTGGATGAATAGGGAGCTATTCTTGAGGCTCTGGGAGAAAAAGAGAATCTACCGCCTGTGGAAAGAGGGACAGGCCACTCAGAATGAATACAAGGAAGTCGTTAGGATGTGTAGAGGTGAAATCAGAAAGGCAAAAGCCCAGCTTGAATTTAACCTAGCCACTGGCGTGAAAAGGAATAAGAAACTCTTTTATAAATACATTAACAGTAAGAGGAGGACAAAGGAGAATATCCACTCTTTGCTGGATGAGGCTGGGAATGTGACCACTGAGGATAAGGAAAAGGCGGAGGTTCTGAATGCCTTCTTTACGTCTGTCTTTAAAAGTCAGACCAGTTATCCTCAGGACACTCCTCTCTCTGACCTGGTAATCTCGGCTGGGGAGCACACTAACCCCCCTGTGATTCTGGAAGAAACAGTCAGAGACCTACTGCTCCAACTGGACTGTCACAAGTCGATGGGGCCAGATGAGATCCACCCAAGAGTGCTGAGGGAACTGGCGGAGGTGAGAGCCGAGCCCCTTTCCATCATCTGTCAGCGCTCCTTGTTGACTGGTGAGGTCCCAGAAGACTGGAGGCTTGCCAACATGACTCCCATTTTCAAGAAAGGTCGTAAGGAGGATCCGGGGAACTACAGGCCTGTTAGCCTGACCTCGGTGCCAGGGAAGGTTATGGAGCAGATTGTCTTGAGGGAGATCACATGGCATGTGCGGGATGAGTGGGGGATCAGGCCTAGCCAGCCTGGGTTCGTGAAGGGCAGGTCCTGCTTGACCAACCTGATCTCCTTCTATGATCTAGTGACCCATCTGGTGGATGAGGGAAAGGCTGTTGATGTGGTCTACCTAGACTTCAGCAAAGCCTTTGACACTGTCTCCCACAGCATTCTCCTGCAGAAGCTGGCAGCCAGAGGCTTGGATGGATACACTCTTGGCTGGGTGAGGAGCTGGCTGGAGGGCTGGGCACAGAGAGTGGTGGTGAATGGAGTCAAATCCAGCTGGCAACCAGTCGTGAGTGGTGTTCCCCAGGGGTCGGTGCTGGGGCCTGTCCTCTTCAATATCTTTATTGATGACCTCGATGAGGGCATCGAGTGCACCCTCAGTAAATTCGCAGATGACACCAAATTGGCTGGAAGTGTGGATCTGCCTGGGGGTAGCGAGGCCCTACAGAGGGATCTGGACAGGCTGGAGAGCTGGGCTGAAGCCAATGGGATGAGTTTCAACAAGGCCAAATGCCGGGTCCTGCACTTCGGCCACAACAACCCCAGGCGACGCTACAGGCTTGGGGCGGTATGGCTGGAGGACTGTGTAGAGGAAATGGACCTGGGGGCATTGATTGATGCTCTGATGAACATGAGCCGACAGTGTGCCCAGGTGGCCAAGAAGGCCAATGGCATCCTGGCTTGCATCAGGAACAGCATTGCAAGCAGGAGCAGAGAGGTGATTGTTCCCCTATATTCAGCACTGGTGAGGCCGCACCTCGAGTACTGTGTCCAGTTTTGGGCCCCTCACTGCAAGAAAGATATTGAGGCCCTGGAACGTGTTCAAAGGAGGGCAACAAAGCTGGCGAGGGGTCTGGAACACAGGCCATATGAGGAGAGGCTGAAGGAGCTGGGAATGTTCAGCCTGGAGAAGAGGAGGCTCAGGGGAGACCTCATTGCTCTCTATAACTTCCTGAAGGGAGGTTGTAGTGAGCTGGGGGTCGGCCTCTTCTCTCGTGTCATTAGTGATAGGACCAGAGGGAATGGTTTCAAGCTACGGCACGGGAGATTCAGGCTGGGCATGAGGAAGTATTACTTTTCAGAAAGGGTGGTCAGGCACTGGAATGGACTGCCCAGGGAGCTGGTGGAGTCACCGAGCCTGGGGGTGTTCAAGGAAAGGCTGGATGTTGTGTTGAGGGACATGGTTTAGTGGGAGCTATTGGGAATAGGTGAACGGTTGGACTGGATGAGCTTTTAGGTCTTTTCCAACCTTGGTGATTCTATCATTCTACGAAAAAAAAATAAGGTCTTCTAGCTGAAAAAAAAAGCATTCCACAAAATCTCTACCAAACTGTTCTACAAACTTTGAATAGAGATTACAAAACCTCCACACAAAACAGAAGAAAAGCAAATCTTTCCTGACCCAATAAAACTATATCAAGCACTTTCACCTTGGATATCTGAATGGGATATATTAACACTTAGTAAGACTACCAAAATTTTCCTGAACTTATCTTAAAGACCCATATATTTCAAGATAAGAGAGTACCCCTTCCCATTGAAACTGATGTAACGCTTTGTCCATCTTTTTCAAACATTCCTCCCAAGATAATCTTCATCTCAAAATAGCTTTTTTACAGGTATGCTTCACTTTCTTCCTTCTTTCTAGTTTTCCAGTTTCACACTTAGACTTCAATGCTTCAAATGATAAATGAATTCAAAGTATGTAATACAATGGAATGATCTAGAATTTTTCAGTTCTGGTCTCTTCTGGTTCTTTGAAACATTGTGTTAACATTATTAAATAGCATCACCTGTTCTTTTGTATTTCATTTTACATTATTTTTAATTCTGTATCAATACCTTCCTTCTGAACAACACCATTAGCAAAATTTAGAAGGAAAGCATCTGAGTTTGTTTTCTTTCTTTCAAAATCTTCTTGTGGAAGAAAGAATTCCAAAACTATTATCTTACTTTTCCACTGGAAAAAAATTATTTTACCCTACAAAACTGGTGCAAAACACTGAGGCAGAGTCTCTTTGTGGAACCAGTCTGTAAATGGGTAGGACAATTGCAACAATTCACACAGCTGGAAGAATCATTCTACCACATTTACCACTGAACACAGCATACAGTAATTGCTATCGGACCTTAAATTTCAGGACCAGTGAAGTTTTAAATATTTAGAATCAGGCCTATTTTTCATTCTATAAAATTTCTCCATTCTCTAGTGTTCTGTCCTACACAAGTCCTTTCCAAATCTTATGTGGCTTTTTATTCATCTAGGTGAATGAACTTAATCATTTAACATTTTTTCCTTTCCAAAATACCTCACACTTTCCATCTTCTGTAGACTCTTACGACACTTCCATCAGTATATCTAAAACGCTAGCAATATTTGCATACTGCAAAAAATGGAAATTCTCCTAATCAATATATAGTTCGCTACTTAAGGAACAGACTTCAAGTGCAAGAGAAAAAGTCTTCAGATCTAAATCTAGAACCTGTCTCCTTTGCTTGGTGTCTCCTCCAGTCTTTGCTATTTACCAATACAAACTTCAGAAGAGTCAGCTTAAAAGACAGTAAAACCTGTATGGCAACAGAAAATGCTGAGAAGAACAGTAGCAGAGAAAAGCTTTTACATATGGTTCACTTACCCTTATTCTTTAAACCTGAACTACTGAAGAACCATTGGTATTAAAGACTAACTGTAAGTGTACAGATCTTCAGTAAAATCAAGGTGTATTTTTCCAACTTCAGTTATTTACTAAGATAAATATACAAACTTAGCCAGAAAGAAATTCAAATAAATTATTTTAAAATCAAATCCAATCTAGTATCCCACAGCTTAGCTTTCAGCAGGGAAATAAAACATTATTTTCCAAAATTCCCAATAGTTATTTCACTGCTTACATTAATACAGTCTCTTTTAGAAGATGTCAAGATACATAACTCACTATTATTATCAAACACATAGTAAGGCATAGATACCACAGATGTAGTCCATATGTGTTTGTTGCTAGTATTAGGCCCTTAAATATATAGAACACAAATACAATCAGTAAATAATAGAAAATTCTTACCACTTTGTACCCCATATCTGTTTTGCATGCTTTTCTCCCTGAAAACATTAGGATTCCTTGCCAGGATAGCTTGCAGCAAAACTGGTGTATCACCCTCTGGATCATCACTGCCAAGGTTATCTTTCAATTCTCTGTGATTGTGGAAGAAAGCAAATTAAGAATGAAACGCATTTTCAAATTTTAAGAAATGATTGTCGGATTTTAAAAAAATATGCTAAAATGAAAGAAAAAAATGTATTGCTAAAATAAAGAACGAAGAAACCAAGTCTGCAGAGCACTGTCCCTCCCTGTCTTAATTACTATTATTATTTTTTTATCTCTTTGTTAAACATCAGAAGAAACACTAGCTGTAGGCTCTTCAAAATTAATACACATATATCCATGGTTGCCAGTTTCAAACACTTATGAAAGTATCTTAGGCCTTAGGACTTTCATATCTTGATCTTCTCCACTGATGAAGAACTCTTTGGGTAACATCAAGAAAGGAGTCTAAGAGTGAAAATAAGGTATGCGTGAAAGCATAACATTCAGGTTATATATTTTATTTTAAAAAGGGAAAATGACATATCAATCCCCTCTGAACTATTGAAAACGTAATACATTTTCTGTAAATACATCTGTGATTTTATTCTTTGTTTTGAAGACTTTTAATAGCTACTTCCATTTGATCAAGATAACTTGGAATATGTAGGAAAAAAACAATGCTGTCAACAGAAAGCAATTCAAAGGACATATTGCAAAAAGAGTCAAAATACTCATAAACAAAAAGCAGACATTTGCTGATTCTTTTAATGTCAAAGTTTTCATAACTAAATCAGAATTCACATGGATCTTACATGGTCATCACCAAAACTCTTCTTTGGGTAATGTCAGGTATATAATTTATATATTTTACATTATTCAGCTAACTGGAACATAAATAAGTCAAGAACAGTCAAAACCATCAAATTTGAACTCACAATCAGCATTATGAAGATCAAAAAGAAAACCAACAAAAAAGAATGAAGTTATATTTCAGAGTTACATGAAACAGTTGAGTCTTACACAGTAGTAATCTGCTAAACAAACCTAATAAAAAACTTCCCAATTCCATTGCTCAGATTCTCACATCCTTCTCAACCTTAGTTCATTTTAATCTCAAGGAACAAGGACAGTGATGGCATAAAACTGAAGTACAAAATACATACATGTGATCTGTTGACACCTGATTGAGACTGTGGATGAGCTGTGAAACCAGATTTTCATCCCTGCAAGCCAGAAGGCAGTTCACTTCTTCAGCTATTCGTCCATTGAAAAGCAGGCTCTTTGTTGTTGTGGCAGGTAAAGGTGATGGAAGAGGCAGCTGGTTCAAAACTGTTATCAGAGGAGTGAAAGAAGTTCAGAAACATTCCACAGAACACAGTCACACAAATATTACTACCTCATATAATTAAGAAAACAAACAATCCTGACAAATACATTTAAAATATAGAGCCATTATTACATTCTCAGTTTATTCTTCTGTTGTATTAATTTCTATATAAGTTATCTTCTCAAGAGAAGGCAAGTGATGTTGGTTGGTATGACTATGGTAATCCACTGAAAATATCTATTCACAAGCATGGGAAAAAGGATTGAACTTATTGAATTTTATTGAACTTCATGTAAAACATCAATGTTTCAATTGGATTACAAATAAGCATAGAACATTTACAGGGGCGTTCTTACATCTATAAGTCAAAGAAAGAAGTAGATCAAACCACAGGCCACGACCAGGTGATTGGTACAAGAAGAGTAAGCCAAAAAGAACAAAAAATTCTCAAATGGGTCCAAGAAAACAAGCTGAACCTGACTACTCAAACTTATTAAAACTCCAGGATGAAGGTTTCAACTGATCAATTAGAAATAGCTTCAAAAAAGAACAACGTAAATCAAATACATTCTTTCAGGTCCTCTATTTTATACTTGGAAATTCTGAAGAAAAAAAAAAAAGGGGGGGAGATGCCAGTTGTTTATGTTATTTTATTTTTCCAATATAACATATATAATCACTGTATGTGATTCCAGCTGCTTCTTTCCACAAGAGGGAAAAAAAAAGGGTTGGGGGAGAGTAGTCACAAGTTATTGTTTTTTACCTTCTCCCAAGTCTCTAAACTTTACATGAAAACCTAAGCACAGGGTCTAATACCATCTAAACTAGTTCAGTGTTTCAAAACCCCTTGTGTGAAGAAGTTTGAGCAGTGATTTCTACCAGTTACATATATTGACTTTTCTTAGAATCTTGTGTGTAAAGACTTAACTCTAGAAAATTTTCCATACTTTGGAAACTCATGATTTGCAACCTGATGGTCCACTATTTAGCTTGCATAAACAAATACACATACACATAGATTCATATAAGTAGCATCTTTCAATTTGATATTTTAGAACAGAAAAACACAAAAAATATTTCAAGATTTTTTTTTCTCAAATATATCAGTTTTGGTTTGTGTTATCCATTGTTTGTTTGCTTTTAAGCTAGGAAATTAAATTCAATTTTGGGGTAAACTTTAGTTGCTCTTAGAAAGTTTTTCCAAATTTCAACAGTATCATAATAATCCATTTCCTTTACATGGTATACAATCAAGAAAGAGGCCTCATAGGTCAAGCTGCTTATTTTCATTAGCATCTAAATTTTAGAGCAACTCTAACATAATTGAAGGAATATTCACATGCACAGCGTATTTCACATCTCTTTTTCGATGAATGTATGATTTAAAAACATCTTACTTTCTTCTTTATTTTTATGTTACCCATATATGTTTATGACGCATTAATTTAATTCTGAATTATTTAAGTGCCAGGTTTACTTCAGATTGCATTGTTTTGTTTTTAACTTACATTTTATTAAATGTTAGAATTAGCGTTATTTTATTTGAAAATACTCTATTTACAAGTTAAGTTAAAAATTTAAGTTGCAACAAAACAAAAGTAATCTTTTAAATGCCAAACCTAATTTAAATCAGATTTTTTATTTTTTTTTAGTAAGTAGCGTTTCATATTTCTATAGTTTGAAAATACAAATATTCACCAAAAAGGTAAACAGCAATATATTAAAGACCAAAAAAAAACAAAGAGTACTTACGGTCGGTAAGACTAGCAATCCCTGCAAGAGTAGTGATGGGAACATGAGGCATATCCCCATTCATCCTGAAGTTCTGGGATGGTAGTGCCTACACAGATATCTTAGTTCAGGTGCCAGCTATCATTACTTCCCATCTCCCAAGCACTGAAAATAACGAAAAAGAAAAAAAACAACAAATTACAACGTTAGGTTTACTTTCAGCAATATAAATGAAGTGCAGGCCATAACCTCAGTTACATACTAAATAAAATTTGTCAAGAGTAGGTAGAACAATGTTAATGTAAACACTAAATGGCATAAAGCAGCCAAAAATCTGGTGTCAAAAGCAAAGCCCTTTAGCAAAAACACTGCAAAATAAGGCAAGCAAAACATTTTATCGGCTTATACAGTACCAATACTCAATATCTGACTATTAGAAGTACAAAATATTAAAAGAAGTAATGAATTTTACATCTTATTTTGAAAGAAAATTGGTAGCAAAATTTCCATTTCATTTTACTACGGTGGTGAGCACATAATCCATAACCAGCTTAAGGGATGAGCTGCTACATTCACTTCTCAATTTTGGAAAAGAAACTATTTTTCATAGACTGGGTGGCTGCCAAAAGTAAAATCAATAATATACAGACATAAAAATGAAAAAAAACTGTGAAAAATTCAAAATCTTAAGAGTATTTTCAAAGAAGTATCTACCTCAAAATTATTCTGAAAATCTCTGTGGCAGAACTATTGCTAGCAACTGTATATCTTTCAAAAAAGAAAGGCTTAATCCTACTAAAGAAGTTTGGTTATTTAGTGTAAAATGGTACAGTTTGCATTGCACAAATTTGTAAGTATTTGTTAACTGAGATCTCACTATGTAAAGATTCCAACTATACTGAAGTCTGCTTTAAAAAAAAAGTCAAAATCATTTCAGCTGCAGTTGCATAACAAAATTTACAAAGACAACACACCATGATCTACTATTATTACACTAATGAAATGAGAAAAATTGAGCATGGTGGTGTTTAAAGACAAACAAAATAAATTAGGGAAAAGCAACTTGATATAAATATATGTCTATCTACTATGGACAGTCACCTGTGTTGACAGTTTCTTAAATAGAAAGACCTCCATAAGTAGACTTTGTTTACTGTTGATGCTCTTACTGTTTTTATGTCATACCAACAGCAATATATAGGACAGTCTTACTAACAAATACACGGAGATTCCAAGCAAGAGATGAAAACACGATATGAAGTTGTCATGAATCATGGAAGTTAACTTTTCAGTTTCTCTACCTACACATAACTGAATTATTTAAAAACAAACAAACAAAAAAAAAGCCAACAATGAGGTTAAAGAGGCTTATTTCATTTGCAGCACTTGCCACAATCTTATTATTACCAACAAGTTATATCTGTTTATTAACAATATAGTTTATTTGAGGTGTGAAATCAAGCTAAAGAAATGGTTGCAGATGGATATACTGGATAGTTTGAATTTTTAGGTTATTCTGGTTTGCTTTAACTAGAAAGAAAAACAGCCTTTGTGAACAAAACAGCCTTTGTTCACCCAGTATAGTTTCAAATACGTACTTCAAACACCTGAAACTAACACCAACATATGCAGAATTTCAGTGGTTTCTTAGTTCCATAATAAAATTTTCTTTAAAGAACAAAACTACAACCTTACTTGTACCATGATGAGTCTGCAACAGCAAACCCACAAGTACTACTAATACTTATAGTATTTAGCCATGTCAATATTGCTGGAAATCCAGTGAGCAACACTGAAGCAAGAAAAAAAAAATGCTATCACTTTCACCTCCTGATTGCCTGTATAAGGTGTAAACATCAGAGGCAGCCACTATCAGTAAGTGTTCTTTCCTGGCATTACTGCCACAATAATTGAATTAGATGAATGGGAAGAATTCATCCAGACCATTAAATTAGAAACTTTCTCCATAGCTACGCAATTTAAAATGAGAACTGGTAAAGTAGCAAGCTTAGGATGGTCAGTGGAGGAGGAAACTTCCATTCTAAGAGAGCTGAAGGAGTTAGTTTGTTTAGCCAACAAAACAAAGGTTAAGAGGGAATGTGGTTTCTTTCTAGCAGATAAATAAGGTTGAAAAGGAAGAATGCTAAAAAACAATGTTGATATAATAATAAACAGAGGCATGAATACTAGCAAGCAAGGTAGGTTATCAGAGCTGCCCACCAGCAAAGCAGCCACTTTCTGAAACAGCCTTCTCCTTGGAGAAGTAATAGACTTAATCAACATCTTTAATTTAAGATGGATCAAGCAGATGTTAGAGAAGGGACAGGATGTGGTTGCCTGCATCAGCAAGCAACTAAGCACGGTGACTCAAGAAGACACTTAGAGTGCTATGTTTTTGTAAGTATGATGATGTGAGTAAACAGAGCAGAGTAGGAAAAAAGACAAAAAAATTGACTGATGGAGTTAAGTGATGATGCTAATTTATACTACAAACATAACGTGAAGAAACTACATGGGAATATCTGAGTCCAAATATTGCATTTGTTATGTTAAGTGCAAAATTGAATCTTACTTTTTTTTTTTTTTTTTTTTTGAAATGGAAAAAAAAAAAAAAACCAAAAAACTAAAAATCAATTCCAGAACTGGAGACTCGGGTCCATTAAATTATAATTGCAATTTGTGGAAAAAAAAGAAATGAGGAATGTTAGTAAAATCACTCATTTAGGGAATTTAAAATATCAATCAGTTAGGGTAGAAAAACTGACAACTCAAGAACAGGCTCTTGCCTTCAAACCACCAGAACATGCAAGGATTAATGGTTTGACAGATGGACATGGTTGTATTGTTGCTTTTTCTTCCATTCCTGAACAACAAGAAGTAAAAAGCAATAAATTGTAGCAACTCACTATTAGTCAAGGAGAATCAAAACGTATTAATTTTTAGATAGTACTTTACATTATCATCTTTGTAGAGTAGCTACTATTGAAGCGACAGAATTCCTACCTCCAGATTGAAAAAAAATGAAAGTATATTGTCTGAGTTACGGAAATTAATGAACTGCTGCATTATTTAGCTTCTAAACAATGAATAAGAGTGTAGCAGTTCAAACAGAGAAGTGCACACCCGATTTACATATACGCAAAGCACATCTTGCATGTTCAGAATACACTTAATTATTCTTGCTCTCTCTTGAAAACAGAGAATATGTAAAACTTATTCCAGGGAGAAAAAAACTGCAGAACACAATGGAAGTGATACAAAGACCCCCTTAGTGAGGAAAAACAGTGAAAGGACGACATATGTTAAGAATAATATAGGAAAAGACATCATCATAAGACATAGCAAAAAGTGCAGTCACGACAAGCATTGAAAGTGATATTAAAAGAAAAAGTTTATCCTGCTAATAATGTTTTTTAACTACCCTTTTTAAGTACTACTTTAATACGTTGGTTTTTACCTTCATTTTTTGTCAGTTATATATATATCTTCCTTTACTGTAAAATAAACATTCCAAAGAAAATTTCTAACAGAAAGATAATTTTTTAAAGCTGATTGCTTATTTGTTCTTAAAAGGGATGATAAAGTTAATACCTGGTTGATAGAATAGTTCATAAATAGAAAATACTGACTGCCTTCAGTACTGACTGTGCTGCACTGAAGGGGGGTGGAGGGGTGGGAGCAGGAGAAAAAAGGGACGGAGGGAGGGAGAGAGGAAAGAAACGAGCTGAGTTTGTTCTGTTTTCATTCTTATTTTTTTTCCTCTTCCCAAACACTGCACCATCTGACTTTCAAATAAAATTGCAGGACTCTGACTACTGATTACCACACATAAAGTTGAAATTCTGCATTTATTAAATGCTCCTCTTTGTTGAAATAGTTCTGATCTCCCTTAACAAAAATAAGCATTTTTTCCATTGCGTAACTTTGTTCATGCATGAGCTTGTACACAGTAACACACATGTTCAGTAAGTCAGTATGTACCGTCAGCTTTGTAACCAAACTCAGGATTCAGAAATTAAACATACATGCTAATATGTTTAAACATTTCATTCCTCATACTACAGAGTTTGCTTTAACTTTTAAACTAACTTTTCTTTAACTTTTAAATCTCTAGATTTAAAAATCAAAATAACAACAACAAAATACTTATATATGACTGACCTAATATGCTCCTGAAAAGATTGAAATTAAATTGCAAGAAGGACTATGGTATTACTTCTCTATTTTTTTAAATCATTCAACTAAAAAAAAATATTTTAAATACATCACATTCCAATTCGTGCAATTATCAAATCTTTTAAATATTCTCACTCAAACTAAAAAGCAGTTTTCATTTCTTATGGAGCTGAACAGTATTGGTATAACCACAGTACCATGATTAAAGCTGATGTCTGCAACTGCACCTCAAAGTAAATCAGCACAACTCATGTATCAGCTATCTTTAATTTAAATGAGCAGTGAAGTTTTTCTTACCCTCACAAAATCATCAAATATACAGTAAACCATAAATCGTTTAAACTTCCATATTTGGCAACAAATTGCTTTTCTCATTATGTTTATATGAATCTCTTCCAGCTATCAGTCTGTAAAGTAGTGCCTAAGGAAAAAAATATCACTTCAGAAATGAAGCGAGCCAAAAGGATCATGAATTAACACCCTCTAATTCTCACTTGCACAAGACAGAGTCAGAATAAATAACAATGCATACCCACAAGAGGGCAGACTTTTGGCTTTCAAACCAGAGCTACAGTTCAATACAACTACACGAAGTCTGCTCCAAGTTTCCTGATCTAAATTATTTCCCAATCAGTGCTTCATATTAAGAAACGAGTGAAGGTTCTTAGCACTAAATTTGTCTTTGGAAAGTCAGCATCAAAAGTGAACAGTAATTAATCTGTAATTAATTCTATATAATAATTATAATTAATTATAATTTTATAATAATTTTATAATAATTATAATTAATTATAATTTCACCTATAGAAGGGAAAAAAAGCGAGTAGGGGAAATTAAATTTGAAAATACATATGTGGAAATCCCAGAAGCAAAGAATCAGATGAAAATCAGTGTTCTAGTGAAAGCTGTGTTTGATTCATAAAATGATCAACTGGTGGAATGTGAGGAATGTTGATAAACCAAGTGAAAGACTAAAGATTTCCAAATCAGTGTAACAGTATCTTCCTAAAACAATTCCAGCAATAGCTGCTCAAATCACTAAATAACTACTACAAAAACAGCTGTAGGGACATGGAGTGTACTGAGGTTCTTCCTGGACATAGAACTATTTCAGCAAAAGTATTAAAGCGATCAGCTTCTTCCTCTGTGACTGCAACCACCATCCTTTGCTCTGATGCCTTGTGCAGCCCAAGTGTTACTAGCTACAATAACACCACTGTACGTGACAAGAAACACCAGTAAAGATGGAGGAACCATCTGCTCTACAAAATATCTGTGGATTCAAGGACAGGGTCCTTAGAGTGAAGGTGTATATATAAGTTGTTTTTTTTTTACCAGGGTAAACGAACATAAGACTTAATTGTGCTTTACATCTATAACCACCCTTCTTGGCATGGGAGGGAAGGGGAATTAACACAGTCAAACAAAAATAATTACATCACCAAAAACCAGACAAAGTCATGAGGACAAATTCTGCAGGTAATCTGCAGCATCTGTGATCTACACCACATGAATGTATAGAAGGAAATGTTGACCATTCATTACCACCTTGCAATTAAAAAGAGTAAAAATTCATAAAAACAGTTTCCTGAAAAGAAGGAGCAAGTCCCCCAACAGTATTAGGACCCTTTCTGTTAAAGCCATTTCCTTCTTTTACACACAGGAAACTTTTCCCATTTGTTCATTTTAATTTACATAAAAATTAAAAATAAAACCAAAACCACACATTCAAAAAATTAAAAAAATATATATAAAAAAAAGGCACACATACAAAGCATTCTATACCTCAATGCAACAATTTAGTATTTAATTCACACTTGTTCAAACTAAGAACTCTTGAAAGGGAGCAAATACTGAATCCTTCGTATATTAAAATTTAAAAACTAATTAAAAGCCTATTCATTTGGCAACATAATATTTCAAAAAAATTGTAGAAAAAACAAATTATATTTATGAAGTGTTGTGATGATCAACGTGTGAAGCCTATTGCAGCAAAATAAGAAAACAGAAGTTCTGCAAGCAGTGATTTTCATGGAAAATGCCAAATGCACTGATCAAGCTTAATAACCAAGAACACTGCTCCATATTTCCTGCTATTCATTACAGAAGTGAGGCAAGATGAGCCTTTTTGAAGACCAATTGCTGTTAGGTAGATCAGCTGTCTGAGAATTAAAAATCTAAGTGAATGGGACAAAAATCTTGCACCTGGATGCAAAACAAGATGCTACTGGCTACTCCATATGAGAGAACTCATGCAAGATAGAGTCTTGCTGATAATCCACACCTAACCCAATATCTGACATGCTTTAAAAACTCTTATAACAACAACAACAATAATAATAATAAATAAAAGTACAACATTTTTTTTCAGGCATAATTACTTAAAGAGCTATTAGACATGAAATATGTCAGTTACGTTCACCAGTTCTGCAAAACAAAGTAGCTGAAACTTTTCTAAGGAAGAATTCGTTTATTTAGGGAGTTTAGCACTGATCCTTTGATATCTTTTCAAACTCTATGAATCCTCTTCAAGAGCCTCTCCCTTCATGTGGAAGATTCAGACATCGCTGAGAGCTATTATTTTTGTCCTTCACAAGCAAACACAGAATTAAGATATTAAAAAAACCCACTTCTTTACTTGGAAGCACTCATGATATCAAGCATAGCTGAGAAATTTGCAAAGGGAAGATCTCAAAACACTTCAGTAGTTCATACATTTTATTTCCCTTCTACACCACATATTCCTCACACAATTTTTATTGCAGCTAACAACACTTGTACTTGTTTAAGTGAGCATAGCACTTTCTCTTCCTCAGAAAATAAGCAACAGCTGATATTAGATACAGTTCATAGATGTGCATAACAGTAAGATAAATTGTTTCTGTAAGCCAGTACTATCCAAAGGAGAGTACTTTAGACTAGAGAACACATATTTGTTACTGAAATACTTGTGACAGAGAGAGGATGTACTTCAGTTGCTGCAAAAGTAATGCCTTCTGGTTATTTCCACGACAACTACGGCAGATACAAACAGCACAATAACGCTATTTGATAGAGAGAATTCTTAGCTAAAAAAACCCTATTTTTCAACATCATCAATGCCATTATCTGCATTTTCACTACTGATGAACCTGCATGCTGTGCTTGTAAAAATCTGCACCAGCAGAGGTGACCCGCTGCTGCTGTCACCACTGCTGAAATCCAGCACTCGACGCCTCACTCTGTCAACATCCACTGTTCAGTCTTCATAAACACACGGTGTAAAGCTTAACGAAACACTGGTGGAAAGGTTCAGCCTCTACTGCCATTACCACCAGCACCTGCCTCAATGTTGTGGACCAACATCATAAAACAGGAGGTATCTTTCAGAGATGTCCTAGTAATAACTTGTTTTTTCAATCTTTTCCTAAATATCTCATTTGTTAGCTGGCCATAATGCTGCCCTTTTCTAAAAAATGCTGTGTACTTAGTTTATTTATATTTTACAGACTTTCTTTAATTATGCTGGATATTCAACCAGGAATGGTTGACAACAAAGCGATCAAAACTAACTTAACTAACTTAATTATGGAGTTTTTTCTAACTTCTATTCTTAAATTTCTGTCCTTGAATTACCTCAGATGATTCAAAGACTTTACTAAACAATACCGGGGAGCAATAAGCCTGCTGAGGCAGTAGGTAATTTTGCACAAGTTTTACAGTCTGTTTATTTTTGCCACTTTTTCAGATTTAGAAAACAAAATACCTATGAACTTTTTACACACTAAGAAAACAGCTGTACAACTATAATATTCTTTACACAACCACAGTATCAACAAAAAGAAATATTTATAAATGTACTTAGTGTAGTACATTTCAAAAGTAACTCACTGTTTTCATACTGGAATTAACACTGACCGTTAACATATTCTCCTTTTGCCCCAATACTCATCTTGTTACCTATTCTTCCGCTCAAGCTCCATACATATCTAGGATAGATGTTCTACAACACTGGGGATGGTAGGATGACTTTTATTTTTGAAGTGGTATGATAGTTACCTTCACTGTCTTTGAAACTCCCACCCCTTGTAAAAGTATAACTGGAATGCACCAAGACTTTCAAAAATTATTTGAGTGTGGCACTTACAGAGAAACAAATGCAATGACCATTTGGCAAAAGATGATTAAACAAATCGGTATTTTTGCTAATTATGTGCAGAACAAAGCAAAACAAAACAAAAATCAGCAGGACAGTGCAATTACTAGTAAAGCAAATAGCTTTTATAGCTATACAGTATTCACAATGCAAAATTTGCTGTTTGATTCATTTTACAAGGGGTATATTCCTCATCTAACATACAGATTTAAAAAATGGAAACTAAGAAAAAATACATTTTCTAACATTTAAAAAAAATCACAAAAATGTCCGTGGAATTTAATATTTTAATTAAAATTGCTAACATATTGCAAAAACACATCACTCTGAAAGACTGAACACAAGAGCAAAAGTAACCTTCTGAAAAAACAAATGCAATGTTAGCATTTAATAAATAAAATAAATGTATTAAGACTTCAAACATGTGCTGGGTACTGCACTTGGGCACAACAACCCCAGGCAATGCTAAAGGTTTGGGGCAGAGTTGTCAGAAGACAGTGTAGAAGAAATGGAGCTGGGGGTGCTTGTCAGCTCTTGGCTATCCATGAGCCAGTGGCATGCTCAGGTGGCCAAGAAGGTCAATGGCATCCTAGCTTATAAAATAAATGGTGCAGCCAGCAGGAGCAGGGAGGTGATCATCCCTTGTAGTCAGCTCTGGTGAGGCCACACCTCAAGTACTGCGTCCAGTTTTGGGCCCCTCACTGCAAGAAAGACACTGAGGCCCTGGAACGTGTTCAGAAAAGAGCAACAAAGCTGGTGAGGGGTCTGGAGCACAAGGGAGTGGTTGAAGGAACTGGGATTATTCAGTCTGGATGAAGCCCAAGGGGGGACTCTACTGTTCTCTACAATTACCTAAAAGGATGTTGTGACAAGGGTGAGGTTCTTCCATGTAATTAGCAATAGGACTAGTGGGGATGGCCTCCAGTTGCACCAGGTAAGGTTCAGGTTGGATATTAGGAAATTTTTTTTCTCTGAAAGAGTGGTCAGGAGTGGAACAGACAGCCCCAGGGAGGTGGTTAGATTTTGAGGGACATGGTTTAGTGGGAAAACATGGTGGTAGGTGGATGGCTGGACTCGATAATCTTGAAGGTCTTTTCCAAACTTGGTGATTCCATGAATATCAAATTTCATCTCAATAACTGACTTTGATGTTCATATTGTAAAGTTGATTATTATACATAAACTTTTTCTGGCACATACTACCCAATTTACCAAGCCTAAAAATGTAAAGCTCCATAACTGTGATAACAAATGGCTGGTTAGTGTCAGGACGTTTTTCTTTTCCCTCCAAGAATAAAAGCAAAAACCAAACCAGAACCTCCAGAGGTTGTCAATAAGCATGTAAAACAATAATCACTGGTCAGTCAAGATACCCTTTTTTTTCCAGCTGTGCAGACAGTGTAGTGACTAAACGCTTCTCTTCATAGAAACACGATGGTAGCCTAAACTTTTGGAGCTCAGTGAACTCAAAGACATAGCAGAGAAAAAAAATGAAGTCTACAGTTGGGAAAGGACATACATATTAGAAGTTATTAGTGTGCCCTGATGCATGCACGTAGACCTATTCTGTTGAAGTTACTGTTAAATCAAGCAGATGATTACCAGCTCACCAGGAACACCTGGAGCTAGATAGTAACAAACTATCTCTCAAGAGGTAGGAATATTATTATATTAGGGTATGGCCTTTGTCAGTGTTAGGAAGGATTCGAGAAGTTCCTTAGGAAAGTGTCCTACATCCCACTGAAATTCAACTGCTATGCTCGTTTTCTTACATCTGCAGCTCAAAGGTGATAGAAGCTTCTAAAGTTTACAAACAATGCTGAAAGGAGGGATGCAGTTCCAAGAAAAAAAATTCTCTAAAGCAATGTCTCTTTCACCTTTCTGATCACCTCTGTATCCTAGTCTCAATAGGCTGTAGATATCACAAATCTCAAAACAAAGAGATCAATTGTGGCATTTATCTCCAAGCTGGTCACAGGCTATGCACTCTTCAGTCAAGTTTATACTTTCTAACTTCCATATTTTCCTAAATTTACAATGTCACAGCATAAACAAATACTCCATCTGTAAATATCAGGTGGCATCTGAAAATTACAATGCTCACACACAAAAATATATGGGGACTTTCAACATCTGACCTCAACATGTCACAGCTCTCAGCTCAACTCCACTGGGTATGGCAGGAATAATTTTACATGTTACCAAGTTTAGCAGCAGTACAAAAGAACACAGAGAAGTTCTCAAGAGCAAAAGCATATCTGCAGAAATAAAAACGTGCAGCAAAATAACAACTAAATGTTTGTGTGGATAGGACTATCATATCCTAGCTAGTATTGAACAAGCGTAAGAAAGAATACTATTACGAAGAAAATCTCCTTATCCATAGAAATTCCTGAAGACACTAATCTGATGTATTTATTTGTTCATAAAAGAGATTCAACTACCCCAAAATAGTCTGGAAATTTTCTTCAAACTTAAATAGTGTTCATTTGATGAAACTTAATTTTTTACTTTACTTTACAGTAAAGTAAAAACAATTGAATTCAAACAATTCATTTTGAATGAAAACATAAACTCTGTTCTTAATGCAGTCCAACTAATCCACTTTAAAATAATTTATTGCGTTAATTTACATTAGAAGACTTCTTAAGAGTCTTGATGAAGACAAGGCTTGTGTAATGCCTTTATTTTTTGGACAAAATTAATTTATACATCTTCAAATAGATCAGCTGAATAAAAACATATCGCTTATCTGTGATCTATTTTCAACTAGAAAAAATGTAAGCTCCACACTGTGGACTGTAACCATAACTTCTGTAACTTCTACTGTTAATGTTAACAGGATAAAAATGCACAGAACAAATAGAAGATTCACTGTGACTTTTCAGCATTGAATCACTATTAATCTTGAGGGGAAAAAGTGTCAAAACTAAGGCATGTCACTGGAGACCAAGTAAAACACAGGTCATACAGATTAGACTGCAGGTTTTCCATAGTAAATGCACTTCATTTTTATTTTTTTCTCCACATACAAGAGCAATGCATAGCCATAACACAGGGCACACAAAATAATTGAGAAACTACCCCTCTGAGGAACTGTGCTAAAAGTATAAGTGCTGATGCCAAGCACATGCTTCTTCAAAAGTAATGCCTCGTATTTTATGATGTTGATTCACAGTGTCAGAGGCAGATGTTGGCAGTAGAGGCTGAACCTTTCCATCACTATCCCATTCCATTTTGTTGCTGTGTGACAGATGACAGCAGATGGGCTGTCTGACAGAAAGCCATGTGACATGGAAAAACGGATGAAGCAAAGGTGTGTCACTGAATTCCTCCATAAGAAAAAAACGGTACCCACTGATATTCACTGACACTTGCTGAATGTTTACAGAGACTAAACAGTGAATGTGAGCACAGTGAAGTGCGGGTGCTGTATTTCAGTAATGGCAACAAGAATATGAAAGAAAAGCCATGTTCTGAATGATCATGCACAGCACAAAATGGAAAGCATTTTTAGGTGTCTTAAAGAATAACAGGCAACCTTACTGTTTTCTGACCTGTCTCCTCCCTACTCTGAATGCTTACTATTTTCACTGTGTCCATGATGTATGCATTAATCCCCTTCCTCCAAAATGTGGTCTGCATTCAAGCAGGTATTTCTGCAGAGCTCTCCTTTTCAGTACACAACATGAGGAACAGCAGAAAACAAGTCACCTAAACTTGACAAGACTAAAAATTATCATCAAGCTATGTTGTAACTACTCTTCACTACATTAAATGCCTTTCAGTACCAAGTAGGTACATTGTCAATGCCAATAAACATTACAAAAGCACTGCATATACTTGTTCTTCCTTCACTCTCTTCTCCTTGTCCCATTAAAACCCCCGAATGGAAAAGAAGGAATAAATAACTACTAGTGTGTTCACAAATCCTCAAGTTTGTGTATGTTTTTCTAAAAAAAATCAGGGTATTGTTGAGGTTGGAAGAGAATTCTGGGGCCACCTTGTTCAATCAACTGCTCAAGAAAGGACTCCAAGAGTACACTGTCTAGACACTTGGAAAAAAAATAAAAATTAAATTATTAAATTTGTATAAAACAATAATGCAGTTGAATAGACTACATAATTTATTTTCTTGATAATAAATCCTCATGTATGCAGTAATCCTCATGTATGATACATAGCAACCTGACTTTCTCAGTAACAACATAAATCTAGAGACAATTCAGCCACTTAGACAACATATTTGATAAAAGTAAGGAAGGAAGTATTTTCTAAAATCTAAGGCTACATATTCCAAAGATGAAATATGTAAATAAAACATTGAGCATTATCAGGTGCAACTTAATATTTTCAGCAATTCCAGAATACTGTTTTATTTTCCCACAGTAAAAGAACAAGTATGTTCCCTAAAGTTCATCACTAATCCATAAAAAGCAAATCCATATGGAAAACAAGATAATATGCATTATCACAGAAACACAGAATGCCCTGAGCTTCTTTATGAACAGTAAGAGAAACGAAAAGCTAAAGTAAGATTAGATTGAATCATTTCCAATAAAGCTGCGCTGCTGGATAAAAATCTGTAAGATCTCCCCATTTCAGGTAATCTTTCTCCAAGATCACAACCTATAATGCCTTTGATCTGCTGAACTAACCATTATTAGCAGAGAATGTATAGATTCTTATACAAATGATTTGCTTCTGAAGTCAAAATTTAACAAAATGTTTTGGTCAGTTGCCCAATTCTTTCAAAGTAACTTTTATAGTGTGAGAATGACACACCTGATTTTTTTGGCTTGTTTGTTTCAAAGCAACGGTCACAACCCTTGCATATAATTTAAAAATGCATATGGCTGCTCATAACAACCATCTGGCTTCCCTCAATTCAATTCAGCCTGCCAGGAAGACTTTGCAAGTCAGCATCTTCTCCTCAAGGTGTTGTTCCTTCAAAGCCTGTCCTACGATTAAAAAATAAAACAAAACAACACGGAAATAAAATTAGCTTTTTAAAATACTGGTTCTCAGAAATGCTGTTACCAGACTTTGGTACTTCTCAGAAAAAAACAAAGTTCTTTGGAATCACCCTTTTGCATAGATTTTGAAACTTGATGGGAAAGGAGCTAGGGCTTGCTATATTCCTTGAGCTTTCTCCAAGGTCCTCATTTCAGGAGGCAGTTTTGGTATTTAGCCTTCATAAAGCATCCAACGCCCCATATAAATTATATTTCACAAACAATATTATATGAGATGCGCACTTCTGGAAAGCTGTAAAAAATCACTGCCACAAAATTTCCATTATGCTTTTCTATCTCTTTAGAGGTAAATTTAACAAGAAATCCTTCACTGCTCGTTAATACATGATAGACAGAAAGGTATTTTAATATTAAAGGAAAGTTAAATTCCACTACATATCATACAAAAATAAAGTTTAGCTGGTAGCCAATTCAAGGGGATAATTTGAGGAAACTGGACACATTCACAGCACTAGTCTACAGACTGATAGCTTTCTCTGTAGTCACCTAGGGCATGGCTCAATTTTAAACAGCATTTAGCAGAACTATTTTTCCCCTCCAGATTAAGATTGAAAACAGAAGACAATAAGTCACAGGTACATTTACAGATGGTTTTACGAGTAAAGGCACTATATCAGTAAGTACAAAAGTTGGAGAGCATAGCCACTTACAGTGCAGAATTTTTATGAAAAGTTAAGCTCCAATGACATATGACAAAATCAAAGATACAGTTCAAAGGCAAGCAACTCTCTTTGGTTTCCATGGTATGTCAGTATCACTTTTTATAATCATGTCTTGTCCTCTCAGAATTGATACATCTACTTTCACACTGAGATCCAGAAAAAGCCTAAGTCCAGTTTCTCATCACCATGTCTGTTCCTTAGTATGAAGTGTCAACTCAAACTGCATAAGGATAGTAGAGTATGTTCTTTAAGCTCAAAGCAATGCTCTTACATGGGAGAAAGTTGCCTTCACAATTTCCAGTAACACAAGGAAGATATTTTAGATGGTTTAAATCAAAATTCTGTTAATAAACTTGCTCTAGATGCCACTGAACCAGAAGAATCCAGTGGAAATTGATGGTCAGTGGCAATTCAGTTAGTGGTTTGTATCTTTGCAATGCACATTTAGTCTCAAAGCAGAAACACTGAAAAAATGAGCACATAATAACTTACTGAATAATTGGTGGCTTTCCAAGGAAAAAGAAGGGTGAAAAAATACTTTTAATTAATAAAATTAGCAGATATGAAAAAATATCATTAAAAATTGTCATATGCCATAAGGCTTCTTATTTTTCCTAATGTAAGTAAAAAGTTGATGAAGTATCTAAGCAATAAATTGCCATTTCTAAAGAACATGTGAAGCAAGAAGCATTTTCTGGCAAAAAAATTATACGTGAAAGGTAAGATACTGAAATCAGAAAGTGATGCTACAAAAAAATTCTATAATAGATAGCTAACACTTGACAGCTGTAATGACCTGCACAACATGAGTAAATGTTCTGTCTTCAGAGAATTTGTCCTGATTTGAGCCAAAATAGTTAATAGCACACTGATGTTAGAGTAATGGGAGCACACCCATAGCTAGGCTAGTCAGTGGGGAAGAGCCGTTGCCTTAAAAGTGCAGTGGCAGGGCCTACAATAAGGCTAGGAAAGAAACTGTTCATCAGGTACTGTAGTGATAAGAGAAGAAGTAATGGTTAAATATTAAAAGAGATTTAAATTAAGTATTAGGAAGAAATTCTTCACCATGAAGGCAGTGAAGCCCTGAAACAGGGTGCAAGGAACAGACTGTGGCTGTCCCATCTCTTGAAGTGGCCAGATTAGATGGGAACAGGCCAACATGATCCAGTAGAAGGAGGCCCTGCCTGTGGTATGGGGTTGGAGCAGAAATAGCAGAAAGGTCTCCATGATTACCTGAATTTTACATCATCACTAGAGCAGAGCTATTTCGCCCTTATTACCATGTTTTATTTTCAAATATCATCCAAAACATGAGCTGCTTCAAGTAAAGTGATTGAATTACTAAGCACAAGTAGCTACAGTATAAATTTGAGATCTGTGACAAGACAAAATGATACTGCATGTCTGCAAAGAATAGTAATTATTTTGTTAATTTTAATGTAAAACATTATTTATTTTTAATGCTAAGCCTGCATAAAACTGTCAAAGAAAATTAGTATACATAGATTCCTGTTAGAGAATAAATACATTAAAAATTAATATTAAGGGAAAAAAAAAAAAGAACATGTATACTATGTTTATATACATATATTGGGCTGTGCATACACATTAGCCTACATATAGCCAGTATTAGCTACACAAATCCTGGCATTTAAATTTTCAAGTGGCAACTATGACATCTGAGAAAAAACTAGACAAACATACATAAAAAGTTTTTCAAGGCTATCAAAGGTTGAAAGTGCTGAATTTATGTAATACCTGCAGACAATGCAGAAAAAACAAACAAACAAACACCTACAAACAACAACGCATGTAGAAGAGTATTTCAGAAGCTTTCAAGTACTAAACATATAAAGGATAACTATTTTTCAACCATTTTATATTTTATTTACCGTAAGTGACTAGGATTTGGTGGCATTCAACCAACAGTTTTGAAGGGATTGAAGATCAAACTACAAATTGAGAAGAGGTTCAAAAACACATCTCTCAAGGGATGTATAGAAGGTACAAGCATACAGCTTTTCCAGTAAGGCACTAGATGTGGTTTATACACCAGTAAACTACTAAGTCCTAATTTTGATATCTGAAAAAGCAGTGTATATGCCCACTAAAACTAATAAACACACAGCTATGAAACTGAGAAACCAAATTCCACAGTTCATAAAGACTTAAAACTATGACTGTTAAAATAATTATGTAAACATGATAACTATGTGTACAGATGGTGATTGTGAATAAGTAATTCAGAAACAACCTATTTCAGGTTGTTTCTAGAGTAAGGAAAGAGAATTAGCAATAGTCTGGTGACCAAAGGAAAGAAAAGAAGGCAAAAAAATTATAATGTGATTACAGCACAAAAACTAAAGCAATGAGAAGAAAATGATCAGATCTTTACACAGAAGATTATCAGGTACTTGACAATGCTTTTAAAGGTGTTATCAAAATCTGTGACATATTGTTTCCTTATCTGGTTTTAACTACACCATTCAGTATTAAATGTCTTTCCCAAACTAGAAAACTAGCTAAATGACAGCTGAAGAGCAGTGTAAAAGAATAACAGTAAATCAGGAAGTATCATATGTAATTTACACCAACTAATGATCAAGGGAATAAAGTCAGGATATAGCCTGCTCTTCATTGCTAATATCTTGCAAAGACTCTCTTTTTCATGGTCCAGTATTAAAGGGCACAGAACTTTCCAACAACTAACTACAAAATAAGGAAAGAGACATCACTATGAAATATCTAAAGACAAAACAAAAACAAAAACAAAACAAAACAAACAAAAAAAACCCCACATTTTTCCTCTCATTAGTAGTTCATTCTCACTCTGCATAAGATTTAAAAATCATAGTTCCTTAGTTTAATAAGTTGGTAAGATCACATTTTTATATATTTTACATCATCTTATTGAAAGAAATGACACAGCAACGAAAGTTACACATCTACTAGGACTACCAAGAAAACATCACAAACACATACTAAATGTGCCTGCAAATTTCTAGTGTATAGTTATATCTTAATAAACTATATGACTTGGGTGTCCTGATGGACAACAGGTTGGCTATGAGCCAGCAGTGTGCCCCTGTATTCAAGAAAGCCAGTGGCATCCAGGAGTGCATTAAAAAGATCACCTCCCTCAGCCTGCTGACCTCTCAACATGCTCCTCCCACATCTACTTTGCCCTGGTGAGACAACATCCGGAGTACTGTATTCTGGTCTCCCCGGTTTAAGAAAGTCAGTGAACTTCTGCAGAGAGTCCAGCAGAGGGCTACAGAGATGATGATAGGCCTCAGAACTCCCTTCTGAGGAAAGGCTGAGAGACCTGGGGCTGTTCAGCCCGGACGAGAAGACAGAGTGGATCTCATCAATAGTTATAAATATCTAAAAGGCAAGTGTCCAGGGGATGGGGTCAGGCTGTTTTTGGTAGCATTCGACAATAGGACAAGGGGCAATGAGCACAACAAACTGGTACACAGCAAGTTCCATCTGAACATGAGGAAAAAAATTATTTACTCTGAGCACAGGAACAGGCTGCCCCTAAGAAGCTGTGGAGTTTCTTTCTCTGGAGATACTCAGAACCTGCCTGGGCACTGCTCTGTACAAGCTACTGTAGGGAACCTGCTTTAGCAGGGGGTCGGATTAGATGATATCCAGAAGTTCCTTCCAACCCCCGTGATGATTCTGCAATTGTTATAAACAGTCATTAGTTGCTGTTCATGTTTTACAACTGTCCTCTATGAAGGACATGTTTTCCTGTCTTAAAATAAGTTCTCTCTGTTCTCTTCCTCCTGAGTCAGTGATTCATCTGCTGGGTTAAGACCTTCTTAATTGAAAACTTCACATTGAAGTATCAGTTGTTTGAGAAATTGACTACTCACTTGGCAAGAAAAATTTCACAATCAATACCTGCAACCAGAAACTCTGTATACCTTGCTCTGCTGAAATTATCATATGGCACATTTGTTGCACAATGTGTTACTCATACAGGAAAGCAAGAAGTAGGAAGGAAAAGGACAGCTAGATTAGGAAAGGGTAAAAAGGTATCAAATCTTACAGATCTCAGGCTTTGTTCTCTTTGTTCTCCATCTTATTTTGTATACCTTCCACTAAATTTCTATTACCAATATCCGCTCAGCTCTGAAATAAATAAATAAATAAATAAATAAATAGTACTGTCAACAGGACAGTGCTGTAGAATAAAAAATGATGAAACAAATTGAAATTGTACATTGATTGAACTTAGGTTCTTCTTCTGAGAAGGATATGCACAGTATCACCATAATTTCTTAGAGAAATTACAGAAATTGAAATATATTTTTCCTTGACTATTAAACCAAAACCAAACTGAAATGTTAAAGTTAACTTTAAGATTGTATTTCAGTCATCCGCCTTTACTAAAGCAACATAAACTTCAAGCATGAAATTATGAAATTTACTTGTGTACTGTATAATAAGGATTTTCCAAGAATTTATAAGGAGAGAAAAAGGATAATGAGTGATGACAGCAGTGTAGCAATATTATGCAGTGCAAAAGATCATGGTGAACAGTGCTGCAGCATGGACTAGGTTATGTTCAGAACAGCCTAGGATGCTGTGAGATGTACTGCTGGCTACATGCTTTAGGACAACAGTAATAAATTCAGTATTTCCATGTTGCATGCTAAAGATGCATGAAAATCATACTCACACTTTCAAAAATGTTTTTTCAACTTGCATTTAAAAGGTCTGCATTACAAAACTGAAAATATATATAAAGAGAGAGAAAGCTAGAATAAGTGTAATGACATTCCCTTTATATAAGTTGATAACTTTAGATGTTCTCTTAACTTACAGCACAGGACGATTTATGATGGAGTGGTAGAAGGTTTCACCCATACATTAACACTTTAGACCAGCACTTAAACTGGAGTTTGTGTCCCACTGTATCTGTATCCTGACTACTGAAGAACAGAAGCTTATCGCATCTCCCTCATATCATATTTACACATTTTTCATAGTCAAAGGATTCATTTTGCAGGAAGATAAATTGAAAAAAAAAAAAATTCTAGGGACCCAAAGGTCGTCAGACTAAGTAATTCACCTGAACAGAAGCTTATGGAGGTTCAACTTCCAGCCAACAAGTTAGATACCTCATCTAAATTGCTGAAAGTTTTGTCTCTTCTGTGAATTTAAATACAATCAACAATTAAAAAAAACCCCAACCCTCAAACCTAAGAGCTAAAAAAGGAAACTGTTGGAATAGTTAACATTCTAAATGGTCAAAACAAATCTTTTACAGAAAGAAAGCACTCAGTGTGTGAAACAGAATCTCTCTGCAACTAAACGACTGTTTCTGAGAAAATACTTGAGAAATACAGTTTAAAACACTGTTACGACACCAGTTCACACTTTCTAATGTACGAGTTGGTGAATAGCCTCAAACTGCCTTGACTTCACTGTTGATTAAGATGGTTTTTAGTGGCTACAGAACTGATTATAGAAACAGAATAGGGTATAAGGAGATAGTGATGATTCTGTACAGGATGGTGCACGTGCCAATTATTATTAATTTTTAATTTAGCTTAAGTTAACAGGAAGGAAACAACATGATTTCAGTATTACTCTCCCAACTGTTCTGCAACCCAACATTAGGTAAAACTAAAATATGCAAATAAACAAAGTTTATCAAACATGCACAATCTAAACGTGCTTTACCTAAACTACACTGAATTCTTTGATGGTCAAGAAGTACAGGGGGAAAAAAAAACACACTTCTTCGCAGATACAGCTAGCAGGTCATCAAAATACACCACTTCATAGGCTGAAGTAAGCCTAATAAAAAGGTCCCTACAAAAGTAACATCCTCTAGCAGCTACCATTCCTTCAGTGTACCTGTACAATCTATATATCACAGTATAATTCGCATGTACCTTTCACAATGCTGATCCAGAAACCTTACTGTCTATAATGGATTTCTAATTTTTTTAAAACTATTTTAAAAGTAAGACTTAAAACAATGTGACAAGCGAAAAAAGGCAGTGGGAAACTGCAGGAAAGCAATTTGTCTAAGTGAGTTAAGGTGTCTTCAAATGCACATAACAAGTCTTCCAAAACAAGAGAATACATCTCATGACAAGATTTTCATTCTCTGCTGAAAGTTCACAAAATTCTACTTGACTTCAAAGCCCTGAATTTTATTTTTTTACGTTGACATCATAGTTCTACATATTAATTATGGGCCACAATCCTGAGGGACTCAGGCTCAATATTCTAAACAGGCAAGCAACAATGCAAGCTCCAAGACAATTAAGCTATATACAAAAACAACATACAATGAGCACAAAAACTATCTACAAAGGCTTAACATAAGGAAGAAATGGAAAAAAACAGGAATCAAAGCTACTACTTTCAACATCCATCCCTATTTGCTTGACCTAAAATAACAGCCTTGGCATAAACACAGTAGAACTGATACTTATGCAGTATATTATGCACTTCAAATTCTTAATCATTTAACAAAATTTAATGGGCAATCTGAAAAAGAGTGCTAACAGTAATTTTTTAAAGATCATTTGAAAAAAAATGCAGAAATCCACTGTTAAATGTAATCTGATTAAACAACAACAAAAAAAAACTCTGAAACACACATTAGTTAGTTATATGCCACTTTTATGTTTTTAAAGCACCAAAGATGAAACAATGAAAACAACTGTAACAGAAATGAGAACTTCTAACACACAAAAACCTTTATAAATATATAAAGAAGATTTGACTGATAATACTGATTCAATAATACCAACGTGCTTTTCAGTATCTCTCAGAGCTTATTCAATTTCACAAATTACAATATAAAATTATTTTGTTAAATGCTTTGTGCCCATTCTTGCATAATATATTCCAATCTGCAGAAATGCAACTTCTTTTGTAATTATGGCTGGATGGGGCGCTGGGCAGCCTGGTCTAGTATTAAATGTGGAGGTTGGTGGCCCTGCCTGCCACAGGAAGGTTGGAGCTTGATGATCCCTGAGGTCCCTTCCAACCCAAGCCATTCTATGATTCTATAGTTGGACAAGTAAGGCATATAAAAATCTGGGGTAATATTTAGTACCCTTCTGAAAGGTAAAACACAATTAGTAACAATCATAAAGAGTCAGAATCTCAGTGTAAAATTTCCTTAGAGCTGCTGAACTGTTTACCATAACTTTCAATGCAAATAAAACCTTGTCTTTAAAAACTTCTATGAAATTAATGACAGATCCTTTTTTATTATCTACTTTAGTTCAATTTACTACCAAAGTATTGATTGATTTCTTATCTATCTTGATACTAAAAAAAAAAAAAAAAAAAAAAAAAAAAAAAAAAAAAAAAGTCTTATAAGAGGGAAATCAAGCATCTGCTCAGGTTTGATGCATCTTTCAGGTTCAGTTATCTAAGGATAAACAAAATATTAAATCCTTCCATCATCTAAAGACATAATTCCCAGGAATCTTGTATTAAAAAACAACTGTTCTAAAAATCACATTACTGTCTCCTTCTCAGAACATGGTTAAAAACACCAGATACATTCTAAATAGATACATTTAGATATCCACTTACGGAAGCATTTAAACTTTGGAAGCAGCCAAAATAAAAACTATGTGTAAGTCTTTCACATCTATTCTACACACTTTCTACTAGTTTCTGTCAGAACCTCAGAAAGCTAAACACTCACTCCTGCAAAACAGGGCCATGCAATAGATAAAAACAGATTTACCACAGAACTAACTACCAAGTAATCCAAGATTCAATTTCAAATGCTTCTGGATGCAAAGAATTACACTGCCAACTTTGTGATTTCTGATGTTCTACCTCTACTAATACTGACATTTTAAGTTTTTCTTCTTCACTAGATTAATAAGGGCTAAATAAAAAACAGGTTCTTGCAAAATAAATATTCTATGAGAATTGTTTCAAAAGTAATATCTTCTGTTTTATTATGTTGGCCCATGACATCGGAGGCAGATGTTGGTAGACGCTGAACCTTCCAACCAATATCCCATTACATTTTGTTGCTGGGTGGCAGATGGCAGCATAGTCATCTGCTGACATGCAAGTGCATGTGAAGCAAAGGTGTGTCATGGAATTCCTCCATGTAGAAAAAATGGCACCCACTGACACTCACTGATGCTTGAACAGTGCACATGAGCACAGTGAGGTGATGGGTGGTGTTTTTCAGCAGCAGCAGCACCACCACCAATGTTGTTTTGCTCTCTTTATCACCGATTTTTCTATCGAAATAAATAGGCGGTATTACTTTCAGACCAACATAGCAAAACTAAAAAGGGTTTCAAGAATACAGTACAGCTTTATCATGCTGGAATTGCAAACACAACACAGCTTTTATTCAGGCTGTGCTGGGAAGTATTTTAAAAACTGCAAAAACTTGAAGCTCTGTTTTTTTGTTTTGTTTTGGTTTTTTTTGCAACAAAACTTACATACACAGAGTAGGAGAAAAAGATAGGCAAGTCATTCTACCTTATAAATTACCTTTTGCCAACCATAAAAACTGTCAACAATTGCTTCTACATGTGTAAAGGAGAATTTTATTTATTTACTTTTTTTTTTTTTTTTTTTTTTTTTACTATTGTATGACACTCTGAAGTTTAATGCAAAAAGAAACTCATCAAGTTGAGTAGAACTGTACATGTGAAAAAGTAACCAGAAATGTGGAAATAAATTTCTTAATAATTCAGGCCAGAAATATTTCTTCATACAAATTCTATTTTATCACAGTCTATGAGACATTTTATTACTTTAGAAAGATAGCCTGCGGGGATTTTTGCAAAACTGCTTCAGATCAGGTGCAGCAGGGGAAGAAAACATTTAGCTCTGGGAGCTTACCTCCTAGTAACAAAGTAGCCTAAAAATGTGACACTGTCTCAAAGCAGTTTTTGTACTTCCACAACAGTTTTAAACAACTGCTCTTGCTCAAACTTGTAATCTGAGAACTCTGACGCACTTCATCATAAAATGCAAATATTTTGCCAGGGATGGAAGTAAGTATTGTCATCATACATTCTAGATATGATACAAGACACTTTCTCCATTTCCCTCCCTGGTGATAGGGATGAAGATAAAACCAAGTTGTTACACACAGCGTCACAGATAAGCTCTCCAAGGCTTCACTTCATCCCACTGGCCTGAGCCTAGAAATCCAGCTTGTCCAGATCCCTCTGTAGGGCTTTCCTACCCTCGGGCAGGTTGACACTTCCTCCCAACTTGATATCATTAGCAAACTTACTGAGCATGCACTTTATCTTCTCATCCATGTCATCAGTCAGAACTTGTTTTATACAGATTCCTACATATACTAACTTGAACTTCACCCTCTAACCTCGCTGTAGGTGCACTACATATAGATATACAACATAGATATATCTCTCGTGAGATATATCTAATTCAATGCTACATAGATGCTGGTCAGTGCTATAAAGTTATGACTCAGTTATGTATAAGTTTACTGTAGCATAACATTGCAGGGGAGGACTATTTAGAACTTTTATCACATTAAGCCAAGACAGTGCTCATGAAGCTTGCAATAACAAATTGTTTTTAAAAGTTAAGAATGTCACTCCTCTTCCAGATACAGCTGATATTGGCAAAAAAGGAAAACAAAACAAAACAGAACTCCTTCAGAATTTGATACAATCATTTATTTCCATAACAAATCAAGATAAAGAATCAGATTTGTCGGTGGATGAGGAAATTCTACAGAGTTACACAAAACATTCAGCAAGTTGAATATGCCAGCAATTTAACTCTGAGTTTGAAGTGACTCATGATACCCCTGATTCGAAAGAACAGGGTTCAGTGACGAAATACTGTTGTAATTTGACATGTCAGGAAATGAAGGTGGTATGACCAGGTGTTACTTAGAACATAAACGCAATACAATCAAAGTCTCATCTGAACAACTCGTTTGTTGCTTTACTTCAGTGATACAATTCAACCTGCATATATAAACGAATTATTTCAAAGCTTGAAATTTTGGCAAGTTTCACAATAATATTATGAACTTTAAGAACTTTAAATGTTTATCTTTCTTTAAGTGCTACAAACTCAGAAATCTTCTTTGCTTGTTTTTGTATTTTTTTCCCCCCATTGCCACTTCTAAATCATTCTGAACTAATAAAAATAATAATAAAAAAACTTCAGGAGAAATAAAAAGAAAGAAAGAAAGAAAAAAAAGAAGAAGAAGGGAAAAAAAAAGGTCAGAACCAATTAACACTTTAAAAGTTGAGTCGGTGATTTCATCTATCTGGACGTCAGTAAGACATTTGACACTGTACCCCACAACATCCTTCTCTCCAAATTGGAAAGATATGGATTCAATGGGTGGACTGTTTGATGGATGAAGAACTGGCTGTAGGATCAAGTCCAGAGAGGTGGTCAATGGCCACCCGAAGGGACCTAGACAGACTTGAGCTGTGGGCCCAGGAGAACCTGATGAGGCTCAATAAAACCAACGGTAAGGTCTTCCACTTGGGCCGACTCAACCCTCACTACTAATACAAGCTAGGGGATGAAGGGATTGAGCACAGCTCTGCTGAAACAGACCTGGGGGTGCTTGTGGATGGGAAGCTGGTCATGAGCCAACAGTGTGCTCTCACAGCCTAGAAAGCAAACTATATTCTGGGCTGCATCAAAAGAAGCATGGCTGGCAGGCGGAGGGATATGACCCTGCCCCTCTGCTCTGTGCTGAGGAGGCCCCACCAGGAGTTTGGATGTGGAGTCCTCAGCACAGGAGAGACATGGACCCATCGGAGCATGTCCAGAGGCCACAGAAATGATCCAAGGGATGAAACACCATTCCTACAAGGACAGGCCGAGAGAGCTGAGGCTGTTCAGCCTGGAGAAGAGAAAGCTCTGGGGTACTTTATAGTGGCCTTCCAGTACCTGAAGGGGGCCTACAGAAAAGTTGGGGAGGGGCTTTTTATAAGGGCATGTAATAACAGGATGAGAGGAAATGGCTTTAAACTGACAGAGGGTAGATTTAGACTAGATATTTGAAAGACATTCTTTACTGTGTGGCGATACACTGCAACAAGTTGTCCAAAGAGGTGGTAGATGTCCCCTCCCTGGAAGCATACAAAGCCAGGCTGGATGGAGCTTTATGCAACGTGGTGTAAAGGCAGGTGTCCCTGCCTATAGCAAGGGGTTGGAATTAGGCGAGCTCAAAGGTCCTTTTCAACACAAACATTTCTATGATCCAATTACCCTCCTGATTATAAGTTCCCTTCAATTACTGGAATGGCTGCAATTTGGTTTTCCCAAAGTTTCATTCTCTCCAGGCTAAACAAGCACAACTTCTTCAGCCTGTTTCCAGGTAAGAGGCACTCCAGTCCTCTGATCATCTTTGTGACCTTCCTCCATACCTAACCTAACAACTCCCCACATGCTGGGGGATCCAGGACTGGACACAGTACTCCACTCCTCTTCTGATGCAGCGCAGGATACTGTTGGCTTTCCAGGCTTCAAGTGCACACTGCTGATTCATGTTAAGATTTTCATCAGCCAGAACTACCAAGGCCTTCTCAGCTGGCCTACTCTCAAGGAGTTCTTCTCCCAGTTTATATATATATCCGGGACTGCCTCGACCCAAGTGCACAACCTTGCATTTGGCCTTCTTGAATTTCATGTCCACACGGGCCCACTTTTCGAACCTGTCCAGGTTCCTCTGGATGGCAGCTCTTCCTTCTGCCATATCAGCTGCACAACTTTGCTTTGTGTGGCCTGCAAACCTACTGACAGTACACTCAATCTCACTGTCTATGTTGTTGATAAAGATGATGAAGAGCACAGGTCCAAGGACAGATCCCTGGGGGACAGAAATCATCAGTAGCCTCCACCTGGACATAGAGCTGTTGACCACAATCGCCTGGCTGTGACAATCCATCCAAGTCTTTATCCACATCACTGTCCACCCTTTGAACCCATATCTCTCCAAATTAGAGATAAAGATGTGGTATGGGACCACGTCAAAGGTCTTGCAGAAGTCCAGGCAGATGACATCAGTTGTGCTTCCTTTGTCCCACATCATGTTCCATTCCAGCTCATTCAGGCTGTCAGTAAGGTAAGCTCCCTCTACTATTTGTCATTTTCACAGTAAATTCCAAATGCTTTGTTCAGCCATCTGTATACAAAGTAGATTTCTTAGATTCATTTTGATTATTTTGCCATCTCCACCCAAAAATTTCTAATGAACAAAGTTCTCTTTAGAAAGCAGTGCTGACTGTCATAAACAAGGTGCAACTAATACACCTTGTTCATACAAACTCTTAAACATAACTGTATTTATCTAGTCCATACGCCCACAATTTATCCCAAATTTCCTCAGACTGAAAACTGATCACTACATGCCATTTTAGAAGGTAGCTACAAAGCTTAGGTAATGTGCTACTCTTTCACCCCTTTTTAAAACTGCTTATTTCAGGAATTAATATTATTATTTTCCTGATGAATTTCTGAATGAGTTTTAATGTAGTTCAGTGCAAGAACTGTGGACAGCACGTTACGTAGAAATCTAGCCCAGGGCTGTTCTTCAGCTCAGTGTTCATCAGCTGACCTATGGGAACTGCCTGTGACTTTCTACAGCTTTCAAACTGAATACAGTGAAAGAGCAAACATTCCTATCGATATATGAAAGTATGCTGCCATGCCTTGACACACAAAATTTAACCCTTGAAAATTTCTTTTATACATCAGGTAGAATTTGGTATCACTTACTTTTTTTTTCTTTAGCATGGTCATTTTCTCAATAAGTATTTCATAATTTAAATTTGGATTAAAGAAAAGACAAGCAAGAAAAAGTCTGAATCACTCCACTGCTGTTCATGTTTTTAATTGAGATCATTCAGTATATAAATTAATTGAAATTGTTTGATGTCTTCTGTAAAGGAAGATTAGAGCAAGAAGCAGAATGATCAACTAACATATGTTAGTACCATTACATTTTCTAAATGAATGCATCAGTAAAAAAGAAAAAACAGAAATGGATGTTAAAAAAAAAAAAAAAGATGAATAAAGAACAGCCTGAAAATCAGAGAAGATAGGTGAAAGTAGTAGCACTAAAGGCACTCACAATGTGCAAGATGAAATTCCATGCAACCACTAAACTGTTTCAGTGGCTTACTGACACTGAAAGCTACTGTTTCTCACAGGACTGTTGCCAATTCATTATTCACTTAAAAGTGAAAGTAAGATGCAGTACACAAATAGGAGAGTAAGAATGAGATGAACTAATTTTATACTTAAAATTTTACTATATATACTTATAATTCATATATATATATATATTTACTCCAAAACTTTTTATTTTCTAATCGTAGAATGGCTAGGGGTGGAAGGACCCCAAGAATCAAGTTCCAAACCCCCTGCCACAGGCAGGGCTGCCAGCCACTAGATTAAGAACTAGATCAGATTGTTCGTGGCCTTATCCAACCTGGTCTTAAACATCTCCAGGTATGGAGTATCCACAGCCTCTCTGAGCACCCTGTTCCAACACCTTGCCATTCTTTCAGTAAAAAACTTACCCTTGAAATCTAATCTAAATCTTTCTTCCTTTAGTTTAAAACCACTTCCTTTTGTCCTCTCACTATCTACCAAATTAAAAATTGGCTTCCCTCATGTTTATAAGCTCCCTTTAATTACTGGAAGGCCATAATGAGGAAACCATGCAACCTTTTCTAATCCAGACTGAACAAATCCAGTTTCTTCAGCTTACCTTCATAAGAGAGGTGTTCCAGCACTTTAGTCATCTGTGTGACCCTCCTCCAACAGCTCTACATCTTTCCTGTGTTGTGTGCCCTAAAATTGAATGTTGTACTCCAGCAGGGGCTTCACAAGGGCAGAGAAGAGGGGGACAATCACCTCTCTAATCCTGCTGTCCACTCCTCTTTTGATGCCACTCAGGATACAGTTGGCCTTTCGAGCTGCAAGTGCACACTGATGGCTCATGTTACAATTTTCATCAACCAGGACCCCTAAGTCCTTCTCAGCAGAGCTACTCTCAAGGAGTTCATTGCCCAGTTTGTATACATATCATGGATTATAACGACCCAACCGCAAAACCTGGTACTTTGCTTTGTTTAATCTCATTACATTCACATGTATGCCCACTTCTTGAGTTTATCAGGGTCCCTCAGATGACGTCTCCTCCTTCTGCTTTATCAGCTTGGTGTCATCAGCAAACTTGCTGAGGGTGCACTCAATTCATAATCCACGTCACTGATAAAGACATTATAGAGTACTGGACCCAAGATGGACTCCTAGGGGACATAGAGCCATTGACCACAACTCTCTGGCTGCAACCTCCCAACCAATTCCTTATCCATCAAATACTCCATCCTTCAAATGCGTATCTTTACAATTTAGAGAAAAGGATGTGGTGGGAAATCGTGTCAAAGATCTTGCAGAAGTCCAAGTAGACAACGTCAGTTGCCTTCCTTTTGTCCATCAATGCATCACTCCATCATAGAAGGCCACCACATTGGTCATGCACAACTTTCCCTTGGTAAACCCTGGCAAAGGCAAGCTGGCCAGCAAAGGCAAGCTGGCTGTTTCAGATTACCTGCTCATCCCTCATGCGTCTTAACATGTCTTCCAGAAGGATGTCCCATTACCTTCCCAGGCACAGAATGAGGCACACCAGCCTGTAGTTCCCCGGTCCTCTTTCCTCACTTTCTTGTAAATGGGAGTGGTGGTTCCTTTTATCCTGTTCCCAGGAAGATGCCTGCCAGACACAACTTTTCAAATATGATGGAGTGGGTCAACAACCACATTGGCCAGTACCTTAGGATGTTGGGATGCATGCTGACTGGCCCCATGGACTTGTACACATTCAGTCTCATGAGTCAGTCTCAGACTCACTCCATCTTAGCAGTTAGGGGGCAAGGGAGTTTGCTCCCCCAATTTCCACCTACAGTTTCAGGGATGTGAGGTTCAGGGACATAAGAATCCTGGATGTCAGTGAGGACTGAGGCAAAGAATTCACTGAGTGAAGTTCAACCTTCTCCGTATCTGTTGTAGCAAGTTCTCCAACAGGTCAATGCTGCTCCTGCACTGAGGACTCCACATTTGGATACAGTATTCCAGGTGAGGTCTCACAGAGGAGAGCAGAGCAGCAGGATCACCTCCCTCAATCTGCTGGCCACAGTACTTTTGATGCAGCTCAATATTCAGTAGGGTTTCTGGGCACAAAGGTAGCTCATGCTCAGCCTGCCACCTTCCAGTACCCCCTAAGTCCTTTCAGCACGGCTATGCTTTTGATCCCCAGCTTGTATTGAGAGTGGGAGTTGCCACAACCCAGGTGTAAGGCCATGCACCTGTCTTTGCTGAATCTCATGGGGTTCTCATTGACTCACTACTTGAGCCTGTCTAAATCTCTCCGAATGTGATCCTCTCCCTCAGGTTTGCACAATACAGCTTGGTGTCATTCTCAAACTAGCTAATGGTTTGCTCAATCCCACTGTCAGTATCATTGGTGAAGATATTAATAGAGCACATGGTAATAATTTAAACTCGAAAATAATTTAAACTTGAGCCCTAGAAACATCTAGGGAGTATCTAGCCCTAGAAACAAAGGGACAAAAAGCTACAGAGGAAAGAAAAAAGGGGGTTGAAAAAGACGTAAGACCTTTGTTGTCAGTGACGAAAATGAAACTCTAGTGAAATGCCCCTCATCTCCAAGTACCACCAAGACTGTTAGCACCTAAAGCAGTTTGTTTGTTTGTTTTTCACTAGCCAAGAGCTAGTCTACACGATGAAACAGGTAAATTTTAATACTCAAATCTAAACGTTCATTTCACTGTCAAATCCCTACTAGTCCCAAACACCAGACAAAGCAGCTGTTCTAACACAACCCTAGCATTGTTAGTACTTCTCCTATGACTATTATGCAATGGTAAGCATCATTACATGAAAAACCGCATGCAAGAAAAGAATGAAATAAGCTGGAATTAAAATAGCACCAAATGATATGTCCATATCAAAAAAAAAACAAACAAGACATACAATCACTATACCATCAACTATTCGAATGAACGTAAGTCACCAAAGAATCTCTAATGGGCTGTTCTGCAGAATCCAGGAATCCTTACAACTTCTGCAATACAGAAGCTTAATAGCACTGGCAAACTGGCTTTTTCCTAACGAATATTGGGAAAAACGTCTAAGCATTATCTAAGTTATTTCTTCTGCAGACTAGAAGTCAGCAAAATTGGCACAGCTATTTTTATACTGTACAACAATTACCCACGCTGGCCTTTGGAAAACACTTCTAACAAACAGAAACTCCAGCTGACATTTTACTTGCCAACAAACCCATAGCAGTTCATTGGAAGGAATGAACTACCCATCTACTGAATAGATTGACTGAAAGCAACTCACAGCTGATTTCAGCAACATCTGTGTATATGCAGACAGTTAACCTGCTGCGTAACATTGCGTAGACAGCACATATTTAACATACAGCATACTTAACATTTAATCCCCACTGTCTACTGAAAATGGCTCATTTTGTAAAGGTATGGATTTCAGATATCAAGAGCAAGCTTTCTCTAGCATGAATTATGTTAGAGTATGCACACAACCCTTCAAAGTAGAAAGTGATTTGGGGAGAATTTCAGGAATACTTTGGCAGTGTCTCTGACATTGCCAGGCTTCTTCAAAAAGCCTAATGATCCAAGATGCTTACAAAATTATTTCTGATCCACAAATAGCAGTAATAGTAAATACCAGAAAATAACTAACACTCTAATGAAGAGGCAAGTAAAACCTAGATTTGAGTAGCAGTATTTTTTAGAAGCATTTATGTGGCCTGCAGGCATGTTCACTGGCTTGCCAAGGAGTAAATAGCTGTTTAAGTTTCAAGAGGCTGTAGCCAAATAAGTATGATTAATACAAAATGTTGTGGAAGAGGCATCTATTAATTAAACTGTAGGTAGCTTTTTTTCCATGGAAGAGGCATCTATTAATTAAACTGTAGGTAGCTTTTTTCCAGCTATTAGCAAAAGTGAACTGTGTTCAAATTATGAGAACACAACATTACACAATATTACACAACATTAGCATTCTTAAATCCCTCTCTTCCATTCATTTGTTCAGAAATTAACATAAAATACTATTGGAAAAACATATAATACTAAAATATGAAAAGAAACCTTTGACTCTTATTGTTCAGGAAAAAAGAAAGCAGAGAAAAATATTGCAAATGAAAATGTATGGTGTTAAAAAATTCCAAGTTCATCTGGGAAGAGCAAAATAATGGAAACAATTCTTCAGGCAAGGTTTACTTGTCTTATATCTGCTATCTCTGTCCTTAGAATTCACAAGATCAAGCCTACAAAGCTTTCCATGTGACTAAGGAACTGTAGAAACAACTCGCTTGCACAGGTAATACATAACTTCCAGCAATGTGAGTTTCTGCAGCGAACTAATACTGTGGCAGCTCCCATCCCATACCAAAGTCTGAACTACACTTCCTCCATCATACTAGAATCATGATGTATCAGTCGTACACTGGTGTACATCTTTTTGCTTCCACTTCCTCCACCTCACAGGAAATCCTTCCGATAAAATACAACACTATCTCTATTAGGAAAGAAATAAAACGAAAACAAACAAGCAAACAAGATGCAAATTTAAAAATAATAATGACAGGAAAAATAATGACTAGGGAAAACTTCTGAAGAATGATATAATACAGTAATACATGAAAATGTAATGTATCAAAGTTTGGCAGGCTCAGGGATGTGTTTTGTTTGGTTTTTGGTTAGAGCTTTTGGTGTTGTTTTTTTTCTGTTTTTTTTTTTGTTTTGTTTTGTTTTTGTCAGTTGTTTTGGGGTTTTTTGTTTGTTTAGTTGTTTTTATTTTTTACATTTGTACTTTTTTCCCCCTTACCAGGCTTCTCCTTGTATTCTTTATTTGCCTAAAAAAAGTCAAAGCTGTAAGCCATGAGTATCAGAAGTAAAAATCATCAATTCCTGGATTTGTCACTCCACTTAAGCAGCTAAGTGATTTCACTTTCAACAAATGACAGACAGAGCGTGCCAAACTGAGTTATCTTACCCTAATCAGAAGGTTAACAGACTACCCACCTCACTGAACTAAAAATTGCTAATAATTAAACATCACAGGTAGTCTCCACTCCAAACAGCCTCACATTCTGAATAGAAAAAATTCCTCAGCATACAACAGATGAATATAGAGCTACAATACTAACTTCAGAAAATGTATGATTCTCATGTCCTTGCATTCACTTAGCATATGACATGTGAGAAATATGACTGTACTAAATACATTAAAATTCTAAGTTCTGAGCATTATAGAACAAAACTTAATAACTTAAAGGACCTGTCTCTTCAGCACTAACTTATAAAAAAATATATATGTATTAATATTTGCAGTTGACCACAACTTCTGCTTTGTTGTTTGTAGTAAGACATATTCAAACCAACATCAATCTTTCATTCTGCAAGAAAAGTGCAGAAATATTCTTTGTTGATAATAAGGTGCTCAATTTTTTGTCTTTTTTAATAATATCACCTGCATTCTTTCTCCATGTTTTATCCAGATGTTCTTCAAGCTAGGAACCTGAAAAACTACGTTTCACAGCACAAGTAACCTACAGTACAGAGATGTCTTACGCGATTAATAAGTTCTTCTTTTATTTTATTTGTTACCATCTACCTCAGTGATTTAATACATTAAGTTGGATATAAAAATCCTGAAGAGTGAGAAAGAAAAAAAAAAAAAAAAAAAAAAAAAAAAAAAAAAAAAACCCAGAAAAAAAAACATGAATAAGAAACATAGACACATCCCCTATAGTTTTAAAAAACACTCAAACTAAACTACATCATTAATGCTCAGACGCCTGATAGGTTGTCTGTTATTTTGGGGGTTTTTTTTCATCTTTCTCAAACTGATTTTCAAATCATAGATTTGTCAGTTTTCTCTGTATTATATATAGACAGAGAGACATATAACACAAGTATGATTGATGCTATCAAGTTGATCATGAAGATTTCTGGCCAGTAACATCTCTGCTATAACAGTTCTGAATAAACTAGATTTACACAATTCTACTAGCTTCCAAACTCTTTTACTGTGGAAAAAGCATTTCTGTTCAAGTAATCAGACTGACCAAATATAGTATCAAATAACTTAGGATGACTAAACATAGTTGTTCATAATAAACCCCTACACTCCGGAAACACATTAACTTAATTTCAAATAATTCACAAAAATTATATCATGTTCTCCAAGTACTACACCTGTGCAACAAATCCACCAATCTGGAGAAAGTACTTCTCTTCAATTCTCAGTTTCCTAAATTCACACTTGGTAAACAGAACTTTTTCTTTGCTAAAAAAAAAAAAAAAAATAGGGAAAAAATCCATATTAGCACTAACAGAATTGAATCTATTCCAAAAGTTCTATCCACCTACTATAAGAATTTAGTATACTGACCTACTTAGCCAAATTTTAAAATCAGGCATGATACTAAAGCTGTCTAAAGCCCTTTGAGATGGGCTGTGATAGATCCAGAAAATGGCAAAAAAAAAAAAATCAAGTAGCAATTGCACTATGTATAAGATATCCTACAGGTATTATTTTAAGCATGTATGAAAAAGAAATCATTTAACAGGAAGAGGTTTAAGAATATTACCCAGACTACATAGTAACATGTGAGCGGTAAATAAAGTACAGGGGAGAAACAGTGAAAATACTATTTTCCTCACAATAGGAGGATA
>NW_024884811.1:15663028-15678737 GCF_019232065.1 Centrocercus urophasianus
AGCCTGGCCTTGAATGCCTCCAGATTGTGGGGCATCCACAACCTCCTTGGGCAACTTGTTCCAGTGAGTCACCACCCTCCGTGTGAAAAACTCTCTCCTAATACCTTATCTAATTCTCCTGTCTCAGTTTAAAACCATTCCCCTAGTCCTATCACTCTCCACCCTTGTAAACAGTCTTCCCCATCCTGTTTACACGCTCCCTTCAAGTACTGGAAGGCCACAATGAGGTCTTCCCAGAGCCTTCTCTTCTCCAAGCTGAACAAGCCCAGTTCCTTAAACCCTTCCTCATAGCAGAGGTGCTCCATCCCTTCGATCATCTTAGTGGCCCTCTTCTGGACCCATTCCAGGAGCTCTGTGTCTTTCTTGTGCTGGGGGCCCCAGGCCTGGATGCAGTCCTCCTCACAAGAGCTGAGTAGAGCAGGACAATCACCTCCCTCTCCCTGCTGACCACCTTTTTTTATACAGCCCACAACACAGTTGGCCTTCTGAGCTGTAAGTGCACACTGTTGTCTCATGTCCAGCTTCCCTTCCACCAGGACCCTTCTCCACAGGGCTGCTCTAAAGGGGTTCTTCGAGGAGTCTGTATGGATTGCCCTGGCCAAAGTGCAGCACCTTGCACTTGGCCATGCTGAACCTCATTAGGTTCTCATGGGCTCACTCCTCCAGCCAGTCCAGGCCTTCCTGGATGGCTTCCCTTCTTCCCATAGTATTGACTGCACCACTCAGCTTGGTGCTTGGTGTCATCTGCAAACTTGCTTAGGGTGCACTCGATTCCATCATCTATATCACTGATAAAGATGTTGAAGAGCACCAGTCCCAAGACCGACCCTTGAGGGGCACAGCTCGTGACTGGCCTCCACCCTGACACAGAACACTGATCACAACCCTTTGGCAGCTACCAGCCAATCAATTCTTAACCCACTGAACAGTCAGTACCTCTCCAATTTAGAGAGAAGGATGTGGTGAAGGACATCTTTCAAATCCATACTTCTTCAATTTAGAGAGAAGGATGTGATGAGAGACCATGTCAAAGGCTTTGCAGAAGTCCAGGTAGATGAAATATGCCCTTCCCCTGTCTACTAATACCATCACTCCATCACAGAAGGCCACCAGATTGATCAGGCAAGATCTGTCTTTGTTGAAGCCGTGCTGGCTGCCTCAGATCACCTTTTTGTCTCATGCATGCTTTAACATAGCATCTAGGAGGATCTTCTCCATGATCTTCCCAGGCACAGAGTTGAGGCTCATCCCTGGGACATCCTTTCTCCCTTTCTTAAAAATGGAAGTAATATTTCCCTTTTCCCAGTCACCAGGGACTTCACCTGACAGCCATTTGTGCAGGAGCTGCTCCATTAAGGTTAGGTCTGGCCTCATAGGATCAAGCCAAGGCAATCCATATCTTTCCATCTCTTCTTGTAACCAACACATATTACCTATGTACTTTAATCTTCAGACACTTTACTCAAATGATGACCATCTTCTACATTCTTCTTTCTTTAAGGATCTTAAAGTCACTGGAACACAGGAACAGAGAGCTAATTATAGCCCTTAATTTCTCTAACACATTACTATAAAGCTTCCCACTCCAGCACTGAGACAACACCATTGTCTTATTTTTTACCTGACTTTTGGTAATGCAAAGGCGAACTGTGGTCCATATACTACAGAGACAGATAGCCATAACTGGCAATGCAGATAAATCACAAATTAAATTGAAGACTAGGTTACTCAGACATGCCTAACTTATAACAGAAATGTCCACAATTCCATGCTGAGAAGTTTGTTTATGTAACTTTCAATTGCAGTAATTTGCAACAAAGTATTCCTTCTTTTCTATGGCAGGGATGGATTTTAAAATATTTTTAATATGTCATGTAATGTTTTATGCATGATGGAAAAAAAGTAAAATGCAACTGATAATCAGCACTGTATCTTTCAATTATCTAAAAATCAAATATTTGAAAATATATTAAAACAGTTATGTATTTCTGGTTATAAGAAAGATACAGTTATTTGCCTGCTATCATTCACTGACGAATGAAAATGCATATGTGCATGTAAGACACACTACGATACACATGCCTATATACAAATGCCAGTAAAGGAAAGCTAAAAACAGCTGTACTCTACAGGTGATACACATCTAACTTTTAGAAAGGTAGCTTAGTCTTTCTCATGTGAGGCATCAATTTTATTTCATAAGAGTCACTGATCCATTTTAAAGAAGATTCTGTCTACTGCAGCTTTGCTATTGCAGAAGGAATAGGATCAATTTGCTTTTTTCCAAACCAGAAATTGCCTTAGCACAAACGAGACCTGAGACTATACATCCATAAGAGAAAACTTTGACAACACAGAAACATTTGAAAGGAAGCACGATACTCTTCCAGCTTTATTCAGGTCATCCAAAAACAGACCAGAAGGAGCTGAAATGGATCAGGCCTCAACTCCTTGAAACTAGCATCTGCATGTATACTTACATATATACATGTAAGTATATATATATATATATATATATATATACTTACATGTATTATTACTTATATATATTGCTATTTAAGTAACAATAAGGAGTAGTTATTAACAGTTTCTTGTCTTCCCTTTTTGCACTAGATACTCAAGTGCTTTACAGTGGTAGGAACGATTTTATTTGCTAGCCATTTACCCAGGGTTTCAGCTACTGAGTTACTGCCCTCTTTCTTAGTAATGTTGAAACTACCACCAGCCTCTGTAGTAAAACATACAACTATGAGGAGCACAGATAAGAATGAGAAACAAAAAGATCTGTTCCTGTGAAAACAAAGAGAGCCAGCACCATCCACTCTCTTCAAACAAACAAACAAATTGGAACCAAAAAAACAAAGCAAAACTTTAAACTCACAGGGTATGATCCAGGGACAAATCTCAATTCATAATCCTTTTCTTTCTCTAAGCTGCCAGAGGAGACCATAAACTAAGGCTTACAGGCCACGTGTTTAACATGACTGCCTGCATACTTTGGCACACACGATAATATTTATACCTAAGACATAAGATCATATTGGCAATAGTATCGCGTATAGTAGTAACTTGCAATCACACATCATTCAATACTCATTTACATGCATGTTTTCCAGCTTCATATTACATTTAACTTGAGCACCCTCCATTGCTAATTATTCCTAACATATAGAAAACACCCTCTTCTAAATCTTCTATGGTGATGGTGTATTTTAAGTTTATTTTTCAGTTCCCAAAAGACTTTACGGCAAGTTTTTGAAGACGATGCTGTCTTTTTCTACTGAAAATATATGTAATTATATACACACACAAGCCTTTTACAGATGACTATAAAATTCTATTACAGTATTTGAAGTTAGTGAAGATTACATTAACACTGATGAGTTGTTAGCAATCTATGAGTTTCATTAAGCTACATTCAGAATTCAAAGTTATTGCAAAGAAATCACAAGCTGACCACTGTATTTTAGCAGTGAGCACTCCAAGTAACAAACTGATATCCTCTCCTCCATACCCTACACTCCCTAAGTCTTCATTCTGTAAAGACTAAAAAAATGCTTAACAGTGATTATGACAAAACCTAAATTAACCAGAAGAACCATACTACAACTCTGACAGAATCATTAGTGTTGGTCTTAATGGGTAAATCTATAAAATGATTACAGATCATCTAAAGAAAAACAAAAGCACTTCTTACAGAGTCTCATGTGCCAATTTATAATTACTGAGCTCAGTGATCAAATATTTATTCTGTTGGAATACCCTAAGATTTAGGAACTAGCCTATTTAAAGTCTGGTTGACGATTCTAACTTATTTCAGGAAGTGAACGTTGCTATGTTCCTGTTTCAAGTAATCCCATATGTGTAAACCTACTGAGGGCAATGCATTTGTATGAGTAACATTTTAAAGCACTGACATGCAGCCCCACTACTAAGTTCATGCCCAACTTATTTACAGATCTTTAATTCACTGCATTATGTACATGAATCTAAACTGAATTCTGTCAAGATGTCATTTTTCTAATGAAACCTCTATGTCTTCTACATTGAAACCAAAGCATACTCATCTTCTGATTTTTGTTTCTTTTTTTTGTTGCAAAACAGTATAAGCATGTAAGTTTAATGATCATAAAACAGATGATGTTTTCCTGTTCTTGCCTACAATAATGACATTTATATATCTATAAAAGAGTTTTATGATATCTTCTGACAGGATTTCAAAAATCGATGCATCTTAAAATGAGGTAATTTTTCCATTTTTGCTATCATTCTCTAGTTCAAATTTACACCTGTATATGTAACTAGGAGTAGATAGAAGACCTTCAATAGTTTTGATTCTGACAAACACTGTTCTCTCCCCACATTTCACATTTCGGGGTCTCATATTCAATGAATTGTAGGCACATTCAGGTAAGCTCATTAGCCTCTCTCTGAAGTTATTTTTTATCACATGACTTCCAACAATTGCACATAGATACTTAAACTGTGAAAAATGCAAACTAATTCAACCCAACCTTAGCCATCAATGAAAGAGTGCTAAACTAAATCAAGTTAAGAGGTATTGCTACAAGTTACATATCTACAATTTAACATTTACTGCAGCTGAACACACAATAAGTTAAAATTACCAGGACTTAACAAGTTACATGGAATCTTCAACAGTTCATTTAAAGTGCTGTTTTGTAAAACTTTATTGGCTAATTAATTACCAAGATGTGCTTAAGAACTTAATACAGTAACATCATAAGCCTACTCTGAGCATGAAAAAAGGTTTGACAGAAATAGGCAAGAACATTTAAAGAAAGAAAACTCCTGTTCTGAAGCCTACTAATTCAATATAATTTCTTAACAGGGTACTAAATTAAATAAGTAATTTTCATTATTCTTCCTTCAGGTTGCAGGATAAGATTACAATGTGATGTGAAAACTTAGAATGTCTACCTTGTGGAATTATGATGGCTTGATCATGTGATGATATTCAGAGTATTACAGACAAAACAGCCTTTAAACCAAACTGTTTTTATTGCAATTCCTCAAATATTTTAATGATATTTTCCACGGTAAAAATAAATGATCTACTTCTGTAAATAACATGACTAAACTTTAAATCATACTAGAAGAACCAGAGCAAATTACTCTAGTGAGTAAAAATGCAGAGCCATAACTCTAAATATTATTTTATAATAGCGACCCTGGAGTGCACAGTATGTTCCCACAATTCTACATCAAAGCCACCTACATCAAAGTCACCTAATTTATTGTTGCTATCACCTACAGCTTTGTTTCAGCGTATACCAGAACTACCACTATTTTGCAGAATTAAACAACTCAACATCCGTTTTGCACCTAAGCATGAGCAAGATCCTTACAGCAGGAGAAGTCCAGTTAAATACATGTCTCAAATATGCCTTACACACAAAAAAATAACTACTTTGCATCACAACACCTTCACCTCCATCCCCTCACTCAAAATGTCATCAGGATAGAAGAGCACTTGCTCAGGATACCAGAAACTGATATTCTAACATCCTCCCCAGTAGCAATTGGTTCAAACATACATCTGTCACATCCTTCAGAATCACTTACTGCAATTGGTTCAAACATACATCTGTCACATCCTTCAGAATCACTTACTGTCTCTACGATTATAAGGAGCAATAAGCTTTCCCCTCTTCTCCTGTTGAAGGAGTAGTGCACCACAGTGCAAGGACAATTTAGAAGGAGGAAAGAGCCTAAAAGAGAGAGTATGGATGTCAGATAAATTTAAACTCTTTTAGGAGGTAAAATTTTATTCAGTGTTTTCTATTGACTAACCTAGCTATTTGGACCCCTTACTAAGCACCATAGTCCAATTTTACATGCTCACACATCTCTGACTTGTGATTGACACTCATGGGTTAATCTGTTCAACAGCAGAACCACAGCTAAACCCCATTTTTATTTCATTTTAACTCCTTTTTATGATGCAGAAATCAAGATTACAATTCTACCTACTAATCTGTGACAGCTGTACAAGGCCATGCTTAAAAACCAATATATTAATTACATTCCTATACATCAGAGTTCATAATGTTAAAAATGTTGAAGATGTAACTTCAAAAAACCCTCTAAAGCAGAACATTCAACACAGAATTCAGCCTTCACATCAACAGATTCTCAAACATTCAATTTTCTGTGCATCAACACAAAGCCTTCTAGACCTCTACCAGGAAATCCCACACCCCCAGGCTAAAAGATCGGTCAATCAAAAGTTAATAAATGCCCCCTGCACTCAGGAATTCTGACACAGTCTTTTATTATTATTATTATTATTATATAAGCGTGTAACATTCCTCTCCCACCCACAGGCCCAATCTCCATTTACTATACAGAAGGGACCTGATCTGGAAATGAATCAGAAGCTATTCATAAGACCGTAAGGTCTGTTGCATGCATGGCTATCCAACTTCAAGTCAATGTGAAAGAGAAATGTGAAGGAAAGGAGATGAGAGATCAGCCTTCTAGAATAAGAAAAATGCCACTCGTAGGAATCCGATTCCATTCCTATTAGAGATTATAAATTTTTCTGTGTTCCTTTGTTCCTGCATTCTCCAAAACCTAACTTAAAGAACTTTTCATTAATCATGCTATAATCAAATCAATGAAATCTGCTCTAATATTACCATATATGTTACGATAAAAAAGAAAAAGTCAGACTAACTTAAATGTCAGGTCCAGTTGGAATTACAAAGTTACAAAGACAGCGACCAACTGCATCTCAGTTTCTAACTTGTAAGATCATGCACTCTCCTCAAAAACATTTTAAAACCAAATCTGTGAAGCATTCCAGTAATCCAGTACATAGCACATAAATGCCTGTGAGAATTCTATCTTTGGAGCAAGGTTTAAGGATGTACAGCAATTAAGATAAAAGACTATATACACTGAGCACCAAAGAGAAAATAAAAGCTAGGACTGGGAGCAAACTTGAGAGTTCATCTGGAAAGCAGAACACAGGAAGTTCCATCTGAATATGAGAGAGAACTTCTCTATTTTGAGGGTCACAGAGCACCGGAACAGTGCCCAGAGAGGCTGCAGAGTCTCTTTGCAGATATTCAAAACTCAGCTGGACACTTTCTTGAGTAACCTACTGTAGAGAACCTGCCTCAGCAGGAGAGTTTGACTAGATATGATCTCCAGAAGTCCAGAAGAAAGGATACCCATCACCATTCCTAGAAGATATCAACCTACTATCAGTTTTTTGTTTTTGCTTTCAATCTCTATAAAGGAAATCACTTTCATTCCACACAGCCACTAAATAGGCACTGAAATTACCGTAGAAAAAGTCACAAAAAATTAAGACTACCTACCAGAGTGCATTCACAAAAATGACAAATGCAGACTACACATATCTAAACTACAGAATTTCCTCCTATTTTCTCTTATTAGATGTATTCCATATTTCTGAGGTTTTTCTTTTCATTATATGCTCTTCTCAGTTAATAACAAAAGAAATAAACAAACAACAGACAGACAACTCAACAAATTTCTGCATGTGAAGTATCACTTATCTGACTAGCTAATTCTTGTTTTGTAGTTTTGGCTTCTCAAGACTCTCTCAGTAGATACTTCTCACATACTTTCACCTCTGTAGAGATTCCCTTGACTGTATACCTAACTCCAGTCCACCCCTTTACCTTGGTTTCTTGCTAAAACCATACTACAGGTCTTTCTGTATCTTTACAGGTCTATCTGTATCTTTACTAAGGACATCAGTATCTATCTCACAAGCTTTTCTATTCAGTTCCAATCAATTATCATTTTCTAGCAACTTCCTCCATCCCAACTTCTTGAACATAAAGCTCCCATTCCTTCCCCATCTGTCTAAGTTCAGTGCCAATCCACCACCCTTCTCCTGTACATGTTCACCCTTTCAAACATCTGCAACCTCAGTCCTTCTCTCTTCCACATTTGAACAAATCAACACTACATATAAGCAGTGAGTGGACACAAGGAAACTACGTAGGCTGCTCCAAAGTAACGTCTCCTAGAAATTTCCATGAAAATTATGACAGCTACAAAGAGCAAAATTTGGTAAATTAAACTCTTGGTCACAAAACACTGTTTTTCGACAGTTTAGTCACCACCATTACCTACACACTTTCACCAGCAATCAACAAGAGCCTGCATGCTGTGTTCATAAAATTCTGCACCAGTGGAGGCAACCTATTACTATGGTCACCACTGCTGAACCACACCACCCATCAACTCACTGTGCTCACGTCTACTGTTTGGTCTCTGTAAATGCTCAGTGGGCATCAGTGAATGTCAGTGGGTGTCATTTTTTCCACGTGGAAGAATACAGTGACACACTTTTGTTACGTTTACATTTCTGTATCAGATGCTATTCTGTCAGACTGCCCCCTCTGCTGTCATCTGTCACATGGCAACAACATGCAAGAGAATACTGGTGGTAAGGTTTACCCCCTTCTACCATACCACCGATATCTGCCTCTGATATCAAGGGCCAACACCATAAAATAGATGGCATTACTTTCAGCATAGTCCTTGTAGGATCCATAGCATATCTCACTACAACAAACTATACTTTTTTTTTTGCCTTTAATGCCTACGGTAGGAGAGATGAGATAATTTGGAGACACCTATAATTCGCCCAATTTTTCACAATTTTCAGGTGGCAACAAGATGTACATCCCAACAGCAGAATTCACTTCATGCTCAAATGTTAATATCCTCTCTCAGAGAATGGAGATGTTCAACTGATTTGAAGAAAAGGTCAGAAATTATTTTTGAACACTGCTTTCTCTAACCTGACCCTTTGAAGCCAGAAAGACATTTCAGCCTTTCAGTACTCAAAGAGAGCTCATAGATAATATATCTGCCTGAATGGAAGAAAAAAATGCAAGAAGCGGGACTTTGAAATTTAGACTGAAAACAAAATTTTTGAGACAAAGTACTTCTAAACGTATCCTTTCTGAATATGTGGTCAACACAAAGGTGAGCTTGTAGCTCAGACATAATAGATAGAAGCTGCAGTGTCACAGACACATGTCTACATTCCCAGAGTTTGAAAAGTTACATTATGAAAAAAAAAAAGAAAAAAAGAACAAGAAAAAAAAGAAAAGTTTTGTACTATAAAGCTAAACATGAAAGTATTAAGAAATGTCAGAATTGACAGAATTGACTTACACTTATATCAAAATGCACTAAGGACTGAATTGTCTTCATGAAATGATCATATACTGCTTTTGCCACCCACAGCATCTCTGCTTTATGTATGGCACGTGACAGACGATGGTCATGAAACAAATCATAGTTGCATAGTAAAAGGAGCTTTGTTCTGTGAGATGTCACACCTTTTTACTGTGAAATTTGAACAGAATACAGTTAATTAAAAAAAAAATCTCCCCAAAACAGAGATGATGTGCTGGAAACTGCCAGTTTGTCAAAAACAATTACTGTCTGCAAAAATAGTAATAAAAAAAAATAATTAAAAAAAAAAACAACAAAAAAAAAACAGAATAAAACCAAACAACAATAACAACAACAAAAAACCCACAAACCCTTATAAACTCAGAACTACTTGTTCTACCTGTTCTATAATATATCTTGAGCCTCTGGGTCATGATTAGAGCAGATAATTAGACGATAAAAAGCTGTATGGAGGAAGAAAAACTCATGAACAACTCTGATACAAATTGAACACGGGAGTTTCTACATCCCAAGGAAAGCTCTGGCCAGGAACACACATGTGATACCTCAAAACAGTCCTGCTTTCCTAACACGGACACACAGTTTACAATAAATACTAATTGGATGACTGAATGGCATTGCAGTGAAATGGTCTGACCACTAGGTTGCAAGGATTTTCACTCAACCAGTTCACATGAACTGCAACAACTACCACTTTCAAGGGGCAGAGTCACACCACAATGGTTCACCAAGGAAGGCTTAAGACCTTCTCCATGCTTGCTATTTCAGCATGCTGTTCAAAGTGTGTTTTGAGAATCTTCAATACAGCAAGCAAGTTATTTAATCATTTGAAGATTTGGTGTTACGCTACAGTTGCTGTCTCTGATCTTTTGTTTCTACATGTTTTGGAGGGAGATTCTTTTTAATTTTTCAGGACAGGAAATCTATTTTTGTCTAGTTCCTGGCATAATCAAGACAGCTAACACTAAAAAGATGTTCAAGGCCATCAGTGAAAATCCACTCCACATTTTTTACGGGTGCAGCATGGAAATAACAGGCCTGATACGTTGAAGTGTGAGACACCACAATAACAAACAAAACAAAATAAAAACAAATTCATTCCATGTTGTGAAGTAACTCTAAAGATCTCAAGAATAAAACATGTCAAATAACATAATCAGGATTTAAAGCACTTTTAAAACACAATTTTGATTTAGTTTCAGTTTTCTGTTTGTAAAATGGAATATTTTATGGATATACCGAAGAACTTTTCTCTAACATTGGTGATACACATACGTATTTTTATGATAATTCCTACAAATGAATAGATGAAAACATTTCAACATTCATTGAAGATGTGGATGTAATACAGCAGGTAATAAGTCAGGAGGCTGCATGCTACATAACAAAGCCAAGCAAATATATAAAGTAGGTTATAACAGTACACTGGTCAGCTATCATTTCCCATGCATTGTACGAAGCACTGAATTGGTAAGGAGAAAATACAATAATGTAGTTGATGATCCAGTGTACAGAGAAGGGGGCTAGTTTATGCTTGTTTCTTAAGTCTTTTTCTGTTTCCTTATCTGAGCCTCTGACTTTACAGTCTAATGTTTTGAACTTCCTGTAAAATGCATCACAGGTCTATACACTCACACTGCTGAAAAGACAAAAAAGAAAAAGAAAAAAAAAAAATCACCACCACAGAAGTTCTTTATATCTACCATAGCAATAATTTGAAAAATTGGAATATCTAATTACATAAAGAACTACTATGAGCCCCCTGATAGTAAGAATACAGACTTCTGGAATCTGGTCTGACTGAAAGACTTTAACATGAAAAATGTTCTTCAATGTTTATGTTTTTTATTTCTATAAGCCATGTAGTCACCTTCAAGAACAGCACCAACAACTACATTCAAGTTGCCTTTTAGTTCCTACATACAGCTTGGCCAAAATTCTTTCTCTCCTCCCTGTTGTTAGTGAAATTTTCCACAGTGAACTGTTGGGACAGGAAGCGAGACACAAATCATAGTTTCTGCACAATCTCCTCTAACACTATTGCCTCACTCCTGGGGTGCAGCAGACAGCAATATAAAGCACCTCTCTCACATGTACTTCACAGGTCAGGAACATCTACTAAATATGCTTATAACCCTAATGAAATAAAAGCACAAATATAGATAAATTGTATTAAAAGGTTTTATAACAATGACATGACAGAAGGAATTCTTTTCCTATTAGAGATGATCGCCTTTCAACAGGATTATTACCAATAATATACAGGTGCCACCAATTTCAAGCACTTCCTTATAGGTTGATACCACTGATTATTGAAAATCAGAAGCTAACCTAATTTGTATTACATCTAATGAGGGCATATGAAAAGGAAGACTGAAAATAAGTTGCATCATACTGAATGGCCCTTCTTTTCGAATGTTGAATATTTCTAACAAAACAATCTGTGACTGTAAATAGCTGTTCTAACACTGGATGATACACCTCATGCCTACCAAACACCAAAGTTAAAATGACTTATATTTTTCCAATTACATACATTCATAATTGCTATCAAAATGTACACAAACTGATGAACATACAATAAATTCTTTTAGAATAATAACTAGAAAGCATAAAGTTATGAATTTGAAAACAATCTCTTTCTTAGGTCTACATACTCAGAAAAGAACCCTAATTTCTTTTTCCAGTTAGTAGCAGTTGTCCACTAACTTGTCTAACATTTATGAAGTCAATATTAATTTATATTAAATAGGATGACTTTTGCACTTCATAATACACACAAAAAAGTACATTTACTACTGAAAGCACAGATAATTGCATTAGGAAACTTACTGTACCAACCTCTGGCTGAAATCAACCTACACTACTGTTTCATTTAATATCCTCCAGAATATGGTTTGCTTATATTACAGAGAGAAATATATACATGAACCACTGGAGATTAAGGCTGCATTATGTCTAACATCATACAAATAACAAAAACATGGTTCCAGCCCAAAGACATATTTACATATCTACATATGTCATACATATATCTACATATTGTGTAGATTCTGCAAGAAGAGGAACACTATTGTCAATGGACTCCCAAATATGTAATGAGGTTGCACCCAGATTCATGTACCCTTCTTTAAAACTGCAAATGGTTTTAGCTGCATAATTTTGCTTCCCCACTTATTCTTCATTTTTCTCCCAAATGAAAATATAAGCATTCCAAATGTAGAAAATTAATGTTTGGATTTTTTTGTGTCACATGCCTGTTTCTATGTCTTTATAATATATATATATTTTATACATACATATAGATATATATGTACACACAGACTTTAAAAAAAAAAAAAAAAAAAAAACACAAAATCAACTTTACAAGATAGCAAAAGCTTCAGGGATATTTATTTATTTGTTGGAATAACTTCAGATAAAACATTTAAGAAGTTCACCCAAAAAGAAAAAATTGAACTTGTACATAAGCGAAAAATTCAAAACATACAAGGTAGCCAAAGTACAAAGTAAAAAACAGCCAGAAGAAAAAAATTTTCCTTTCTCCTCTTTCAGTTAAAATAATTTTTAAAACTAACAAGAATAATTGATTTTCTACCATAACATTAATAAAATAACTAAATCCTTAGGCTGTTGTGAAAAGCAAAAGACCTCTTAATGCTATGGAAAATGAAGTATGAAGGTGAAATACACAATTCTATATGTTATAAACATAATCTTAAAAAAAAAAAAAAAAGTCACCTTACATTCTTACATTTCTCCATTAAATAATTCTACCTAAAATTTACAACATAAACTGCAATAAAGCAGGTAAATGAGATTTAGCCATCTATTGCTCAAAAGAACAAAAACTCATTACAAACCATCATAAGCAGGCACCATTATAATGTTCCCTCCATAACTATGCCTAGTTTTGATATCTGAGAAGAGCATGCTGATTTAAAAAAAGAAAAAAAGAAAAAAAGCTGTAAACACAACCCTGGAGAGATAAACTTGACAGGAACTACATAACTACAGTAGCTCATTTCCTGTCCATATCTCATATATTTAAAACAAACCCCCTTAAATTAAAAGTCAGTCAAATAAATTCCTCGTGTTAACTCAGCAAGCACATTTCTTTGTTAAAGAAAGAGTTGTTTGAAACAACAAAATAAATGTTTCGGTTAACGTCACTTCCTAATGATCAAAACTACCCAAGAACTACAAGCACTTCTGCACAGTCCTTTCTTTCCTGTGAAGCAAAGTTGCACTCGGCCCCTACGCATGCTACAGACCAAAAGAAAACAGCAATTCAGCTACGCGCAGAGATAGAGACAGTTAAGAGACAACTAGAGGCTCCCTCTGCAATTCGTGAAGTTTAAAAATAAAAAGCTGATTTTTCGAAGAGTAAATGGTTCCTCTCCAGGCACGTAGGCCTGAGGCCCTGTTGCAAACAGCGTCTAACAGGACCAGGCAGCACAAAGACAGGAATGGGAGATTAGTGGGAGGGAGAGAGGCCGGGATTGGGGCTCAGCAGGATCTTCAGGCTTTTTAAAATTCAAACTGCTCCCTGACCAATACAAATCACGGACACGCTACTGACTACTACACGGATTTACAGCATTAAAAACACGCCTTCTACGTGACAGCTATATTAACTTCACCCTTCTAAACATGTATCAGAGCACTCAAAGCCATCATAGCACACTTTTTACAACTCTAAACACGATGCTCCAGAAAGTTACTTTATTAGATACAATAACCACTTACTATTACAACAGATCTGTCTAAGCAACTCAAAAAACTATTTGAAAATTTAGAAAGTATTAGTTGCTTGTCATCTATTAATTTTCTGACTAAATGAAAAGTGAAACTCATTATCTTAAACTTTCCACCAATTATGTAATTTCTGAAGGAGTACTTTTATTAGTTTGGACGATGTTTGTTTTAAAATCTACCTCAATTTATAATAACACTCTCAACCATACTATATAGAAAGTGCAAAATTTATTTAACTGAAAATTAGCTACCATTTATTTATTTATATACCATTTATTTATAAAGATCTGACACTTAATCAACAGTCATTTACAAAACACACTTGACCTGTTAAAGTGACACCTAATTACATATTCAAACATCATGGACACAAACAGCCAATAACAACCTCAGGTTCTCAAAGTGATATGGCCTGACAAGAAAGGATGGCACTTTTAAAACATTCTTCACTTTTTCACTTAATTAAAATCATGTTTGTTTCTCACAAACTTAAGGTAAAATCTTACCTTCACCTTGGGCCATGAGGTGTCATAAATGTACCACTTTCCTCTTAAGCCCTTCCCAATTATTATTATTATTATTATTTTCTTCTAAGAAAGCACAAAATAGTATTTCTCCTGAATTTAGTACATATTTCCATAGTGCCTACAGTACTGAGACTCTGCGGAATACCCAACACAATACGCTTCCCTATGTTCTTCCTAGGTCTGCAGGTGTCCATATTGTGTCAATCTGTCCACAAGATCTAGTTATGCTATAAATACACAAATTGATTAACACCCTAATCAATCGCTTTATTATTTAGAGATCAAACCCTTAAAGGTTATAAATTCACGTCCATTCGAACTTTGAGAATGGAGTTTGTTAGAAGATCAGAGCAGTGAAGACAGATATTTTTGTTTCCATATATTTACATTGTCTCTCTTCCCCTGTCCCTCCACTTACTCCTTCCTCAGTTCAGAGGGCTGTCTGCGCCGGGACCTGGCTCCCTCGCTCTGGCGAAGTTGTAAATATGGCATAGGATCAGCGCACATTTGCGGCTAATGGTATTGTTTCCTCCTCCTCCTCCTCTCTGGGCTGAGGCCTGTCACCGAGAAGCCGCTTCGCCTTTCTAATCCCCGAGCTGGAGTAAAGGCGCTGGCCGGCGGGCCTGCGCTCTCCACCAGGCCTAGGCCTCCCAGCAGCCTGGGAAGAGCCGATCTCCTCCGCCAAACCCGAGCGAGCAAGAAGGGGGGGACGCGAAACAAACACCTCCTGTGCCACCTACTCCCCCGGACCCCGGATAAGAGCTAATCTCCTCCGCTCTCGGCAGCGCCGGGCCGCCCCGGCTCGGAGGCCCGGCCCGGCTGATGTAGAGGGCAGGGAGGGGAAGGGGAGACAAGGAGGGGGGATTACCTGAGCAAATCGGCGTCTGAATCCAACGAGAATCCGAGAGGGGGAGAGAAATCCGCCCCCCTCCCTCCTCAGAGGAGCCGCCGCCGCCGCTGGGCCGCCGCCGCCGCGGAGCAGGAGGAGGAGGGGAGATAATATAACAACAATAATCCGGGCCGGGAGGGGGGCTGGCTCCTCTTCCGTCTCCTCCTCAGTGCAGCGAACATGTAGAGCCGGGGGTGAGCGGCACGGACGAATCCCTTCCCCCCGAGCCTGCTTCACAACATCGACACGGGCCGCGCCGGGCCGAACCGGTTCCGAGACGCGGCCCGAACAGCGGGGGGAGCAGGAGGGAGGGGGGGGGAAG
>NW_024884811.1:15678837-15680631 GCF_019232065.1 Centrocercus urophasianus
GACAGGGCCGCCGAAGGGCCGCCGGTCCCTCCGTGTGAGCGAGCGCGGGAGGGCGGAGGAGGGGGCGGCCCAGGCACGGCGAGCCGGTACCGAGCGGAGGGTGGGGGGAGGAGAAGGAGAAGGAGGGGGGAAGGATCCTGTGCGCGTCGCTCTCGCTCCCTCTCAGAACAAAATGCCGACCGGAAGTGCAGCTGCAGGAATGACTCCCTCCACCGGCGCCAAACACCAACAGCCTCCCCCTTCCCTTCGCCGCCGCCTCCTAGCCCGCTCGCTCAGCCGGCGCCGCTTCCGCCGCCGCTCCGCGCCGCTCCCTGCCAGAGCCGCCGAACAGCGCCTGGTGGCGGGCGCGGCAGTCCGCGTGCGTGGCTCTCCCCTTCCCCAGCCCTCTGCCCGCCGCCGGGGCTCTTCGTTTCCTTTTCCTTTCCCTGCCGGTGTGCGCTACGAGCCCGGAGTTCGCGCTCAGGCCTGCGCTGAGAGGAAGGCACCCAGCGATTTGTGAAGAAGTGGCGGTTGAAAATAATATTAATAATAATAATGTACATACACATGTTTTGGGTTTCTTTTTCGCTTTCCTTACGGATGGTGGGGAGGACTGCAAGTGACCGCAAAACGCCAACTCGCAGGAGGCAGACGTAGAAAGGAGCCGTGCGAGGAGCCCGCGAGGCGGCAGCTCCCCCTGCCCCAGGGCGGGACGCGGCAGACCTGGACACCGATGGAGTTACTGTTACCGTGACTCGGCGTTTGTAAAGAGACTGTGTCGCAGGAACTGAAACACCGAATGCCGAAAGCGTCGCCGGCGCCAGGGATTTCCAGGCGGACTTCGCGAAACGGAGTGGCTTTGTAAACAACGATTTCAGACGAGCGTGGGGACAACTACAGATGTTAAGGTGAAGGGTCTTTCGCTGGAAGGTGTTGCTCCCCACTCTCCTCCAGGTTTACTGGAGATATTTTAACGGGGGGCTGCAAAGGACAGGCTTGGAATGTATCCTCCTCTGAGAGACTTTTTGTTTTTCTCTACACAGGTAACACTGAGTAAACATTCACAGAATAATAGAAGCACTTACGTCTAATGAATCCACCGTATTTTTTTCATACTCACTTCTTTTATGAACTTCTCAGTACTTGGACAAAAATCCTTCTCTATTCTTGCTCATCTATGGAATGCAGGATTCAGCCATACACTTGGACACAGCAAGATGTAAAAGTCCTGTGACATACAAACACACCCTTTCAATTCTGGATGGATATTATTTGCACAAAGATATAATATCTTACACCAAGCTACTTGAATCTCTCCAAGACTTAACAATTTCCTAAGCAATGCTCTATATTTAAGGCAGATTTCAAGCCTGGCTCTCAAGCTTAACTGTTACATTCATTATATTGGATTAATCAAAGTTTGCTTTACAAGTGTATTTGAAAGTACACAAGTGAAGACGGCACTGGAGAACACCGTAATTCAGTACTTCTATCTAATGGGCTTAAAGGAAACAAAGTAAACCAGATTCTGAAAGAAATGTATTGCATGCCTTTGTTATATGTCAGTTTAAAAGGCCCCAACCCTACAACTGTTTAGGCATTTATAATTTCAAACTATCCATTTCAAATAATTAGTGTAGCAGATGAAGCACGCTCATAAATCTTCATGCTTTATTTAATACAGTGCAACTCTGCAAGATAAGGGGGGAATTATCTCTTTTTTTTTTTTTTTTTTTTTTTTTTTTTTTTTATTAAAAAAATAAATTTTAAAATTTACTATTTAAAGGGAAAAAATTTGGGATATTTGAAAATTAA
>NW_024884811.1:15680731-15765318 GCF_019232065.1 Centrocercus urophasianus
TCAAGGCAGCATATGTGCATTATGTCAACTTACCTCTGAGTTCAAAAGAAAATTTGATTCTAAAAGGACAAGGCTGCAGGAATGTTATTCCAGTCTACTTCCAACTTACTTAAATAATTCATATTGTTGGGCTGTTTCTGTGATTTTATTAATTCATAAAATGATTTTTTTCTTAATTGATTTACCATATGAATAAAACGTAAATACTCATTGTTTTCAAATGCGAAGTGTCTTCCATATCAAATGTGTTTTAGGCAGTAGAAACGTCATGTAAGACACACCTACTTGACTATTCTGCTTCTGCCAGAATTTTCCAGTGAGAACATCACTAGCAATACTTTAGGCTTTTATGATTCTTTTTAAGTAAAGGAATTTTTGGAAGCATCTGTTTTGTTCAAACACTATTATGTTACTACCTGCACAAGAAACCAACTAATTTATTAGTTGTTTTAGAAAGTGTTATTGTAACACATGTGAGTAAATTTTTTTCCTTAAGGAATGCAACTGTTAAATATGTTCTAGTCTATTAAACGTTACTGTAGTTCACTTTTTAAAATGATTCTTCAGCTGCATTCAGACAAGGATTCCTGTATCCCTTTTGTCTTCACAGGTCTACTCACAACAAATTATTGTTTAATGAAAGCTCACTAGTTCCTAAAAATATTTTAGTACATATGAGTTATATCTCTTTTTACGTGAAATGGACACAAAATGGGGTAAAAACAAGTACTTCCAAATATTATCAGAAAGCATAGCAAAAGATACTTCAAGCCTTATTTCTGCTCCAGGCCTTAGTCATGGGGTGGAGGTAGTCCTAATCGGTATGGGAGGAGTTCTGCAGTCACACAACCGTGACTGTGGCACATTAACGAATGTACACTTCACTAAACAAAGCTGGTGGCAGTGTAGAGCAGGGCAAGGCTCTTCAAATTCCTGTGAGAAGTCCACACCTATATAGTTGTGAAAATGAACTGCAAATTTCAGGGTACAGCTACCACCTAATCTGCTCCCTTTGAAGTCAAGAGAGAACGTGTTTTATTTTTTTCTCTAAACAAATGATTGGGCTCCCATAAATATGAAGTATTTGCACAGCCATTTATTCTGAGACTCATTTCTTGTTCTTTAAAGAGAACATATTATTCAGTAATTTTAATGTAACTTTAAAAGGCAGGAATTCTCAAACACTTTCCACCAAAATACGTACCATTCTTGCTGCTTTTTACAGCTTTCTGCTTGCAAGGCCATTACCATTATGTGCATGTACACTGTTTAAAACAGGGAAAGGACTCTTCTCTCTTCATTTGATGTAAATGTTCCTGACAGTTACATGTTTCTATTCAGCTTCATAAATTATAGACAGTAAAAACACACCTAGAACCAATGTTTTCTTAACAATCGCTTGTTGACATTTAATTTATTTTTCTCTAGAATGAATGAAAAGCGTATTGTACTTCTCCACATTATGTTTTCTTTACAGGCTAGTTAACATACAGCTGCATGCCATTTTAAGTAATTAATGGAATGTACAAATATTATTATGTTGTTAGTAATTTGCAAATAGTATGTATTTCTGTGCAGAATTTTTTTTTTTAATTAAAGTTTTAATTGTTGTTCTTGTTTTGTTGTTTTTTAATAAGTGGCCTTGAACAACCTGATCTAGTGAAAGGTGTCCCTGCTTATGGCAAGGAGGTTGTAACTAGGGGGTTCTTTCAAACTAAGCCATTCCATGCCTCCGTGATTTTACGACTAAATTTCTCAGGTAGTTGAAAGAAACTTTCCCTCCTAATGTTGTTAACTCATTATATGAATTATATGAATATGTTTGCTGTCATCCTAAACTCAAGTACTCAAATTTTTGGAAAAATGCTGTTAAGACTGTACTACAACACTGAGTAGGATTAATGTAATTACAAATGCAGCATGTGAAGTAACACAAAGTTACATTCTTTGCATTAACTTTAGTTCACAGGAGCAAATAATATTAGCACTTAATTTATTCACTGGGGAATATTCATCTTCAGAAGTAAGCAGTCTGAATGTCAGATAATGACTTCAGTGATACAGGTAAGATAAAAAGCAAGCATGTAGACTAAGGTGTAAAATCTTCACACAATTAGTTGCTGCAAGTTTACTAAATGGTCACTGCCTTTTTTTTTTGCTTCCCCCGTCCCGCCCCCCTTTTTTTGGCAAGCCAGCCAGAGATAACCATTTTTTACCCTCACTCCAAATATCTAGCATAAATTGTTAACAAGAGTGTCATGACATGAAGTAATACTACCACTTTTTTTTTCTAAGTTAAAAAATTGCACAGTCTGTACTATATTAATGTGCTTTAGACTGTATAGGGATCGGATATGAATCTTATGGCATACATTTTGAAACATACTTGCTAAAAAATAGTTCTCTTTGAAGGAAAAGTATATAAGATGTAACCCTAGTATTTTCATTTGAACGTTATGGTCAGTTTCTGATTGTTCAAAGCACTTGAGATTCTGAATAATTTAGTTATTATTAAATACGGATAGTGGATAATATGTAATTTAGACTACAAAATGTAAGAATAAAAGATACAATAAAATAGTAATGGAGATCAGTGATGGATAACTCTGCTAAATTAGTTTTCTATCCCAGAATTGCTGTATAAAGGGTATAAGAACAAACAAAAGCTGATTTTTTAAAGATGGTTAGTTACTGTACGTTGTCGTTGTAAGAAATCTGAAACCTGGAGAAAGAGGTTCCTTTGGTACTTTCCTCTGGATACACATCACCATACATAAACTTCAGAAAGGAAGAAGGTACCATTCCTACTATAACCTCCCGAACTTCCTAGAACTTCTTTAAAATTATTTGCAGATTCAGCGAAGGCCAATATGAAGTACTTTTAGAGAAAAAAATAAAAACATTCAAGCAAGCATTTTTTTTTTTTTTTAATTTTTTTTTTAAAGATTTAAAGGTGAGCCAATATAGCTTCATGACCAGCAAGTGAATGTGGACATTCATCCACTTGCAAAGGACGGTCGTTAAAAATTGGCCTAAAGGTCTGTTGTGTTCAGCACAAGCTGAAAGCCACGCTTGCATGGATTAAAGAAATGTGAGAACATCATATCATGCTTAAAATGCCTTACCACTCCCTTTTTAATGAACTTGCCAGTAAAAAGAAGATTTAAAAGAGATTATTATCTAAATCACATATTTTAAAAAAGCTCTTCGGCTTAGGCCTCTATGAGCTGCTCCTTCAAAACAATGGAGAAATTTCTATTCCTCGGATAGTGAAGCGCTAACAATCTCAGCCAACACATTCAATGGATACACATAAACTAATAGGTTAAACATGCCTGGGACTGTTGTCTGGTATTAAGGCTACTAACTGCATAATGTCTCATGCCTACATTATTAAACTCCTAATGATTCAAAATAATATAGTCACATGCATCTACTGCCCATTGGTGATGGTTCCTGACTCACACAAACTTCCAAATTGTGCCAAGAATTGTCTGGGAGAGTGCTGGGAAGCTAATATGCTTTTAGCCTGTGCCAAAGTCTGTTCAAACGCTCACATACAATTTTTAGACAAATTATTTCCAGAGTTTCTGAATATTTTGTGGCAGTTTCATTTACATAACATTTTAGAGACAGAGCTAATACAGTCTCTTTGGAGTGACGAACCTGAATACAGGCAAGTAACTGTGGTCCCCCACCTATCGATAAATCACCTTCATATTTCCAATTAATTCCTAATTGAAACAATCATCCAATGTTTTATCAGCAAAACGTCGTAAAGGAAAGTTGATTGGAATTTGACAATCATGTTAGATACTATTTCATGCGAAGATGTCTTAAACAGTCCTGTATGGTGGCTAAAAAGCCTTCTAAGCTGAAGCACATCCCTTTTTCAGATATCTTGCACCTTTTAGTAAGGGATATCACAGAAAGCACAAACTGTGCAATAAAGTAAAAGAATTTCTGCATTTCTTTAAATTGTGGATGTTAACATCAATTTGAAATGAAAAATAACTTATAAAATGTAATTGTTGTTTTTAAGTGAAACACAGAAAAGGAATACAGATAAATAAAGCATCACTGGGTATTTTCTGAATTCTGACTATTCCTCTTATGAATTTTTTTTTCAAGACAGGAAAAAAAAAAAAAGAAAAAAAAAAGAAAGAAAAAAAGATGACTCAATTTTGTAACTGGACATATACAAGCAACTTGATTCCCAGTGTAGCCACAGGGACAAACATTGGTTCATCTGCTCTGTAACCACTTCAAAAGACATGTGGGTGCTCCATTAGTGGCCCAGAAAGCAGTATTAGTTTGTCACAGATTTAATTTCTTGCAGACTTCCAACATCGTATATTCTAAAGCGGAAAGCCTTTGTTTAGTATTTGTTTCAATTTTTTATAGATGGTCCTGAAAGCTGAATTAATGACTTGGACAAGCTGCCTAGACTTTTACCTACAATAAATGCCTCTGCCTAAGTGATGCAACTCTGCTGCAGGAAAAAAAAAAAAAAAAAAGAAGAAAAAAAAAAAAGAAAAAAAAAGAAAACTGTGTGAAGAATGTATTTTTTAGAAATGGTTAACATGAAAATTTCAAATACACATAGCTTAAAATTCTAGTAACAATAATCTAGTTATGGAAAAAAAATACACTTTTTTTGCATAAGGATGTACTTAAATTCCAATTTTCAATGTAAATAATTTTGCTTTTGTCCTCCCACTGCTTTAAAATATCTACAAGACTTCCTTTAAGTTTCCTAAACATCATTCATATCCTTATAGGTAAGAACAGAATAGAAAATCTTGGCATAAGAGATACATGTTACAAGAAATAAGAAGATGAGCATGTGTGGTTATCTTAAAGGTTACAGATAAGTGTAAATTGTTTACAAATCTTAACTACAGTGAAAGAGCATCAGTATGTACAGCATTGTTAATTATGTTAATTTATAGTTTTAAGTTACTATTGAACATTTTGAAAACTTGTCTACTTCCTCAGCTGAATTCCTCATAAAGATTCTGTGTAAGTAGCAATCCTGTGTAAGTAGTGTACTTATATAAAAAAGACAATCTGGCCATTCTAAGGGGGTGTAAAATATATCCTTTTGCTTGGGTATTTCCATATAGACTTTAATCCATTAAGATACTTGTTATCCTAATACTATTATTAGATAAAACATATTACAGCTAATGGTCACAGATAGTGCTTTTTAAAATCAGTATTAGAAGCAGTTAAACTTTCACAAACAAGAATAGCCTCCACCAAAACATTGGTATATGTCACCATACAGAATAAGGACATGTACAGGTGGCATGTTTTGTTGAATATTAATTTGAGGATATGCACATGTGAGAAAAAAAGATGTAAAACAGATTCAGACACAGAACCTTACACCATGATCAAACACCAAGAGTGTAGCTCTGAGTAAATGGAGAGAGATTCAAGATGACTGTCAACCAAAAACAACTTGAGATTTTGAGAAAAATTCTCCATCAGTTCTTGAGGACAGGAGCATAGGTACAATCTGTGTAAACAGTATGCAGCAAAATATCTGATGCCACCATATATTTCATCTGACAATCAACTAATCAAAGACTGTACCAACAGACTTCCAGCTTTAATCACAGCTGACTTCTAAACAGATCCTAAATTATAGTAGCCTGTCAGCATTCAAAATAAGAATTTTCCCAACAAGAAAACATATACACACGCCCCATAAAAAAAACTTGCTGTATTTTCATCCACTAGATATTTTCCTGAAGTTACTAACTACTTTCTGTGGTTCAGTAATTGCTTCCCTTCGTTTCCAGAATGAAGTCAATCCTTTGCTTTACTTCAGGATACTCCAGTGACCATTCTCTTCTGGTCAAAGTGCTGGTTTCTCCTGTATTTCCTTACACGATGCTTATCTTTTCCTTGCCATCAGACTGTATTATCCCAAACATATTGGAGTGTTTCCTCTCTCTAGCTCCCAAGAACAGAGGCAACATATAAAAGCCTTTATTCACCTTCTTTCTCTATTTCAACTTTTTTCAACTTATTTGCAAAAATAATCCAAAATCTAGATTGCTCCTTATTTCTCTTAGGGAATCCACTGGCTTAAGACAGATTATTTTTTTTCTGTAAGTAATCATCTTACTGCTTTTACTTGTTCTGCTAGTTATGTTTGTGGTCTAGTTAAGTACCCATACAGACAAAAGAATAGTGTACCCTTTGAGTTCATTTCGGTGGATATGCCACTTTGATTCCATTTTGCCTTGCAGATTTTATACAGAAAATAATATGTTAAAATAATGTTTGGATTAAAATATCAGTTAAATAAGGGATAATCTTTTGTAAAGAGATTAAATGTAAAACTTACATTAGAAAAATAATATTTAAAGTATAGCATAGCATAAAAAGTACTTACATGAAAACAATCAGAAAAATTGATACAAATGTGTATTTAAAAATATGGTCTTTCTATTTACAATTTTTTTCACACCTTTAAGTTACAGAATCCTCATTTAAATTACTCAGTGTAAATGTTTCATTTTTTTTTTTATTTAAAATGTAAATGTTGTGCTATGTTTACAGTTTTCTGTGATGATCTTAACATGTACTTATACTACAGAAACATCTGTGTCTCTATGGAATCTTCAGAAGTACTCGAGTTGATTGTACAGACTAGAGGCATATTAAATAGAGACATACTGGATAATTTTGGTCACTTTATTTCCTAAATCTTTTCATTTATACCACGTAGAACTTGAAAAGATAAGAAACCCTATTCCTATATTGTTGATAATTAACCCAAGAACATAATATGAGTTAAAGGAGATGTGCCATATAAGCATTTTATGGTCTACCCCTCAGGCTTTTGTTTCATTATTGGAAGTAATGATGAACTTCTAGAATGTGAATTTAGTATAAAACTGCAAAATTCATCAAACTTTCAAGACCTAACAATCCAATTATCCTTAGCAGTTACTTATATTTTTTCTTGTGTATGTGTGTGTGTTTCTCAGTTCTTATTTAATAATCTTCCCTCCCAAAACTAATAACAAATGTGTACATTTAAATGAAGGTTTTTCTTACCAGGCCTCTACCAGTTTTGCCCTCTTCTAAAAGCAGTTCAGAGATGTCTACGTGAGACTTCTGTATGGATGGGGCTCTTCGCATGTAATAGATATAATTTGTCCAGTTCCCCAAAATGTCACTGAAAATGCTACATACTGATGCCAAAATGCCTGAAATAGAAAATTTCACATGTAATTTAAGGGAAGTTACAGAGCAGTAATAATCTGGTAATAGAAATAAAATTACATAGCTAGGTAGCTATAGAATAATAGCTGGTTCCTGGTTTTAGGAATGTTTTCTTCTCATTGGCAAAGATTTAAAGGCTGGGTTCTTGCAGCTCAATATGTGCCAAGGAAAAGATTACTGTACAATTAATCTAATACATTTTCATCAGTATATACACTTGACTTTGATTACAAAAATATACTGCAGCCTTTTTCTTAATTAAATTCTATTCTTGGTTGCGTGTTAATTAAGAGCTCAAGAAAGGTTCTGAATTGCCAGTGTAGCAGACTGAAATCCATTTATCCATAAAGGCAAACAGAGCAAGAACAATGATTAATGCAGACTTCCCCGTGCTGCTTTGCTGTTATGCCCCAAAGGGACCGCCGTTACAGTTATAATGCACTCCAATCCCTTGTATGTGGACTCCATGCACTTAGCATGTTATGATGGCATTACTGCTTACACTACTCAGCTGGCACATAAAACTGGACAGACAAGACGTGCTCTTGTTAACCATGTAACTATGCAGAGAAAATAAAATCAAGCTAAAAAAAGAAAAGTCAGGGGGAAGGAGGAGGTGCTTCTCAAAGAGTAGATCCCTCCCATTCATCTAATTCTAGGCTCCCAGTTTGTTTATTCTGTGTGGTTTTGATTCACTTTTAAGTTTCAGAGATTCTCAGAGGAAGTGGTCTCGGCATTTTATAGCTGCCTGGGAAGCAGTGCACATCCCCATGGTCTTACAGAATCACTTTCCGTATGACGGAAACTCTCACGTTTATCACTAATAGCTGCTCTTACAGCAGCTTCACGACCATTTTAAGCGCCCTCCTCTTCTTTCCATTTATGCGCAGATCAAATGACACGGTTCCTTACTTTCTTGAGAAATTCTTATTACGGGCCTCCGAATCAAAAGCTCCACGGTAAAACCGCTTAGAAGTGAGAAGCATTTCGTGTACAGGCTGGCGTTTCAAACAGACCCCAAAGCACACCACCAGCCTTTCTAACCCATTCCGCATGTGCTCGCCCGCGCGCAGGATGCCCGGCGCAGAGCACGGCTGGGGCGCTGCCCGCGGCGGCTGGCAATGCGCGGCTGCTCCCGCCGCTCGGAGCGGCAGCCGGTCTGGTGACTCCCATTCAGCTTCAGGACTCCACAAAGCCCAGCCTGTTTGTTACACTGCTGCCGCTGAACAGCTGGCGGCTCAATACACCACGTTACCGTATTTTCACCACAGAAAGCCGCGGGGCTGCTGGCAGAGAGGCACCCCGGGATGCCCCGTGGTGGCCGCTGCCGCCCTTTTGTCACTTCAAGCCCCGCTCCCACCACCGCACCCCTGCCCTCCCTTTCTCCTCTCCTCCGGGTGCCACTCAGGTAACCGGGCCGGTTACGAGAAGCGGGTAAGGAGGGAAGCTTTGTCGATGCTGGAGGAAGACATCAAAGCCGATCTAAAAGCTCCTAAAACGCCCTGCCAGCCCCAAACACGCTACCGAGTACCGCCGCGCCGACTCCCTCAAACCGGGCTGCGACACGGCGCGGCGGCGGAGCGGGACGTGCCCACGCACTGGAAAGCAGAGAGGAGCCCTGAGAATTTCACTTCAGTGTCACAGGTTTCAGTTCACAGATCTCCTCCTCGTGATTTATATTGCCCATTTTCCCCTCTCCTATTGAAATTTTACGCTGAATTTTACATTAAATAACAAAGAATGTGGAAGCAGGATCCCCCCCTGCGCGGGTAATGGAACAACCCGATGGGTTCTTCCGCGCCGACGCTGCACCTTAACTCCTTCTTTGCCAAATCAACCGCCTTGTGTGAAGGTTTAATTCTTCCAAAGAAATATTCCGAATCTTGCCTCCGTCATACTTCAGCGCCTCAGAGAGGTTGTAAGAGCCCTGTCCCGTGGACAGGGTGCAGTGCGGGAGATGACTGTGCGCTCTTCAGATGGATTTGAATGCCACCAGATAAAGACACGCGCTGCGTTTTCTTCTCACAAGCTTTTGCAGAAATAAGCACCGATGTTTAAATACGGGGTGGCTAGGCAGATTTTTAATTTTTTTTTTCACATGTTGTGGGGTAAATTTCCATAGACTCTACTTGGTGTCCACCTTTCACCCTTAGTGATTCCCCTCACCAGAGGACACATGAAAGACTCCTCTCAGGTGGGCTCACCCACTCATCTTCTAGAAACATTTTGCCTCTTGATACATAGCTGGAGAAGTGGAGATGTCCCAGCCTGGGACCTGTGCTGCAGTTCTCAATTTAAGCAGCTGAATGTCCATGGTAAGGTGGTGCAGATTTTTATATATTATATTGTCTTTTGCAATGACCGTTTCTGAGGAATTACAAAAAATTATACTAAACACACATTTTAAAGTAATGCATTGTGAGAGGTCGCTTATATCAGATTTCTGTTTCTTCAGCGATTTTTCCATTTCTCTATTCTGCTTCCCCTCAAGAGTCAATTCAATTCTTCAAACAGCTTCAACTATACCAAATAAAGCATCTGAAAAACCTATTGACTCCTTTCCTGCCCTCAGTCTCTTCAGTTTCTTGGCTATATTCAATACTAGAAGCCCCATCTCCACTCCCCAGCCTCTCCTCTAGGGGCCTGAGCACCATCTCTCTCTTGTATTTTCCCTGATTTTAATGATTGCAATTCAGTGTTTCACTCTTGCTATTTTCCTTCTCTGACATCTTTTTTTCTGGATCAGAGTTTCTTAAGTAGAACACTCTATTTTCCATTTCATTACCTAATTCCTACATGATACTATTCTCAATCATATTGTGTTTTATGTCATAAAACACAAAAAAAAAAAAAAAAAGGCAAATAGCTTGAAGTAAGTGAAAAAGAAAATTTTACATTTACTCCAGGTTATTAAGTTTATTAGGCACGTCTTGGCAGTGGTGAACATGCAAAAAGAGGTTCTGGTAAAGGAACTTCTGCAAGTCCATGTCTCCGACACTCTATGGGAGAACTTTTTCCAGAAGTTTCCAGAGCTATATCAGTGAAACTATATATTGCAGCTCCCAGAGTGCATAAGGCCGAGCAGGGTTAGTTACTTGTACTGCTGTCTGACACTTCATGAATACTTCATCTTATTTCCTATAACAAACTAAGCATTAGAATATTTAAATTTACTACAGCTTTTTTACTTTGCACATTTGGTTTATATTTTACTATTTGGCCTAGTATTCTAATCTAGAAAGCACACATGGTACACAACAGCAACCACAGCCCTTAATAGTAAAAAAAAAAGAAGGAAACAATTTTGCTGAATAACTTCAATAAATTGCAAGACTTTGATTAATGCAGTGCATATGAGAAATGTCTGCTTTTGCTTAGAAAACCTGTGCAAGTTTCTTTAAAAAGTGCAATCAAGAGTGTTGTATTCACTCACAATTTCACTGTTTGTGTCTGTTCAGTCAAATTTTGGCCTTTTCCTTTCCGTATGAAGAAGACTTAGGAGCACTGGGAACTCCTGAGGTTGTGAAGTTATGGCCAATTCTGTTGCACTCCCAATCTCCCTCCCTCCCCCAGTGAGACTCCAGAGAGGACCTCTTCTCTCTCCTATTACAGCCTCACAGATGTTGTGATCCACAGTCTATTTTTCTTTCTTATTCTGGATTCAGTCTGAAAAGAACAGACATAAATTCCCTGTAGCAGGCAACTTGATGTCTTTTTTATTGCTATTTCAGGGATAGCTATTTCAGGGTCTCTATACCAGTGCTTAAAACCAAATATCCCTCGCAGTATCTGTCAGCTTCTGTCTTGTTCTCACATCAAGAAATCCAGTATTAGAATTGTATTTGCATAAATAAGAAATTTATTTAGATATGGAAATACGTATGTCTACAAGAGGATAGAAGTCTACCTTATTAAGAGCCAAGGAAGAAATAACATGCTTTAGTAGTTCAGTTCTGGTCTGGAAAATACCTGAAAATACCCTAGCCACAGTAAATTTTTCTGAATTACCACATCCCTTTAATGTCCCTGAAAGTATCAGTAAAACTTTTAAATTTTAGCTCTATTTGATGTAAAATTTATCCTGCAAATCATTTCCCCCCCCTTTCATTACTTTGATAGGGCTATTGTTTTACAGTTGTAATAAGAGGTTTTTTGATTTTTTTTTTTTTTTTTTCCGGAAAGAACGTGTTTTTCCACAGTGTTTGTCTTTTTTTTCAGGGTTTGAGAAAATTATATCCAATTGTTTGGTTTTCCTAAAATAATCATGTTTGCATTCAATGCTATTCACAGGAGCAGAATCAACAGAAAGCAGCCACCCTGACTGCTGGTCCACAGCCACTGCTCTGTTCTCAATGCTTCATGTTTCCTTCCCACTAGATGGTGATGTTGGAAAAGCTCTGGCTCCCACTCTTGAAGGACAGCGGCTTGGTTTCCTATGAGCTAGAAGAAACAATACATTCCTCTTTCATAGTCTTTTAGACATATGTGAGCAATTGAAAATACTCTTCAACAGAGTTTTTCTCCTGTTTCGTAGACAGTGCAGTGTATGGTATGATTAGGAAGAAAGCTGAACTTAGGAGAGTTTGAATCTGAATTATTCACGTGTAAATATACTTGGTGATACTAATGAGCAAAAATTATAACAACAAATAGGAAGAATATTTTGGAAAATTATTTTAGAAAATTATCTAGAAAGCTGTTTTAGAAATGTGACGTTCTGAGCTGCCTCAGTCAACACCTTTTGTCTAACTGAGAAGAATGATTTCTTCCCATACATAGCCATCATATAGCACGAATGACTGTGAAAGGCTTCGGTGGTAATTGGAAAGAATAGTGGCTGGAACTACTTGAGTTTCAGGGACTTTGACACACAAAGACTGAAGCAGAAACTGAAGCTGTGAACACATTTAGAAGAACAGGGGTTTGTGACAAGGAATACAAGGTATATCACTAGGCCACTGGGGGTTACATAGTTGTGCAAAAGTAACAGTATATACTGAAAATAACTGGTAATGATTCAAAACCTTACACTTCTTACATGTGGAACATTTTTCTCTTCAATGTAGAAGGCTTAAAAACTCATTCACTTTAAAGGTTTGAAAGTGTGGGTTGCATACAAAAGGTTTACTTCACAGCTCTCCCTCCCTACTAGTTTTCCTACTTCCTCATTCTCTGCATGTTATTTAAGTGCTTATTCTCAGGCTTGGTACATCTAAAAGGGTGAGGGTAATCCGAGTTGCAGCCTACTCTCAGGAAAGTATAAAATAGGGTATATTAAAACATTGAACTGTAAGATGAGAATGGAAAGTTTAGGGGGGTTTTCTGGAGGGGAGGGTGTGGAGGAATGGCTACGTGACAAAGGGCACATAAGCAGGGTACCGCTCACTGATCACGAGCTGGAGGGTTACAGAACCTAGCTTGTCTAAATTGTTAATGTACCAAGGACGCAGGACATGGTGGATACAAAGAAACAGAAGCAATATCTAAGGAATGAAGAACAGGCATAAGATGGGAGGGATTGGCATTCAGCGTTAAGCACCAATGATGAGCTCGCTTTTGCACTATGTATGAGGATTATTAAGACCTGTATAAAAGAGAATCTTTGGTAATCAATAAACGTGACTTGCTGACCATGATAGCATGAGGCTTGTCTCCCGCGGCTCCTTTCAACAAATGGTGACCCCGACGTGACACAAGGGCGGCCAAGGATAAAGGAGCCCCGTTGGGTTCGGGTCCTGCGGCAACCCAGGACGACCATAAAAGCAAGGTGCTTCGCGTCCTGAGTGACCACATCGGTGGGCTCAGCCGATACGTGCTGCCGAAGCCTGGAGGGTTGCAACAGCGCGCGCTGAAAAATAGAGGTAATGGATAGGCAAGCAGCATATGATTTATTTTCCCTTTTCCTACGTCGCAGACAGGTCAAGGGTATAGATTTAGATAAGGAACTCCCTCAACTGTTACAACATGCCGTCTCTTGCGGGTTTTTCACTAATCCACATACTGTGCATGAGTTAGGAGAATGGAGGAGGTACGGGGATAAGTTATGGGAATTGGTTTTGAATGACAATAAATCAGCTAAAAGGATGAGTAAGTTGTGGAAAGTGGTGCAGGATGAGATACTAAAGAGTCAGGCGGAGAAGCGGGCGGCTCAGGGAGCACAGGCAGCGCAACAGAAAAATCAGGATTATGGGGCAGAGGCTGGCGCCCCAAATCCGCCGGCGTTTGCCACAGTGCATGTCCCCACGCCTGTTGCGCACTCAGCCCCCCCGGTGAGTCAGGAGGTCGATCCCCCGCAGAGCGCCGTTTCAGTTCCTGAACCATCGTCAGAACGGGCGAGTGTGGATCCTGTTTCAGGGGCAGAATCGGACTTGTTTGAGGCAATGGCCAGAGAACGGCGAGAGTTATGGGCTTGCTTGGCCAGGGAGGGACTTGCGACTGGCGATGCTGATCTGGTAGAGGCGGCTGGTGAGAATTTAGCTTTTCCAGTTCTGTTCACCCAGAACCCTCAAGGCGGTTTGAACGCTGAGATTCGGACTCTGGACTGGAAATTGCTATCTCAACTACGCGCCACCGTAGGGAGTTATGGGGTTGCAAGTGAACCAGTAAATCAAATGCTTGAATTTCTTTTTAATGCGCATATTTTACTCCCGACGGATATCAGGAGTATTGCCCGTTTGATATACTCCCCACATCAATTGCTCCTTTTTAATGCACATTGGCAGCATGAGGCTACTGCATCGGCATCGGTTCAAAGGGGGCCTGGGGACCCCCTCCAGGGCATCACTGTAGAGCAGTTAATGGGCTTAGGACCGTGGGTTCGGATAGAGGCTCAGGCTACTGCGGGTCCTGATGTGCTGCGAGAGGCGATGACCGTGGCAATGCGTGCTATGAAACGAATTAAGTCTCCAGGTGGGACGCCCATATACATGGGAATTAAACAGAATAGGGATGAACCCTTAGGCGCGTTCGTGGAGAGGCTAATGGACGCCATTACAAAGGCAGGCGTCCCAGATTACATGCAAGGGCCTTTACTTAAGCAGTGTATCCTACAAAATGGCGGTCTGACTACTCGTACATTATTGAATTCCATGCCGGGTGACTGGTCCTTGCCCGATTTGTTAGAGAAAGCAGCAAACACGCCCACCGGCACGCAGGCATTACTGGTTAGTGCTATAGAGAGGCTAGGGGAGGGGATAAAGGAGCAGGCTCGACTCTTGCAGAAACACTCTGAAAGCTCCCAAGCGCAAGTGTTGGCGGCTCTTGCGCTCCTCCAGGTGGCAGCTCTCAGCCCCCGGTCAACTAACAATTCCTGCATACGCTGCTACCGCTGTGGCAACCAAGGACATGTTCGCAAAGAATGTCAAGCTTCTGGAGTCTGGTGCAAAAAGTGCCACTCGACTACGCACAATACCAGCATGTATAAGCAGCGGACGGGAAACTTCAAGCACAGCGCGAACAGCAGCCTCGCCCAGACACAAATAGCCGCTGCCATGGCACCGAGCAACAACAACCAACGCTCCAACCCCAACCCGCCACTAGGGGAAGCCTCGGCCTGGACCTGGCAGCCTCAGTAGACGTGGTCGTATTGACGTCACAGCCTCACAAGGTTCCCACAGGCATCTTTGGCCCTGTTAACATAAATGGACAAATTATGGGAGGACTCTTAATAGGCCGCTCATCTGCAAGCATGATTGGAGTATTTGTTATACCCGGAATAATTGACGCAGACTATCAAGGCGAAATTATGATAATGATCCACACACCATATCCGCCAATAAAAATTCTAGAAGGTCAGTGAATTGCCCAGTTGGTACCCTTACCCCAATTTACAGCGAATCTGAATCCTCTTAAGTCACAACCTCGCCTTGACAAGGGGTTTGGATCTACTGGAGGACTTACCCTTTTAACCCTGGATCTGTCAACCCGCCCAAGGAAGGAGTGCACGCTGATATTCCAGTCCTGCAAAGTGGTTTTGTTAGGATTACTAGATACTGGCGTGGACACCTCTATAATAGCTCCAGAGAGTTGGCCAACTGAGTGGCCACTACAGCCTGCCACTACAACAGTTTCAGGTACTGGAGGGATGACGCTGGCTAATAAAAACCCTCTTATTACAGTGGATATTGAAGGCAGAAGAGCTACGGCCGTGTTTTCCATCACCAAGCTCCCCCCTACGGTCGCCTGCCTTATTGGCCGAGACATTCTGGTACAATTGGGTCTTGTGCTGACCAACGACCGCCCTTTATCTTGATGGCCATTGCTTGGACTTTCCCTCTACCACTGACATGGACGATAGATACCCCAGTAGTGGTTAAGCAGTGGCCACTAAAAAGGGAAAGTCTCCAACAAGCACATCAATTAGTACAAGAGCAATTTAACCAGGGACATTTAAAGTTGTCCACAAGCCCTTGGAACACCCCCATATTTGTGATTAAAAAGAAATCTGGGAAATATCGTCTCCTACATGATCTACGCGCAGTCAACGATCAAATGGAACCTATGGGAGCACTTCAGCCAGGTCTACCAAATCCAGCAATGATTCCAGAAGATTGGCCCATCCTCATTATTGACTTAAAGGACTGCTTCTTCACCATTCCCTTGCACCCATGCGACACGAAACGCTTTGCTTTTACATTGCCAGCAATCAACAAGGGAGAGCCAGATAAACGCTTTGAATGGACAGTATTACCACAGGGAATGCGAAATTCGCCGACTATTTGTCAGCTATACGTGGACAACGCTCTGCAGCCAATTCGACGAGAGATGCCAGATACTGTCATCTATCATTACATGGATGATATACTGTTGGCGCAAGAGGCGTGCTTCACGGATGCACAAATCAATCATATTCGCGCGCTACTGGCCTCTCACTCCCTTGTGATTGCCCCTGAAAAGATTCAAAGATCTGCCCCCTGGAAATACCTGGGGTGGCAGATCACCAATAGACAGGTACGGCCTCAAAAATTGAATATCACATCAGCCATCTCAACTCTCAATGACGCCCAGAAGCTTTTGGGGGACATCCAGTGGCTTAAACCGATAGTGGGGCTGTAATAGCCTGCTTCATAGTTCTCAGATTCAATTCATCTGTGGCGGCTGCGGTGCCTTGGCCTGGCTTCCTCAAGCTCACTTCTGGCACCCCCACCACGCATTGTGGTGTCGTCATTGTTCGTGGACGTGGTGGTCTATTAACGCGGAAGACGAGGGCCTGGACCCGGAAACTCCAGGCCATTCTGCCTGGCACCTGACCCATTTTGCCAGTCGAGCTTTGGTTGTTAGAAGGTCCCGAATTATCAATTATCAATGTCCCCAGGGCCGACGGGCCCCAGCTGCCTAGCCCTATTGGTATGGCCATTATTAAGCTATGCCATGTGGGCTCCATTCCAGCCCAAGGAGAATATTTGGGTTACCCTGGCTAATAAGACTGGCCAGGACGCCATTTGTCTAGCCTTAACAACCCCCGGGAATCCCTTTTCTACCTGCCTGGTGAGTATCCCGTTAGACGAGCCCCCTTGCCCACACAAGGCTACGTCCTGTCAGCCAAACAACACCCAGCTTTATGCAGATAATTTGGATTCCCAGGTACCATACTTCTCGTCATCTCCCCTAGAACCCCAAGAGTTGGAAATTTTAGGTTCGATTCGGGCTGACTGGTGCGTTTTCTTTTACTGGACCAGTGTGTATCGGGCCGGTCCTACAGGTAGACAGGCAAACCAGTCATACCCTATAAGCGTCAACTCTAGCATTCCGGTGTACAGAAATACATCGGCATGGTGCAACTACACAAGTAAAAATGTCTCCCGATCATCCAATAGCCCTATAGCATTACCCTACGGAATATTCCTGATCTGTGGTGATCGGGCTTGGCCGGGTATACCCTCCAAGATTGAAGGGGGTCCATGCACCCTAGGTCGCCTCACATTGTTAACACCCAATACATCTATGATTCTGCAAGCCTATAGAAGCTACTCAAAGGGCTTCTCTAGGGTTAAGCGGGTTGCTCATGCGTTTGCAAAGGATTGCGATGACAACCTTAATTTCTGGAATTTTGAAGAAAGGTTTTTCTCCTCCCTACTAGCGCCTGGGGTGGCTAGTGCTAAAGCTCTATCCAGCCTTAATAAGCTAGGTTGCTGGCTCGCTAAGCAAACAAATGCCACCTCAGAAGCACTATCTCAGTTGTTAATGGATGCGGATTCAGTATGGCATGCCACACTTCAAAATAGAGCAGCAATAGATTTTCTGCTTCTAGCACAAGGGCACGGGTGTGAGGACTTTGAGGGTATGTGTTGTATGAACCTATCTGATCATTCGACATCCATACATCAGCAAATACAACAGCTACATGAGCTAACAAGCCATCTGCAGGTTAATTCTGGCTTTGGCCTTGATGATTGGCTGAAAGGCCTGGGCTTGGGGCCCTGGCTAACCTCCCTCTTACAACACCTGATTGTATTAGGTCTCGCGGTATTGGCCATGGTATTGTTACTCCCTTGTATTTTCAAATGCTTGCAAAATGCCCTCATGCGTATAAGTTGATTCTAGGACCAGTGTTTCATTGATCGCTTCTAAAGAAAACGGGGGAATTGTGGAGGAATGTCTACGTGACAAAGGGCACATAAGCAGGGTACCGCTCACTGATCACGAGCTGGAGGGTTACAGAACCTAGCTTGTCTAAATTGTTAATGTACCAAGGACGCAGGACATGGTGGATACAAAGAAACAGAAGCAATATCTAAGGAATGAAAAACAGGCATAAGATGGGAGGGATTGGCATTCAGCTTTAAGCACCAATGATGAGCTCGCTTTTGCACTATGTATGAGGATTATTAAGACCTGTATAAAAGAGAATCTTTGGTAATCAATAAACGTGACTTGCTGACCATGATAGCATGAGGCTTGTCTCCCGCGGCTCCTTTCAGCAGGAGGGGTGAGGCACAAAAGGACCTTCTCACATCTAAGTAAATCAACTAAATAGAGGAAAAAACACTAAATGCAATCTGACATTGAAACTATCATAGTAAAAATAGTATTTTTTAAGTATTCCTCTCTGACACCTGGATATCATTCACAGTATTTTCTAAAAAAACCAAATATGATCACAAGAACAGTTGAGAACCTTCTCAGAAGTAGTTCAGTGTCTCTAAAATGGGGGGTCAGGATTCATTCCCTCTTTGATTGAAAAGAAAATCTGAATCCTGCCAACCACAGAAGAAGAACATTAATTTCCTTCATATTTCTTAAGGCTTCATGAATAGCTAATACTTACACTATCACATCACAGTTTAAATAATAATTATATTTATAATATTGTTAGAGAAAAGTAGATACTAAATTTACAAAATTGTTGGAGAAAGAGCTAAATGTTTTAACATCTTTGTAATAGCCAACCGATTTCAAAATGTTGAACAACTTCAAATATTAAAAGTGGAGACTAAAGAAACTAAAGAAAAGTAAACATCAAATTTGTATTTTTATAGTATTGCAATCACTTAGAATTAGACTGCCTGAACGACTTTCATTTTCATTGATCTCATATTACTAGAGATTTCATTATCTTGCCTACAGAAAAAATTTAAAAAGATCTGAAAATGCTGCATGGAAGACTTCAATTTTTAATATACTGGTGTCTGAAAATCAGTGGATTTCTCACTCAAGTATTAGATATACACACAAAAATACTGTTAAATTTTAACTAATGTTTTCTACAGATCACAGAGCTTGTATAGATTTCTATAGTTACTGTTAACCAGATTTTAAAAGGTTTATTAATCAGTGATAAGTTAGATATTTCTACAGAGAGAAAAAATCAATTGCTCACAGTGGGTTTTAATCAAACAGTAGCTTGTCTGACTGCATTGAAAATTTTAAATTGAGCTTTGCTATTTTGTTTATCAGCATTTTGTTGTTCGTTTTTTTTTTTTTGTTTTGTTTTATTTTGTTTCTTTCTTTGTTTGTTTTAAACATAGGCGTATGTTGAAAATGTTCCAGTACAAGTTGTTGCTATTAGAAATAGACAGGAGGGGAGACATTTTAGGAGGGAGGATGTTTTCCTGTATGGCTGATTTTGTTATTAGTATGAATATTTACATCAGATGCCAACACAATCTGTCTGAGCCTTAGCACTTTGAGCCTTCCCTTTGATTTCCTTGAGAGTATCTTATTTATCCGTCGTTACATTCTACCATATCTTTTATGACTGCAAAAATGTCCTTTTCACAACAAAGGTAATTATCTTTAAGGTATGTCTTTCAAGGGAAATTTGTAAGCATTTTTCTTTAATATTATTGCCCTGAGTGGGACCAGGTGATTATACCTGCATCCTGCCTACACTGTACTTACCACTGTTATAAATATCATTATATCTGCTTTAGTGCAAGGAGAACAACAACAACAATAACAAAACCAACAACTCTATGCAGACATTTCTTTAAGACTGTGCATACATTTAGTAGAATTTCTAAACTCTATTTCATTCTATCTTATGTTGACTGAGACAAGTTTTCAGAAATCAGCTACTGCAGAATGGCACTGTCCACCTTGCTCTCGGAATACAAGTATTTTCAGCACATTTTTGTAATGCCTCACTTGGCTCCCTAATTGCAGATTCGAATCCAAAGTTGCTGCCTTCATCTTGATGGCATATCATAGTTTTGCATTTGAGAAAGACAGCTAGATACCCTCTATGTAATACATTATCATTCCACAGTCTTATCACTGTTGTAAGTGATTTTTGGAACTATGGTTATGGATACTATCTTTCCAAATTTGAAACAGACAAACTTAACATAGGAATAAAGAAGTGTAGCAGTAATTGTATATCAGGGAAGTTAAAGCATCAAAGCATCAGCATTATAAAAGTAGACAGTGCTGAGCAAAGTGATTTTTTTCCAGCTTTTGATCATGTGTTCCAGCCACCACCAAGTCTGGGCTTGTGCCAGTAGCCAACTGAAATGTGCAAATATATTTACTTCATGGAATAATACAAAAAAAGGGTATAGAAGCATTCTGAGCAAGGCTGAGATGAGATTTGATAATGCTATATGTAATAGAAAAATGAAGAACTGAGATACACCTAGAGTGGCCCAAAAGATCTGTTAAATGTGGTTTGCCTCTAAAGAACCAAGTTCATGCTTCTTACACCATTATTTATCCACATGTTCATTATTTTTGTATTTTATTGTAATTCCTACTAGTTTGTTTGGGAGGAACTGCAGACTTTCTAGGTTGTGGTCTAGTAGCAGTGGGAAAATAATTACAACAATCTTATTTGATGATGATTGTGTTGTGAGTGTAGGAGCTTTATAAGATGAAAAAAGAAGAAAAACATTTTACAATTCTATCTTGAAATAAAACAAGTAATACTATTGCAATTAAAGAGGTAGAAATAATGACTTCAGACAAAAATTTACAGAAAGGAACAGAGAATCAAGTCTTAGTCGACCACATTTAGTGCTGAATTTATTAAGACAATGTTTAAAACTCTAGTTGTGCATCATAACAGATATGCATAGTAAACACTGACACTCAGAACTAACAACTTGTTAATGACCTTCTGCAGTGTGATTTCAGTCTTAAAAAATGTGAACTATATATTCTTAATGTATTATAAATTCTATAAATACAACCATGAAATGATTGTTCTCATACTGTGGCTATTCTATTTTACGTGTGGTTGACTATTTGCATGAACGAATGACTCTTGTATCAAGTTTCTGTCTTAGTACATACCGCTGTGAACATAATTATTTTTAAAATCAATCCATAATACCTAATAATTTGTTGATTGTACAGTGTCTTCAGCAATATACATATATTCTTTATTTCCATTTTGAACCAAGTCACTTATTTTCTAGTACTGTTGGTAGCCATGACATATTATTTCTCTCTTTTATTTTCCAAATACAGAGGAAGAAATGGATTGCACTGCAGATAAAGATATCTGTATATATTTATAAAATAAATGTGTCACTGCCTCTGTGATATTGCTGAAATGGACACTGGAAAAAGGACACTCTCCTTCATAGTTATTACTGTCTGACACACAATCTCGGGTAAAGCTTGGAAATTTCTTCCAAGAAATGCTCTGGCTTGAACAATTTTAAATATCTGGGAACTATATAGTATCAGTTTTCTAGTTAGAAATATTTTGTTCTCTGAAGGAGAGTGAAATCCATACTGCTGATTCACTTGTGTCTGATTTTCAAACCTTTATGGGCTGTAAAGCCCTTTAACATTAACCTCCCCTTTGTCCTTTCAGTATTTCTCAACTGTTGGCTTTTCACATTCAGTTCCTTAATGTCAGGGATACACATCTTCTATTTCTTCCATCTCAGCTAATTTCTCATTTCCTGAGCTGAAGTATAGAATCTATCTACTAATCTTTATTATTGACTGTTAAAAAATCCAGGTAGCTTGTATGAAAGTGAATATACCTGTCGTTTACAACTGTAATATGTTAGGACAGACCACCAGCAAATTTCACTGGCAACTATGAAATTGAGAAAATGACCGTCTCCCCTCTTACAGTTTAGATGAACAGCTAAAGATTGGATGAAAAAGAATGCAAAAGTAGAATTAATAAGCAGGTGATTCTTTCAATTCTTTTTTTAAAATTTTTTTAATTTTTCTCAGATTTTTAAAATTCTCTCCTTTTTAAAAATGAACAGTACTTTGTATTCTCTAGCTAGTTTGTGAACATTTCCTCACAAGATCTGACATCTGTGGATCTTTGAGACACACCTTAAAGACAGGAAAAATCTGGACATTTTCTCTTGCAGAACGTAAAAAATTTCTGTAACAAAAGAGAAGCAAATGTTTTTAACAAGGTGTTGCTATGAATTTGATGAACTCACATATTAATGTTACCATACCAGATAAATCTTATTTCTACTGACCATTATATTACTCAAACTTTGGTTTGGGACAACACTTGTTTAATCTTTACTATAAAATCTTTAATCTTCAGAGAAATTTACTCTTTCAAAGAAACTTCGTTATGATTTACATACACTCCTAATTTGTGCAGTGTTCTGCAAATATGGAATTTCATAATAGCAAGAGTGTCAGAAATACATAAAAGACATTCAAAATTGTTTTAAAGCATCATACAGAGTCTATCCTTTACTCCAGACAGAGAGATCAAGCTCAGGACATATTCAAATGTTTCGATTTATAGTAGTTTCTGTATTGTGACTCTCTTACAGTCAAAACAGTGAAGAAAACTTCCCCCCATAAAATCTCAGGAAGGCTAATGGTGCAAAAACTGTCTGCTTTCCTGTGAAGATAAACCACTCAGTGGGCAAAGTACAGCCACAGCTGGAGCGAAGAGGTTTAATTTGCATACTGTATACTTGCACAGATTTTGGACATTCCCTTAGAAAAAGCTTTTCTGAGATCGTTTTATTACCCTTCAGTTGCCACTTCAGACAGTATGATTCCCCTCAAGTTTGATTAAGAAAAGAGTTTTTAAAATAATCACATAGTGCTTTAATCTGTATTTCTCTGAGTAAGTACACGTCCTACACATCCTACTAGGGAATCCTATGGACTGAAATGTGGATTGTCAAGGAATTTTTTATATGCACATTTTTGCAACTGTTTTATTTCCCTAAGTTTCTTTAGAACTCTGAGTAAATATTGCTCCAGAGACAACAGACAACTGTACTATCATTATTAAATCATATTATCTAATAGAAGTTTCATAGATAATCCAATAAACAAATCATAAAAATAAATATTTAAAATAAACAGTAAATTGAAATAAAATTTAAATTAAGGTGGACTTTCCAAAAATATATATTGTAATTTACATTAATAAGGGAAATATCTTGCAAAAACAGTAGTTAAAGCAGCCCTCTGTAAAAGCCAATATGCTTAAAAGGTTTTCTTTATTTCTTAGGTTTAGAAATTAGATGAAAGTGTAAGGAGAACTTTGAAACTGCACCAGACAATTCATTCACTGGTGCTGATGTATTTTGGAATTACAGATTTAGAAAACAACTTGAACTTAAAAAGAAAAAAATTCCAAGGTAACAACACTGTAATATTATATTGTCATGTTGGAATAGGCTCATAATGACATCATCCTAACTTAACACTGATATTACTGAAATATTGGAAAATTTTCCACTGAATATTTACATCAGATATTTTCCCAGTTAATAAAATAAAGCCTTCTAAGTCTCAATAAAAATGTAAATGTCAATAATTTGTCCTACTGCTAGAGTTTGTGAGGTACACTCCAACATTTTGCACTGTTTGAAGTCTATTCAATAAGGCATCCATTTGTGCAGCAAGAATAAAATCAAATTAAGCTCATAACAATTGTCTCAAGTTTAATTAAATTCAATTTAATAGGAGCAGATCTGAGTTTATATTTTACTTACAAAGCACTATCTTAAGATATTTCCTCTAAAGTCGTGCTCTTAGACACACGCAAAAGAAATCAGAATAAAGGAGGAGCCATGGGAAATGTCAATTAAGATGATGATCTGTCAGATCTACCATGGCTTCATAGGCTAAGACTCACGATTGAGTATGAACAGGGAATACTAAGTCTTACTAGGAAGCAAAAACAGAATAAATAGAATAAGATGTTACTCTGTATATCAGTGTATACAAAGTCGGCTTACGAGGCAGAATCTGCCAGGAGATTAAAGTATTTAAAAACTATAGAAGAAATAAAAGGCACTTTTGTAGTTAGTTCTGTAGTTCTGTATCTGACTTTTGTAGTCAGATACAGAAAATCAATCCAAGTTGATCGAGTAGATGAGATCATTTCAGAATCAACTGAACTTCGGTACTATTTTAGCATGTGACAGGATGCAAAGCGTTCACAAATTTTCTGAGCATACTGGCCAAATCTTTTATTCCAATTGTTCAAATCACATATACATTTTTCTGAGAATTGAAGGATGAGAAGCAATAAAGGTGAACATAGTCATGAAATTATACAATTTCTGGTTCCTAGAAAGAGATTAAAAGCAGCAAATAAAATCGTATGTAAGAAGATTCCAGTGGAAAAAGGAGCTTAGGAGTACCAGCAGATATTTAGAGAATTTATCAATGTGAATGAAATTGGAATAACAAAATGCAAAATTTAGGTTAGAAAACAACAATTCTGTAAAGAAACATCCCAAATTTGTGCCAGCAATTTCATTCTATGGTCTAATAAACAAACACAGTATTTAGATGCTTAAATGTCCTGAGTAATATGTAGGAACTTGTCTCTTGTATTTGAAACTGCTGAAGGCCAAGTTGGAGTCTTCTGTTCAGTATTGATTGCTGCACGTCAAGAAAGTTGGGGACAAATGGAGAAAACATACAAAGAATCAATGAAAAAAAGCCTGGAAAATATGACATGCATTACTACTTTGAATGAACATATGATGTTCAGCCAAAAGAAGGAATTTTTGAGGAAACTATCAGAACTATATTCAGATGTGAGAAGTATATCATATGAGAAAGACATTGAGGCCCTGGAACATGTTCAAAGAAGGGCGACAAAGCTGGTGAGGGGTCTGGAGCACAGGGCTTATGAGGAGTGGGTGAAGGAGCTGGGAATGTTCAGCCTGGAGGAGGCTCAGGGGAGACCTTACTGCTCTCCATCACTACCTGAAGGAGGCTGTAGTGAGCTGGGGGTCGGCCTCTTCTCTCTTGCAACTGGTGATAGGACTGGAGGGAATGGCTTCAAGCTGTGGCAGGGGAGATTCGGGCTGGATGTTAGGAAATACTACTTGTCTGAAAGAGTGGTCAGGCAGTGGAATGGGCTGCCCAGGGAGGTGGTGCAGTCACCGACCATGGAGGTGTTCAAGGAATGTTTGGATTTTGTGTAGAGGGACATGGTTTAGTGAGAACTGTTGGTGATTGGTGGATGGTTGGACTGGGTGATCTTGAAGGTCTTTTCCAACCTTGGTGATTCTTTGATTCTGGGATTCTGTGATATTTGAAAATACAAAGGGGCATAACAGCATTTGCTCTAAATGAGGGAAGAAATAACAGTTCATTCTGCTAGAAGAAAGATTTAGGTTAAACTTTAAAGAAAAATAAAAGCCCAGCATTTTTACACAGTGGTAGTTAAATTCTGGAATAGGTGGAAATAGATGGTGTAGAATCCTTGTCACTGAAGTTTTAAGGAAGGGTGCTGCGAAGGATTAGACTTGGTCTTTGGGTAAGATGATAGAGTAAATTAATTTCCCTTCAATTCTTTTGGATTTTTTGATTTTATATTTACAAAATTAAGTCAGCTGTAAGAAAAAAGTTTTACCTTCACAGCTGAAAAACAAAAAAACAAACAAAAAAACTACATAAAACCAGAGGAAAAAAAAATGAGGAAAAAAAAAAAAGTCATCCTTTTCACCACTCTTTTCCAGATCTTCACTCATGACAGAACTTTAAAAATTATACTGTGCTCAGTTCTAGCCACAGTTCCTTCATTATGCATAATTCTTTGTTGTTTAACTGTTACTTTGTTGCTACTCTTAGAATTTTTTTCAGATGAAATCAAACTGGAATGTGCACACCAGTGCTCCTGATGTACCCTAACCACTGATGGTCATTTGGTTCATGGCACCAAGGTTTGCAACACAGACAGAGAGAGCATTGCTTGTCACCACTGACCATTTACTGCACAAATTAACTGCTACGGTCCTGTACTATTTCTAGCATAGATAGCACTTACCTCATCCTTTGAGGCGTTAGGTTTCTTGTTTATTAGAACTCTCAGAAGTATGTAGTTATTTTTCACTGTCATGTGTCATTGTTAGTCCATTTTATAACTACAATATCCGGAAAACTAAAAAGAATAAACTGTGAACTAATATCATTAAGATAAACTTGACCTTCCTGGAAGTTTCTCGTGTTTATTCAGGGGAATACAAACTTCTTTATATGCATTTTCTCCATTGTTGCTCTTGGGTCTAGCCAATCGTAATAGCAGTTTACAAAAGAGTTTAGTTTCTTCTAAGGAAAAGGAGAAGTACTTTAGAAAATACCTGAAACAGAAGTGTGGTCTTTAGATTTTATTTTTTCCCTAATGCTGTTAAAATTCATGTACCAATATATAACTGAAGCTACATCTTCTTTGAATGCATTATTTCAGTGTTTACCTATTCATCCATGCAATAATTCTGAATAGTCAAAAATAAAAGTTTGTTACAGGTAGTCACTTTTGAAAACAAGTTTTCAAATTGATGAACTGAGAGAAAGAAATTACTTCAGCTCTTGAATTACTTGATTTCCACAGGGAGGAAAAATTTTGAAGTTCATGAAAGATCAATTAATTTTCACCATAAAATTTCATCACTTCCATCACTTCACCACGTTTAGAATATAAAGTCTAGCAGTATACACAAAACCAAAGGTCAACCATTTTAAACACTGAATTTAGGTGTTGGAAACATATTTCTGTTTTGATGACTGTATTTTTAAAAGTTATTTTAAGTTAATTTGGCCTGAAAAGTACTATGGAAATGAAGATGTGTGGTCACGAAGAAATGAAACTTATGAGAAGTACAATGGGCTAACAAAAAGTTATATGTGATCTAAAGCTCAAAGAAATGTGAAGAAAAAATAAAACTGGGTTGGTGGTATCTCATTCTGATGCTCTGCATTGAAAAAGTGTGATGACTCTCTTTCAGAGTTTGAAAGAAGAACGTATTTTCTATTTAGTGTAAATCTTGCAGTTTCCAGGTGGACGAAAAATATAATTGCTGGTTACAATAGGACTAAACCAAAGTAACAGAAATGTAACCAGGTCTTGGCTATTAAAAAATACCATAGCCTTTCAATATCAATACAATGGAGTATATTTGGCTTTGTACTTAATGTTATAGAGAGGAAACATCAGTTGATTTATATGAGCAGTTATACAAACAGGTAGTCAAGCTATGTGAAATCTAAAGCATACATTTTATAATTAATTGCTACTGAATGTCATGTTCACATTACTGTTTTTTTTAATTCAATAAAGAATTTGACTTTGTAGAACTAAGTACAAGATAAAATTTGCTGAGTGCCAAGTTTTAAAATGAAGCTGTGGAGAATCAGGAAACTTTTAAGTATATTTACACCACAATTCTTGCATATAGATATGCAGTTGAGTAAAAGGAGACTAGAAGTGGATCACATATAACTTTCCTGTTACTGCTATGCAACATAATTTTTTTATGCAGGCACAGTTTCAAAGTGAGATTCTTTTATTCTCTTTTACATTATTTCTCTTACCTTTTCAATATTCTTCTCTTCATTGCATGAACATCATTATCAGTTATAGTCCTAAACTAAGTTGTACTGATTTGATGATGAACAATAATGTAGTGTCTTTTTAGGTGCCTTCTGTGAGTGCACAGTACCCATGCTTCATTCTACTCCTCCTCTGAGTAATGTCTTTTATCTTCATTCATAAGGAGGCTAATACTAGGTGTTTCACAAACAGAAAAATAGAAATAGAAAAATAGAAAGCCTATGTCAGCAGTGAAAAATAGGTTGCAAAATTATGTATGTAGTGCAAATCATGCTGATCTCATCTCTCCTTATTCTGAAAATATCCACCTTAATCTTCACTGTACAATTTTGGTGATCTACCCTTGGAATTATAACATCAGTGATGTACTTTCGTGGTTTGCTTGTTTAGATTTGTTTGCTTTTTCGATTCTAAAGGATCTGCATTATGTATTAGACTTAGAGGGATAATTTAGCACACTGAAAAGGGGCAAACTCTTAAAGCTCATGAATCTTTACATTTGTTTTTGAGATATGTAGGCATTTAGGAGGAGTTTATTACAAGGATTATAGGAATAAATAGAGTCATTGGAATACGATTGTGTTTTGCCTTCATCCACCCAAGAGTTACATCAAATATCTGATTATTGTACACTTTGGTATGCCTAATAGTTGGAAAAGCAAATGAGAAACAGTCTGTAAGAAACTTTCACTTCAAATTTTTAAGACACTTGCCATTTGTATTTACTATTTGCTAAGTATAGACATTACAGAAGCAGTTGAAGCACAGGATTCAATGCAGGCCTTTTATTTAATAGCTGTGGAAATGTTCCAACTTGTTTCCTGCAAAACAGCAAAGCAAAATAGTTGGGAGAACCACGGACTTCTGCTGAAGAACGCTTTCTGTATGTGGAACATTTTGAAACTGTTGTTTTCATTTTCTGTCCCTCATTCTTCTCACCTTCAATTCTGAAATGGTTTTATATTATCTTTTTATATACTGATACTATTTCTCCCCTCTCTTGCAACTAGTACTGCAAACAGTGTTTGCAAGTGTCATTCACTGCTAACTTGTGATTATAGCTGAGCTGAGCAGTGCTGACAATTGTTATGTGGCTATCCCATTCAGAAGTCAGAATGGAGCTTTGTAGTGACAGTGTGCGTCATTTTGGTTTCAAAGTGGTGAATAAGAGCCTGTGGTTTGCACCGGAAATGCGAGAGATGTATTGCGGTGTGAAGAAATAGTGGTACACGTGCAAACAGTGTTTGTCAAGCACCTCAGGACCAAACTTTCACCATTTCCTTTGGAGACGCAAGATAAAGATCTCTTATAAACTGTTATTGTTATCCAGTAGATACATGCATGGAGCACCGAATATACAAACACGTATATATGCATTCAGTCTCTTGAGAATTAACACTGGAATTTTGCCAGATCTTTTTTACCTCCATAAAAACGTCTCTGGTTGTATCTCTAAGCCAGTTTGTAAGAAAATTACTGACATACAAAAGGAGGAATCTTCTTTATTTTTTTAAAATAGGAGTCTCTTCTTTCTTGTGACTAAACATAAATTTTTTGCTCTAAGAGAAAAAAAGATTTTTAGTCACATCTTCAAGCTATGGACATAATATGGACAAAAAGATTTACACAATATTTGTAAATCATGCTGAGTTCCAAATATCAAGAGAAAATATGTCTGTACACACAGTGATATTTGGATGATGTGGGATATCCCAGACTATGTGTTGCAAATGTATGGGGCCTACATGGTGAAGTCTCTGGGATGCCCTGAATAGAGAATCAAAGTTGAAGATGGTCTGTAGAGTATTTATCCAATCATTTCTAAATTAATTCCTAGTTAGCTTTCTCACAGAACTTCCTTAATTCTTTCAAAGGTTCCAGGAAGGCATAACTGGTATGTAACATCTGCCTAGGAATCTGTAATGGGCTGTAACTGTTGTAATACCAATGTAAAAGGGATAAAGTTATGAGGAAGATCCATTTTCCCAAAACATCCTGATAAAAGCTTTGCATTCATTAGCAGTACTTTCACCTTCCTAAAAGGTGACTGGTATTTCCCTCCCACATTTCTGTGCATTTTTATTATTTTTAAAATGATGTCAGCTAGTGATTCGGATCTGTAGTCTAACTGCACTTGTTTACTTTTCTGTAATATTCTCTTGTTTCAGAGTTCAGGAATTTGTTCACCTTCACTTCTATTTATAAAAAGTCTGCTGATGATCCTTGTACTTTTCTTGTCATCAAGCAAGGTGACACATCTTGTCATCAGAGGCAGCAAATACTACAAACTCCATAGATAGCTTACATGCTTTTAAAACATTGAAAAATATAGCAAATAGTTCCAGCACAACTGCCTGGGCCTTTGTTCAAAGAAGATACAAGCGAAGTAGAATGTCTTTAACAAGTGCAATGGCTCACTGAAATAAGGCTGAAATAAAGAGAAATGAGAATCCTTTCCTTTTTTGTTTCTTTTCTTCTTCTTTTTTTTTTTTTTTTCAAAATCCTGATTTTCCATTAAAAAAATGTGATCTTAACCATCGGAAATGAGACTACATCAGTAGAGAGTTTGATACAAAATAAAGTTCAGACTGAAATAACTAAACCACAAGCACAGTATGTGGGGGCTAAAAACTACTGTTTGAGGCAAATAGACTTCTAAAGGTTAAAGTTCTTAGATTAAGAATGCTATTGTTTCTCTGGTTCTCTTTTATTGTTCTTGATTACTATTTCCATGCATGATAATCCTGCAAAAAGTATGGGAGTGCTAGTAGGAGAGCTTGCTTACAAAGTTTGACAGCAAAAATGGCTGGTTTTAAGATTCAGATGATAAAAAAAGAGGGCTGTAATAATTGTTTACAAGCTGATTATGTATTACACCTATGAAAAAGACAGAAGATAGACTGTCATGGGTCAGATAAAACATACTCTAGTGAAACAGAGACTAATTAATATACAAATACAGGCAGGACACTTACCAGCCTTAATCTAGGTCATCTTAGGCAAGACTTGTCTTCTATATTTAAAGAAAATTACATGAAAATAAAAGAAAATTCGAAGATTTTTAGCTATTGAAAAAATTATTTTTCCTGGCAGATTTCTAGTAGTAGAAACAATAGTAAGCAACCTGTCTTCTCTGGAAGAAGAGTTTGGTAACTATATGAGAGAATACATATTATATAAATATTGAAGTTCAAATGGAACTTTTTAAAGAATATCACTGTTTCCTTTATGATTGTAAAATTCTCATTTTTCTGTAAATGTCCCTCAGATACACCCAACCGTTCTCAGTGCTGGACCTTTGTTCTTCTTACACCAGTTCTCGCTGCAAATTGGTATAACTGAGCAAGACTCAGTGCAGCCAGGCATCTCTGAGACATGTACAAGCACAAAAGAAATCTTTCAAAGAATAAATCTGAATTTGGGACAAAGGCAGTTTCGAAGTTGTTATATGACAAATTTAAATAACTAACCAAATTATCTTTGAATTTCCCTGTAATAACTGTGAAAGATTCTGCCTTTGTCATGCATTTGGATGGGAAATGCATTCCAAAAGTACCATGCACTCCATTAACCTGTCAAATTGGCACTATCCCATTTTAGTGCTAATTACTCTTTTTGTTATGCAATAGTAAAGATGTTCTGCATGTGATTTTTAAGTGATTTACTCTTCCTTGTAATTAGATGGTGTGATTAAAATATACTTTATATTATGTCACTGTTACTTTTAAAAAATGACATTTATGTTGGGGGAGAAGAAGCTCGTAAAATAATGGCAACCTGCTTTGATAGAATCATCCATTTAGTGGATTCCTATGGTATCAAAAGTCCAATAATTTTTTCACTGTTCAAAAGTTTTGAACAACATGTAAAAGGGTAATCTACATTTAAAAAGTTATTTGAGAGCTTATAAAATTGCTTAGAAGATGTAGACTATTCTGTCAGCAAACACAGCTTACAAAGTGAACACAAGAAGCTCTTTTTGGCATTCTCAACTGGTTTACATAGACAGGTATTTTCTCATGGATGACTCATTTTTCTGTATTTGGGACCATCTCACAAATATTAAGAGATAAATGAAAAAATCGGATGGGTAATCATATTCTATTATTATATTACTATTATTATTATATTATGTTATATTATACTATATTATGCCCTGTACTCGGCATTGGTGAGGCCTCACCTTGAGTACTGATCAGTTTTGGGCACATCAGTGCAGAAAGGACATTGAGGTGCTGGAACAGGTCCAAACAAGGGCAACAAGGCTTGTGAAGGGCTTGGAGAATATAGCCTACGAGGAGAGACTGAAGGAACTGGGGCTGTTTAGTCTGGGGAAGAGGAGGCTGAGGGGAGATATTATTGCTCTCTTCCAATATCTGAAAGGTGTTTACAGTGAGAGCTGGGCTGGCCTGTTCTCACCGGTGACTGGTGACAGGACAAGGGGCAATGACCTCAAGTTGCACCAGGGTAAGTTCAGGTTGGATGTCAGGAAAAAATTCTTTACAGAATAGATTGTTAAGCACTGGAAATAAGCTTCCAAGGAGGTGGTTGAGTCACTATCCCTGAATGTGTTTAAAAACTATTTGGATGTGGTTCTCAGGGACACGATTTAGCAGAGGGTTGTTTGAGTTAGGGCAGTATGGTTAGATCATGATTGGACTCAGTGATCTTTAAGGTCTTTTCCAACCTGAGTGATTCTATGACTCTATGATTCTTTATTGTTTTTTGTTACTCTTATACATGTTGCACTATTCTGCATGCAATATGCCTAGGTCACTCTGAAATTAATGTTTTCTTATTTATTTCCTTGGAAACTACGATAGATACAAGGAACAATAACACTATTTGATAGAGAAAATTCTCAACTACCAAACGCTATTTTTCAGTATAGTCACTACCATTGCCTATGAATTTTTGTCAGCCATGAAGAAGAACTTGCATGCCTCACTCCTAAAATTCTGCACTGAAGGAGGTGACCCACTTTTTCACATCTGCTATTACAAATGTTGTCCATGCAGTTCATCTTTATCAGTGCATACAAATGTTGGAAGGGCCAAATCCAGAATATAAAGGAGCGGTGGTAGGAATGTCTATCCAAGACTGGCTCCACTGTCTTTAAAGTGGTAAGGAGCTGGGGGTGATCATGTTGCAAAAGAATGGTAACCTTATTCTCTGGCCTGGCTCTGGAAGTTCGTGCCTTCAACTTAGTACCACAGTGTAGTAGTCAGTTAGTAGCTTATCTGGACTGCAGGACATTTGGAAGGATACTCCTTTCCTAGCCCAGAAGACAGTTCGTATCACTTCTCTCACTGAGTTCTGTGTCTTGAACTTTTCCTCTGATGGGGAATTCACATGCCACCACTCAAAGGACTGCTGTTTTGACAGTGACTTGCAGTGGTGACACCACATACTCTCACCAGTCGTGATGAGGTCCAGGAAACTGTCACCTCAGACTTGTATTTATTCAATATGTCCTGACAAACTTGCATGCTGTGTTCCTTCTGTTCCTGTCTGAGCAGCTGGTGGGACCACCTGGCACGAACTTTGTGATATTGCAATGTTGCCACCATTGTTTCTGATACGTTGAAGCTTATATTCAGCTCCTTACAAAGTTCCCTGGTTGCAATCTGCTAGCTTGTGTGGACAAACTGATCAAGTTGCTCTTCATTTTGTGGTGAGATACCTGTGCCTGGCTACCTGGAATGTGGCTTGTCTTTCATGTCACTGTTGCTACAGCTGAAATACATCACCCACCACCCGACTGCGCTCACATCCACTGTCTGATCTCCATAAATATTCACAAGTATCGACAAATGACAGTGGGTGACATTTTTTCTTCATGGAGGAATTCAGTGACACAAATTTGCTTCATCCACACCAAATGTCAAATTCCATTCTGTCAGATTGCCTATCTGCTGCCACCTGTCATAGGACAACAAAATACAATGGAATATTGGTGGGAAGGTTCAGTCTCTACTGCCATAACACCAACATCTGACACAGATACAGTGGGACAAAATAATAAAATAGGAGGTGTTACTTTCAGAGCAGACCTACTGTGCAAGACATTTAATTTCTTTTATCTGGCCTCAGCCCTCCTCTTTTTACACTCTTGGCTGGGTAAGGAGCTGGTTGGAGGGCCGGGCACAGAGAGTGGTGGTAAATGGAGTCAAATCCAGCTGGCGACCGGTTGTGAGTGGTGTTCCCCAGGGGTCGGTGCTGGGGCCTGTCCTCTTCAATATCTTTATTGATGACCTCGACGAGGGCATCGAGTGCACCCTCACTAAGTTTGCAGATGACACCAAATTGGCTGGAAGTGTGGATCTGCCTGGGGGTAGCGAAGCCCTACAGAGGGATCTGGACAGGCTGGAGAGCTGGGCTGAAGCCAATGGGATGAGTTTCAACAAGGCCAAATGCCGGGTCCTGCACTTCGGCCACAACAACCCCAGGCGACGCTACAGGCTTGGGGCGGTGTGGCTGGAGGACTGCGTAGAGGAAATGGACCTGGGGGTATCGATTGATGCTCTGCTGAACATGAGCCGACAGTGTGCCCAGGTGGCCATGAAGGCCAATGGCATCCTGGCTTGCATCAGAAACAGCGTTGCAAGCAGAAGCAGAGGTGATTGTTCCCCTATATTCAGCACTGGTGAGGCCGCACCTCGAGTACTGTGTCCAGTTTTGGGCCCCTCACTGCAAGAAAGATATTGAGGCCCTGGAACGTGTTCAAAGGAGGGCAACAAAGCTGGTGAGGGGTCTGGAACACAGGCCATATGAGGAGAGGCTGAAGGAGCTGGGAATGTTCAGCCTGGAGAAGAGGAGGCTCAGGGGAGACCTCATTGCTCTCTATAACTTCCTGAAGGGAGGCTGCAGTGAGCTGGGGGTCGGCCTCTTCTCTCGTGTCATTAGCGATAGGACCAGGGGGAATGGCTTCAAGCTACGGCAGGGGAGATTCAGGCTGGACATGAGGAAGTATTACTTTTCAGAAAGGGTGGTCAGGCACTGGAACGGACTGCCCAGGGAGGTGGTGGAGTCACCGAGCCTGGGGGTGTTCAAGGAAAGGCTGGATGTTGTGTTGAGGGACATGGTTTAGTGGGAGCTATTGGGAATAGGTGAACGGTTGGACTGGGTGATCTTTTAGGTCTTTTCCAACCTTGGTGATTCTATGATTCTATGATTCTATGATTCTTTTGTCCGTCAGGCACTATGCTTAGTTTCAGACAAGACAAAAAAATTGATTTTGTCTTGTTCCCATAGAAATCCTTTTAAAGGTCTCTATACCTGGTTTTTAGACAGGGATTTCCAGCCACCTGTACCCTGTGATTCATTTAAGCAGTAGCACAGTCAATTTATAAAGTCCTAGCAAATATGACATCTTCCAGCTTGTACTATCACAGCAGGAGCTGTCAGTGCAGAGGAAGGAGGTATCTCAGTAGTAGTTCAGTCATTCACAAAGTAATTAGCAGACGTTCTACTTGTTCAGTGTGCCTCAAGTAAAATACGGATTTATTTCTAAGGAAAGGATTGATCCTGGCCTGCAGGACTGTGCCTGTATCTGCCAATAATTTCCTTCAGCACCTTGGATATAAGACATAAGGGTGGTGTCTAATACTTCTGAGGATGTCTTACCAGGATTGTAAGTGCAGTAATCTGGGGGGAATTTAGGTGATCCTTGGCTGGAGAATCCTAGGTGGAAATATAAAGTTAATGTAAACATTTTCTGTTTCTCTATTCACAAGTCACATATTCCTCTGCAAATGTGACTCCCATCACAGTTCTGCAAGGATTTCTCTGCAGGCCTTGTGGCTTACTTGGAATCCAAGTTTTCATTTTTCCATGGCTGTAGGCCACATATCCCTGAGAGATCTATAGAAAGCTGTGTCCACCAGTCTAAAAGTACTTATTTTTAACCTGTGTTCATGTGGAGCTATGGTGCTGTCACCCCTGACATACGATTGAAGTATGTCTGAACAATAACTAAATAGAGGTCTTTACTGCTTGGAAAGCTCCCTGACAGTGATTTAAAAATACAGTTTTGAAGCTGAACATCTTCACATAAACAGACAAATATCAAGTTCAGGAACGTCAAAGCTGCATTATGTTTACCAAGAAAACAAGAGCACAGTCTATCTGCCAATTCTGCAAGAAGTTGTATGGCATATTCAGGAAGGAGTAGAACTTCCAATTTCTGACAGTCCCAAACTCTGTGCATTTAAGACAGGTTGTAACTGACACTACTGACACCAAGAATTCTAGAGCACAGGATCCTTATTGCCAAATCTCCGCAGTCCTCTGCAGAAGCATCATCATCTTCACCAGCAGAGAGACTGGATAGACTAAAGCAAGTCTCTGGTCTACCAAGAGCCTAGATATAATACATTTTTACATAGATTTCTTACAGCATCCTGAATGCAATCCTTTCCAGGGAACAGGATCCTGGCAATCATCTCATTAAGCAGTTAATTGCAGCCCCATCTGATCAGTCAAAGGAGATTAGCACACAATTCTAAGACAATTCTAACTAAGTAATGGAAGTATCTTTATTAAGTAAGGAATGTAATTATCTGTATCTAAGCTCTAAAGATGCAGGAAAGCATAGTGAATGACATCTCACAGAAGAGTTCTCACACAAGGGTTCGTATTATGTTAGTTGTGTTCAGCTAAACTAAAATGATGAGATGAAATCACTTCCACTGAGAGAGAAAGGAGGAAGACGCAGCAATTCCTAAATTATTCCTTAACAACTCCTCTCTGCCAGGCCCATGTTCCTTGAGATCCCAACTCAACCAGGCATGGCTGCTGCAGTGTAGCTTGCCTCCAATCTCAGTTTCTACTCTGCATTGGTGAAAACCAGAATTCTTTGTAGAATCTTGATAGAGATACAAAGTTTCATGAACGGGTGATTTATGACTCCAGAAATTAACTGACTGATCTGAGTTAGCTGATTTGAACTGGTAAAAGTTAACATTGCCATAATGATGCTGTCCTCCTCTCCTAATTCACTGCTGCTGTCTGCCCCCTGTGAATGAGACAAACACTGCTGTTCTAAAACTGAACAGTAGAAGTATGTTCTGAACCTGTTTTGTAATTAATCATCGAACCATTAAGAATGGAAAAAGATCTAAGATCATCTAGTCCAATCATCAGTCCAAACAACAATCCATCACCATCACTTTGTTCCAGCAGAAACTCAAGTTTATCTCCTATACTATTAATTATTGTAATCACTCAGAAATCTAAAGAATTTTTGTAGCATCATCTAGTATTTTCTATTTTTAGAACACTGAGTAAAATGGGAAAAAAAATGGCTGATACAGGAAAACTGTCTGTTGTTAAGTTTTATAGCGGCTTCTATGATCTGTGGTCAACGCAAATCCCAGCACTCTTATGTACAGCAACACCTGCATTTCAGAAAATAATAATTATTACAGAATTGATTGTTAAGTGTGAAAAGCAAGCACAGACACGAACTTCTGAGGCATGTTTTCAATAAGCTCTAATGAAAGCAAGGATCTTCCTGAGAAAAAAACCTCATGACCTTCAAATTTTCAGAGCAAAAATTGAAAATCTTAAAGTAAAATCTACCTCAAGACCTTAAGAGAGAAATTGCAGATAGATGCTCAATGGAAAATTTCCCAAACATGCAGAAGGAGAGAAGTGTAATGAGGTTATTGAAATGAAATTACTTCTGGTTATGGCATTCTGTCCAAAGGAGTATTCGCATTTTACAGTTCCCAGGAAATTGTTGTGACGCTATGCTACAGTCACAAACACCTTCATTTCCATGTGATTGAAGTAGTCAAATCAGAGACTTTCTGTAGCAATGTATAGTTTAGGTATATTAGTCTGATTTCTGTAGTGGATTCTCATCCCTTCTGACAGTAAGACTTGGAAAACTGCTGTATCACCAAAAAAGAGGATTCTCTGTACTGAAAGTGTGCTGTTAATCATTCACTCAAATTTAGTTTTGCACTCTTCTGAACAGACACACCCCACCTCTTGTGAAAGATCCAGGAAATCCGTCTGACTTGCAAGCTCCTGTGTAAGAAATATGCTATTGGTATTACAGCTAGAGTACGTTTACAACAGTGTGCCACTCCCCACAAACAGGAAGGTTGTTTTCATTGTCAAGGTCTTGTTTGGAGCGTAAAATCATCCTTCCAGCACTGTTTTGGCTTTATTTTCAAGATTTTAACAATGGTAAACATTTTATACAGAGCTATATCTGAATCTACTTAGCTACGTGGTAGCCAGCAACAGCTGCTGCCATCGGGAATGTCCCTTGTTTGTTTTATAAAGTTGAACCTACTGTTCTCTGCTTAGTTATATGGGACCTACACAGTAGTGAAGAAAATTCAGTGAAAAAAGATAGATGCTGTATTTTGAATTATAAAGTTATATAAGGTATTTGCAAATACTTGTGCATGCAATTTCTTTTGCTACAATGGTAGTGTTTGTGTGTGCCACCTCTCCCTTTTCTCATGCTTGCATGTCAGAAGCACCAACTTCCTATTCTTTCTTTTTTTTCAAGCCTTGGTTTTTTGTTTTTTTTTTTTAAACCATTTATTAGAAAATGTTAATGTTCTATTTCTGATACCTATTCTTGGGATACCATGACAAGAGGTTGGGAAAACATTTTTGTATTTTGAAAATATTAAGTGTATCCTGCATATTTTCATAGCCATGTTGAGAAACACAGCATAACATACAAAGAGAGACTACAGAAATAATATATTGTTTCTGCACATGAGACCTCAACTGCTGCTTTTTATTTTTCACAGACATTATAGTGCTAGTGTACAAATATCACACAGTCCTCTGTAATTTTGTACATTAAATGTTGATTTAGTTAAAACCTTTTGTATATAGATATTTACTCATGGTAGATGGACAACCACATGCACATCTGCCCTCCACAAAGGCAAGATTTTAATACATTACTCTCAGGAGAGTTTGCAGTGAAAATTTTGTGTCCAGACATTGCTGCCATCTGGTTACCAACCCCGATACTGGCCAGTCGTTTGTGATAGGAGAGGAAGGGTGTTCTATCACCTGAGTAAATGATGAAAGAGATGATGTAATCTTGATAGATAATCTTGTTAAGATGGAAATGTGAAAGTATTTGAACATCCTACTAGATGCTAATAAAATATTCTATAGGGTTAGATGTCAGATTAATGCTCAGTATTCATAACCATAATTTCCACTGTAGAGCTACAAGCTTCTCCCAAGTTTTAGGTGACTTGATTTTTTAGCAGGTAGTACGTACTTAAGTTTATCAAAGAAAAACCATAACGATTTTAGGAAATAATGTAGGATTTATTTTGTAAGGAACTGACATTATTTTATTTGCTGTCCTATTTCGGAGGCATAGTTGATTTTCCATTAACAGTTGACCTAATTAATAATTTTTCTGAGAGCAAACTTTTTTGTTTGTTTTGTTTTGTTTTCAGTTGTAATGAAGGCAAAGAACCTTTCTTAGGTAACCAGATCTCCAGGTACTTGCTTGATTCTCTTTTACACATAAGCAGAGGGAAGAATGGCTCAGGAGTCTGTCCTACCTGGGGTGGCCCATGGGAATGCCAGGTAGAATTGCAGCCTTTTTTCAGACATCACTTTGCATTCCTTCTCTTTCCAGTGGAATGATGCAGACCTTCACCAGACTTAAGCTACTTAACTTACTCCCCATGTTATTTTGGGTCTATCTCAATATTGGATCTATACTAATAATGAATCAGTGATATATGAAGGACAAAAATTTTTCGTGACTACAATTCTGCATTCTTCACTAACATGATAATTTTGTGATCTGACTGAAGTCTGAACAGATTTTTGCATAGTTGAATGCATCTATCAGACTTAATTACTCTGTATAATTAAAATATTGTATGGAGAGCAGTTATTTCAATCTGCCAGTTTTTATGAGTCCTAATAATTAAAGTAATTTTCATATTTTAACTCTTTATTTTAAAAGCCTTGGTGGAAAATTGAGAACAAGAAATTTGTGAGAGTAAAAATACCTGAAGAATGACACTCCTGGAAGTAAGTCCCATGTTCTGTTGCAGAAATCTGATAAACTGAATTTTGAAACTTGAGTCTAGGGGCAAGTTTTCAGAACAATCTGTGCTGCCCATGCATTCAAATTTCGGAGAAAAATACAAATATCTATACAGTAGCAACTTGATCAGTGGTACAATCCTGAAAGAACTGATGCAGCACAGTGTAGTATGCATATTTGATTCCCTGCACTTTCACTTAATCATGGTACACTATTTTTACTTTGCATGCTCCAGATTTCTGTTACAGAGTGAGCAACCAGGAGAGGGAAGGAGTCTTTGTAGAACCTTACTTTGCCAACCTGAGAGTAAGATTTCTGCAGTGTGAATGCTGGGAATGAAGCGAGAGCTCTGAAAGAAAACTGAGAGGTTGTTCTGAAAGTACAACCAGTGGAATTTGTATCATGTCAAAATCCAGCATGGAAACTATAGGCATTATGTCTGGAAACATATCTAGTTTCTGCAAATCAGTAAAAAAAAGTCTGAAAGATGTAAAAATACTTCATATGAGAAAACACTAGATTATGAGTTAATGAGAGAATATTATAATTGTAAACATTACTGCTTTTGTTTTGCATTCTTTCATTCTTACTGAAAAATTTCCTGCTCCTCTTCCTCTTACCTTCTACTCTGTGCTACTTCCTTCTTTTTTTCTCCTTTTCTCTTTAATGTATCAAATATATTTTAATGTGTAATTTCTGTGATTTTATGTTATAATGTGTTTCATGTATTGTGTTAATATATACACTGGATTTTATTGTGCATTTTTATTGGAAATGGAGCAAAAATGAATTGAGTTATGGATGGGCATATTGAAAGGAACATGAGATTCAGACATTAGCGTGCTCTGAAGGTGGAAGATGGAAGGAGTGCTGCCCTAGGGAAACAGGCCAAAGGCCTGAAACTGAAGAGTCACTACAACCTTTCCCATCCGAACAGGAGATGCCATTCAGAATTTTTTCATGAGATTAAGCGTTAAGTTTCCTGCAGACTTGAAACAAAGAGGTATACCTGAATGAAGAGAAGAACAGTATAACAGAAACTGCAGAGCTTCGAAGAGGCATCTCAATACATAGTTTTATCTTTATGATTGCAGCTACCCTTCATTTACACAGGTAGCGCAGCAAGCCTTACATATAATTGAACAGTATGTAGGGCAAACAAACTCACAATCTTCCAACCACAAGTTATGGAACTAAGAACAAAACAATTTTTCTGAAGCATCAGGTTTGCATGGAAATGGCAGTTTCTTGTCACCTAGAAGCTATTGCCATTTTGCATTAGCAAACCAGAAGAGTATAAATGTTTTTTTTTCCTCCCTCTCTGGGGAAGACAGATTTATAGTGTCTTTTGAGATAGAAGAATTCTTACAGGAATTGAAACGTGAAGCATTGGAAGTGAAACATTCCCTAGCACTTGAGGCAGTTGATATCACTGAATTTTGAAGGAGAGAAGGAACGATTCTCAAAGGAATCTGAAAAGAAAAATTCTGAAAAGAAGAATGGGCAAAGCTTCGGTAAGAAAAATGAATTAAGAAAAAATGAATATGATCGAATTAACTTACTTCTTATAGCTGGGTATGGTGCTTTTCAAGGTTTACGATGAGAATACAGCTTATCATTCTGTGTTTTTTTCAGCTCTTGCTGAATTGTGCTCATGCAGATCCAAGAACTTTTCAGCTTCCCACTCTGCCTTGCCAGGGATGGGTTGGGGCTGCACAAAGACATGGGAGGAGATAGAAGTAGGACAGCTGACCCAAACCCACCCAAAGGTTGTTCCATACCATATGGCATCAGACTGAGCAATAAAGCTTAAGGAACTGGTTGGAAAGCTGCTTCTGCTTGGTGAAAGGCTGCATCGCTCAGACCATGATGAGCAATTGCATAGCACAACACTTGTTTTGTATATTCTACAATTATTGTTATTATTATTTGTTTTCCTTTCATTTTCTGTCCTTTTAAACTGTCTTTGTGTCAACTCATGAGTTTCACTTTCCCTTCTCTTATTCTCTCCCCCATTCTGCTGGTGGTGGAAATAAGCAAATGTGTATGTAGTGCTGAGCTGCCTCTTGAGTTAAACCACAGCAGCCTCTAGACCAGCATGCTCTCTAGTGAACTGCTGATGTTTGTTCTGTCCAAGGAGGTGTAAGTTAATTGCAAATATTTGCTTTGCATTTGCAGGTCTATTTCCAACAAAGAGATTCTAAATGACACTTCTCAGCATCTCAACATCTTTCATATTCAAAATTCAAATTCAAAATAGATAGATCCCTCCAAGTGCAAAACATTTTCTCAGAGGTGCTGCTTCTGAAACCTAACCTCTCCACATCTTAAACCTACAACAACTATTTTATTTTGCTTTAATAGTAGTTTGCTCTTGGATTGCTGCTGAAATCCTGGGATGTTCAGGGTTTGGAGATTTGCTTTGCTGACAGGGATCAAGACAAGTCCTATAGATCAACAGCATTGCCTCGTTCCCTTGTAGTGTTTGGGACCTCTTAACCCCTGTGGGGACAGTCAGTGCCCTCCTGCTGCCCAAGCAATGCCATGGCTTTTGGGCTGGAGGAAGTAAAACTGCTGTTGAAAAGAAGCATGTCATATTGTTGATATTGCCCTGAAAGAATGGGCAGGTATGGTGTTCTGATGTCTTCAATGGCCCTGTCTAATGTTCCTCTCGATCATCATGCTAGTTTCCTTTTGATTTTCTGTAGCATCTGAGGCTATTTCCTGCAAAGAAAGAGGAGCTAAGGGCCTGAGCTTGCCTCATGCTAGGGAGAGACCTCCAAAAGGTCTCCTCGAGGGCTGACAAGCAGCAGCATCTCTTGGGCCAGCCAAAATTGTGGGCTGACCTACACTCCTGCCTGTCCCCTTGGTTCCCACTATCCCAGACCCCCAGATCCCTGCATTCTCTCTCACACAACCAGCATAGATTCAGTTATGAGAGAGCATGCAAAGGGGGTGTTCAAGGAAGACAAACTCTTAGGGATTCTTCAAGCTGAGGAGGCAGGAAGCCGGCTGGGCTGAGCAAGAAGCTGCTGGTCAAATTAGGAGACATGAAAGAAATATACAAGCAACGGAAGCAGAGATGTGTGGACTGGTAAGAATACAAAGATGTCCATGTAGAGATACAAAGATGTGCAGAGATGGGGCTGGGAAAACCAAGTCACAGATGAATCTAAAGTTGGTAAAGAATGTGAAAAATAACAAAAAGGGATTTTACAGGTGCATCGGCCAGAAGGGACAGGCAAAGGAAAGTGATCTTCTGATAAATAAAGGAAGAATTGGCTTCAAGACATGTAGAGAAGGCTGAAGTACTCAGCAAGTTCTTTGACTCAGTCTTCATTGGCTTAGTTTTCAGGCTTCCCATGCCTCTCACATCCCTGAACTTCTAGGTGCAGGTGAGGAGAGCAAAATCCCCTCCACTGCAAGAGCATAGCATACAAGGTATACAAATCTATTGGAGCCCTGTGATGTGCGTGTCAGGGTTCTGAAGGAATTGACTGATTTGCCAAAACACTCTCCATCATGTTTAAAAAGTCATGACTGCCAGGTGAAATCCTTTGTGACTGGCAAAAGGGAAACATCGCACCCAGTTTCAAGAAAGGGAGAAAGAAAGAACAAGTTGATGAGACTCATGTCTTTGCCTGGGAAGATCATGAAGCAGATCCTGCAAGAGGAGACATTCAGAAACATGTGAGATGAGGAGGTAATCTGGGACAGCCAGCACAGATTCACCAAGGACCAAGCTGGTGGCCTCCTGTGACGGAATGATGGCTTTTATGTAATAGACAAAGTAAATGGAACTGATGTTGTTTACCTCGCTTCTGCAAGGGTTCTGTAGGAGTCCCTGTCCTACAAAGAAAGGTTGAGGCAGATAGGCGTGTTCAGCCTAGAGTTTGTGGTGGATCTGAGGAGATCTCAATGCAATATTTCCAGTACTTTAAGGGAGTTTATAAAACAAGATAGAAACCAAATTTTTACAAGGTTGGATACTGATAGGACAAGGGGGAACAGAGATTAATATTAGCAGCTAAGAGGAAATTTTTTACACAGAGCTCCCTCTCTGAGGCACTGGAACAAGTTGTTGAGAGAAGCCGTGGATGCCTCATACCTAGAGACATTCTAGGCCAGATTGGATTAAGCTCCCTGGGGAGCTTTATCTAGTGGGCAGCCACTAGTCCTTGGTAGTGATTTGGAACAAAGTGGTCTATTCCATGATTCTATTTTATGAAAACATAAAGATTGTGACATCATTAGCATTGTATACAGATATTTTGATAATGCAATTTCAAAGACAACAATGATAAGCATTCTCCTTTCTACTATAGGGAAGTAATCTGCAGCTGCCTAGTCTTTGCACTGTTTCTTTGCTAGATTTGTAAAAGGCATGTCAGATCAAATCTTCAATTAATGTAAATTAGCTTATTTCCACTGAAGACAGTGGCTCTATAAAAAGATCTTGGACCGTGTACATAGATAATGACCAAGTCTGTCAGTTTTTTGAGGCTGTTTGCTTTCAGTGAGTGATATGCAATATTTCTTCCTCACCTTCCAGGCGGTAAAAAATGAACTGTCAACACATGTCATCCAGAACTTGAAGGCACAGGCCTTCAGAGCAGGACTGGGAGGCAAGATCAGAGCGACTGAATCATTTACCAAATATCCCACTTAGCTTTGACTGTCTGAGCTGCTTTTTGGAATTTCTTAGGTATTCTTTTATCAGTCTTAATCTGAAATAATTTAAGAAGTTCTGAGGACTGGTTTAAGATTATTGTCATTTTAAGATATATTTCAATAGCTTTTCTTGTTTTTAATCCTTTTTCTATTTATGAAATTTAACAATATTATTGTAATCTATGATAATTATTCATAAATTTACAAAGTAGGATTAATTTCTAGATGTTATTTTATTCTATCCTAGTTTGGTGGATCACTGTGGCATGACTAGATAGAATATTGCTTATTTTAAGTAGCACAAAGAAAAATTGTCACCTTAGGTAGAGTACTAATACATCCTCATAGAATATTACAAGCTAATACGGATGCTTTAAATCCTACCAAATTGTAAGCTTGCTTATCACCTTTAAAATATAAAAAATAAGGATATACATGGCATACATAACCTCAAATTCAATTTTTTGTTTTTACTTCTCCTCCTCTGGCCCTCTCCTGCAGAAGAAAAGATTGAAATATGTTGCTATAGGATTGCAGGGACCTCAAATGCCAGTAAAAATGTTAGTTACAGTACAGTATGAAAAAACCCTTAGCTGGTTTAGAATTAAGAGTACAATAAAATAAATCAGTCTTGAAAGTAGTTTGGGATTCTAACCTATTTATTACAGTGTGACTATTTTACCAACATTCTTCAGTGGAGATACATAACAGAAAGCAACTAAATCGTAGGATAATTTTAATATGGAATATATACTACAGTAAAATGAAGCACATAGGAGAAAGCTTCAGAAGCAGATACGGGACACAAGCCAGATTTCATGGACTGTCAATGTAATAGGGTGTCAGACTGACATTTAGACCAGCCAGAGGAAAACTAGGATGAATTTTCCATTAAAAATGTAAGGAAGAGAAACTATGAATATAAACTCTTACTGGTGTTAACTGTGAATCTTTGACAAAAAATTTCCCCAGATTTTCCTGAGAATTTGGTGGAATAGCATGAGAATATCAGAAAAATTACTAACCACTATTCAGTTTATAATATTTCAAATTATTATAAATGCAGTCCTTCATTGTTTGCATTACTGTGCTGTACATAGACCTCAGTCAGGACTCAAATTCTATATGTATTTGTATTGAAAAAGTCATTTATCTGTGGAGGAATTAAAATACAATGCTAGGAAAGATAAATGACATCAGCAAGACTTTCAATTCACTGAATTCCTCCTTTCTTGATTTAACAGAATTTTTCTGTAGTTACAATAATTTTTATGTAGCAATTTTCACTGATAGATTTTAGAATCCGTTTAATAAAATTATCTTTCTATAATTATTGTATAAAATACACTTAGTCAAAGAAACCACTGAGCTTAATGCAACAGTCCGTTTGGCCTTAAAAATTGTGAGATATCTATTCTTAGTAATAAAAATAAAAATCCATCAGCAGCAAAGCAGAGCAGATGAGATATGTCTCAAGCCCCTGATGATTTAAACCAGAAACTAGTCTAAAAGAAGTTAAGGGCACAATTAATACCTCTGAGTGACTCAAATGAAATCAGAATCTCACCTTCTATTTAAGGAACCAATAACTCCATTGTTGATAATCAGCACTTCCAGCAGTAAATTGCTTCAGAATCTACCTAGACAATATTTGGTTTGCAGATCAATGACTTGGAAGACCGTAACTACTCAGATGTCATTGAGTCCATGGATCAATAGAAGTGCTGTTTACTGACAGGCTGTAATGGTTAAGTAGGAGTTTTTTTATCACTTGTGCCAAAGATGATTATTACGTCATCAACTTTATAAAGATCCTTGAACTTTCCATTCCTTTCCTTTTGATCAAGGAGAGCGACATTTCTCTGTAGGAGTAGCAGTTATTACTCAAAACTGTTCCACCATGTTGGTGACCAAAGGTTTCTCAGGTGCTGCAGATATGAAGAATGATGTACCACACTTCGAACTGTCAGCTAGAGTGGTTTTATGCATGGAGATGCCTCTCTTTTCCCCTTTGTCTTTCTACTCAGTACTGAAAATGCACAGCAGGTTTTTCAGTTTACTATTATTATTTTAATTTAATAGTAGTTATGTGAACTAAAACTAGCATCAGCAAAAAATGTCACTCAGAATAATGAAATCAAAATAAAATCTGTTGCAATGCTGCACACTGAAAATTACTTGATTTAGGAATTACATCCCTAATGGATGTAAGAAATTATGTAAGAAATTTCCATGGCCTCTACTTTAAAAATATTTTAAATTAATAAATATATAATGTGGGTTTTTTCTATCTGTTCTGGGAAAGGGTGAGCAAATTTAAATATATGTCTCATAAATTTGGCCTATTCTAAGCTCAAAATCAAAAAGAGATCAGTATTCCCCAAAACAATCTGTATCCTAGTATCTGCAGTAGATGATCTCCTGAGGAACTGAAGGGAGGTCATTCACCAAGTATAGACATCAACACAAGACATCAACTTTGAAGATGCTTACGCTGTGAGAGCTTTTGTGGATGATGAATAAATAACACCATCCTTATGAATCTGAATAGGAAATTGTATCTTCAGATTTTCTCAGGCCTCTCATGTAAGTCAGTGATAGGCAAAGGCTACATTATTCGATCTGCATGATTGCAGAGAACAGGGCTTCAAGGTGAAAGCAAAAAGAAAATCATCATAGCAAGTGAAATTGGATGAAAAACATCTAGTGAACATTCAGACATATCATTTTGGTGTCTTAAAATGCAGAATCACTTGAAGTAGTCCAGTCCAGATGTCAGAGGAATGGGGAACTGAGAGAGCTCTGTAATGATAGGAGAAGCCTACAAGAGATGCCAAGATATGTGGAAATAATTAATGCCACTAATGCAGTGACAAACAGATCTAAAGCGTGTTGCAAGCCAAACAAATTGCAACTCAAGCAATCATTAATGGGACTGGAAAGCTGTGCCTGTCAAAGGTAGGATACTGTTATGCAAACTAATGGTGTCGCTTTTTGTCTACGTCAGCCCTCCTTCGGTCCTATTTAGGAAATAAACTTTCAGCTTGCTAATTACAATCACTCTGTGATTTCTGAACTGAGCAAAAAGTCTGTATTTTGCTTGGCTTGTAGCATGCACATTTGAACTTCGGTCAGTTGCAGGTCCTTTGCAAGCTCAAAAGATTCAGAAGTTGCCAGAGTGAGTTATCTCTTTGGAGGAACTTGATGGATTAAAGAGCCATCCTGATGACTCAGCATGGATCAGACTGCCACAGAAGCATGATAGATACACCTTTCCTAAGGTGCTGGCAGAACTGAAGCCATCTTTGCCAAAACTGAGGTGTAACTATGTTTAGAGTGAGATTTATGCATTTTATTATTTAACATACAAGCAAAACATGAAAAGGAGAATATATATACAAGGGAAAGTGATCTTGTTCACTTGGAAGTTTCTGGAAAATGGATACTTTCACTTCATGTAAAAACACTTCTATTGTCACTGTCTGTATTGGCGCCTACAAACAGCAAGTCAGTTTGTAGAGGTATAGCTGCATGGCTGTGGAAAATATTTCTACAGTTACGATGTTTATGCATGTAAACGGTTGTAAGAGCAGCAAGAACATCATGAGATGAGAAGAAAAATTAAAAATGTATTCTTGAGAGAATTAAAACCACAGATTTGTCACCATTGAAAATATGTTGAACCACCGGCTTCTGAGGATTCTTCTGTAGGGAGAAAGTACTGTAGGGAGCTTGGATTTTTTTCCCGAGGCTTATTCCTTCAAATGGTCAAATTCCTATTATGCTTCCAATTCAAATAATTTGATACTTAGTTTAAAGCATTAGTCTGGCTGACTGAATTCACATCTCCACCTTGGAGAATTGCCTGCTGATATCTCTTTTTCTCTTTGACAGCATATTTTTATATCAAACTCTGCATTTTCTGCCTTCTGACTTTTCTTAGTTGACTTACTCTTCATGAAACAGAAACACTATTCTAATAGCTGTGGTGGCTCTCTGTCAGAAATTAATGTCATTGCAGCCTCATCTAATGATGTGGGATGGAAGAAATGCAGAACCGTAAGTCAGCCACAGAAAGGTGAGGAAGCTAGCAGACCTGCCTGGATCAAAGTCTGGGAGTTCCTAGGCTTTTCTCTTAGAGAAGGAAGAATTACCTCAGTGAGAGGACTCTGATCTGAGGAAGAAGTGCAATGTAAACAGTGAAGGCTGGTAGTACTGAACGGCAGTACGCAGCCAAGAGCTCTGTTTGGACAGGGGAAAGATAAATGTTGGTTAGTACCTAGAGAACCTAGATGCTAAGGGTTGTGGAGAGCTTCCTTCCAGGGCCTTTTGAAGGAGTATTTTGTTCTGGCTGCTTCATTGTACTAAGACTCAGACTTGATGAATGACCATCTTCAGAGATGTAGAGGTGTTTTTGCCTCTGTCTTGCTAGTAGAAACCCCAGTATGCAAACATTTTTGTGCCGAGAAAGCAAATCTAGTACATCATTCACTATGATGTCAGTAAGATGAGTATCTAGATTTTTTATTAGATACAACTACTGTAAATATATATATATTAATATTCATACATATGTCATAGGATTAATAGTGTCTGAAATGTTGTGTTTAAAGGTGGATAAGCCTTAGTTACTTTTCAGTATACCAGAAAACAAGATTATTTCCAAAATGAAAAATGTAAGATAGAACATCCCAGATAACACTAAGAGGAGGAGAAAATGCAGATACAACTGTACTGAGTTTGTTTAATATTGCAGAATTTTCACAGAAATCTTGCTATCCAGAATACTGGGCATGATGGTCAATGTGTGTGATACATGTTGCATGTGAAAAAAGCAAAAAAGCCAAGAAAGAACTGGACTCCCCTGTACAATGTCTCTCAGATAAATCTTCTGGCAAGAAGATAGAATGGGTAGAATTTATTTTCCTTTCCTTGTGAGTGGCCTTTTCCAATACACATTCACAGTAGCTGTGCTATGAACTTCAAACGCAAATACAACCAGTTCTATAACTTTGTGGAGTTCAGCAGATACTTTTGTTCGTACAGAGAATGTTACCCAGATGTAGCATATGACTGTTAACTGTTATTTTTTTGTTACTTAACAGTTCTAAAAGGAGTATATTCATTCCCCCTTCCATTCTTTCCTCCTCATTCTGGGATATAACCAAATTGAAAATTAAGGCTGTCATTTGCAAATTAAGAAGACATTGCTCTCAGTAGCACTGGAAATATAGTTATTAAATGTTCATAAGTGCACAGTACAAAACTCAGAAATATATATGCTCTTTGGGCAGGTGGAACATTTGCCACATCTTTGTAGTAGCTGCAAAATCTGATTAGCTGTAATGAGAAACTGTCTGTATAAAATTCAAGCATTTAAATTAGCATATGCTGTAAGCAGGCTTGGCCATGTGGCTGAACTTAATTAAACAACAATTCTTTTTTGGGTTCTATGTCCAAAGTCTATAAAAACAACAACAACAACAAAACAAAACAAACAAACAAACAAACAAACAAACAAAAACCAGCCATGAGCTGTTTGCTCACAAGACTTCAAGCAGTCTCGATCTCTGAAGTTCTGGAACTTCTGGCAAAACTTTTCTATACTTTCTCCATTTCTTTCACACTCTTTATGTTTTTCTGTTATATCTAACTGGCAGAGTTTGGAGGGTTGTGACTGATGATGCAGATCCTAGCTGGAGGCTGGTAACTAGCAGTGATCCCCAGGAGTTTGTTCTGGGTCTAGTCTTACTCAACATTTTCATCAATATCCTAGATGAAGAAATAAAATGCACTTCAGCAAGTTTGATGATTTTGATGATGATACAAAGCTAGGAGGAGTGGCTGACACACACGAAGGCTGTGCAGCCATTCAGCAAGATCTGGACAGGTTGGAGAGGTGGGCAGGGAGGAACTTGATGAGTTTCAACAATGGCAAGGGCAGAGTCTTGCATCTGGGAAGGAATTACCTCATGCATCAGTACAGGTTATGGAATGATCTGCTGGGAAGGTTCTCTGCAGAGAAACACCTGGATATACCAACGAACAACAGGATGGCCATTATCCAGCACTGAGCCCTTGTGGCCAAGAAAGCCAATGGTATCCAGGGGTGCATTAAAAAAAGTGCAGCCAGAACAAGGAAGGTGATTGTCCCCCTCTACTCTGCCCCGGTGAGGCCACATCTGGAATACTGTGCTCAGATCTGGAAAGACAAAAAGACAGGGAACTGCAGAAGAGAATCCTGCAGAGGGCTACAAAGATGGTGAGCAGCCTGGAGCACCTTCCTTGTGAGGAAAGACTTATGAGAAAGAGGGATAATTTGTTTCTTTATATTTTATCACAGCAACATAAAATTGTTGGAAATATTTATGAGAAGCTCCTGAGAGCCAAGCTGTAAACAGTATTATCACTGTTACGTGTTAATCAGAAAAACAAAAGGATATGCTGCACTGCAAAGCACAAAGATACTATATAAGGCAGTTGCTGTTAGAAAAAGTGCAGTTGTGGTAGAAACAGTAAACTGGATCATTTTTCCATCCTCCAATTTTTGTTTGCAAAATTCAGAAAAGAGACATCTATGGAGAAGGCCTATTTGGCAGATTCTACAGAAAAATGGTTTTGCCTAGAGCTCACTGAGCATCATCTCTTTCCAAGGTTCTTTCCATTTAAATCATTCATGATTGAATGAGCCTGTCTAAATGATGCTCATCCTGGAGAAGGGGAGAATTCATTGTGGCCTTCTAATATCTGAAGATCTTCTTGAGGGAGATCACACAGTATGTATGGGACAACCAGGAATCAGGGATAGCCAGCATGGGTTCATGAAAGGCAGATCTTGCTTGATCAACCTGATATCCTTCTATGATCAAGTGACCCACCTGGTAGACAGGGAAAGACTGTTGATTTAGTCTATCATCTAGCCTTCAGCAAAGTGTTTGATACTGTCTCCCACAGCATTCTTCTGGAAAAGTTGGCAGCCCATGACTTGGGCAGATACACTCTTTACTGGGTAAAGAACTGGCTGGATGGGCAGACCTGGAGAGTGGTGGTGAAGGGAGTCACATCTGGGTGGTGACTGATCACGAGTGGTGTTCCACAGTGTTTGGTACTGGGGCCTGTCCTGTTTGATATCTTCACTGATGTCCCAGAGGAGGGCATTGAGTGCATCCTCCTTAAGTCCTCTAAAAAAAAATCAACGATATTTGAAAGGGGTGTTTATTCTGCTCTACTGTGCATTAGGAGGAATCCTATGTTCTTTAACTGTCCAATACTGCACCCCAGAGGTGAAAAAGCATCATCAATTTTCTTGCATAAACGAAACCAAAGCATAATCCCTCGGTGCCTTTATGGCCTTTAGTGTTCATTTTGAGCACCACAAAGGACATTTCTGACCTCTAATTACAGTTACGTATTGCCATTGAATGGCTTTGTTTTGCATTTCAGAATTACTGTAGGTAGTTGTGTTTCAGCCAGAACAAAGAACTTAGCTGCTGCAAGTGCCACTGCACTGCTGTGATTAAAAGTAAGTACTTGGATGGGTAAGCAGGTTCTTGCCGCAGTATCTCCTGGCAATGAACCTTGGCTCTATTTCTACCCTAGCCCAAGTCCACAATAAGTGATGGTAGAATTCCAGGTACACCATGTTTCTAAACCTCTTTCCTCATTTCTTCCCTTTTCCTCACATACTTTTTCTTTGTCACTAAATTCTGCTGGACTAAAATCAAGCCTGAAAGAAGCGTGGAACACAGACACTCAATCAGACCTTTGAGTTGTCACATGCTTTACTTGCCATGATGGGCTTAGCATTTTGTGACAGATATGTTCTGCAGACATGGCCCTGCAGACTTCTTGAAAGACTTGCTTAAGCATGGAATTAATCTGTGCAAGCTTTGTACAAATCTGCTGAATCCTAGCTTGATTCTGAATGCCCTGTATTACCCTCCAGAAACTGAACAATCTTGTGCTGCCCCACAAGTGACTGAAAAACACACAAAGTACAAATAATGGCAAGCAGAACATTCAGACAGGTATGCATTCAATACAAATGAGAGTTTAAAATCACATCATACAATGCACTTGACAACACTGCAGCACACAAAACAACTGTGTCTCAGAGCAACAGAGCCCAGTAGGCTTTGATGTCAGTAGAGTTAACTACTCTTAATGACAGGAAAATAAATGTTGCAAGAAAACAGTGCTCTTTGTGGAGGAATGTGATATGGGAGCAGATCAGGTAACTGCAGATGTGAATTTGTGTTCCTGAATCATTATTTCATGGTGTGACCTTGAGTAACTCAGATCCTACACCTTCATTCTCTCAAGATGTTTATCCAACTTTTTGTAAAATGCTTTCAGATTCCTAGATGTAAGACAGCATCAAAAAGAAAAGCATCACTACTACTGCAATTCTATTGCTTTCCAAGAATCTTCTGTTCGCTTCTGGTGAGTGTAGTCTACTGCAACTCTGCTGAGCACAGCTTGCAGTCATTGTCATTGTCTTTCTTTTTGATTGACAAGCAATTTTTTAGAAACTGCTGTCTATCAGTACAAAATAAGCACTTCATCTGATGTTTATAAAATGCGGCTGATTTTACTAGGTTTTGGGAACCCTGGAAACCCATGAATGGAACATATCTTTCATTCTCCTTGATAATGATTCCCATATTATATATTGTCCATTTTATACATGTCCATGTTACATTTACATAAGTTTTGGAGAGGGATCCCAGCCAAGTTCTTCTGGACATCTTAATGACAATAGCATAAATGTTACCATCCTGAAACCAAAATGAGTTTTGTTTCTGTAATAGTTTCAAATGTGGGAAAATAGACAGTCTTTTTTGGATATAAACACTCACAAACTTTTAAGAACTCTAAATGGACTTCTGTTCTTATGCTGGTATGCTTGTTGTTCCACTGGAAGGAGACTAGAACCTCCTGCTGTCATTGGTCTTGGTGTAAATGTCCTTCCTTTCTCACATGACCTGCAGGATTTGAAATGGACCTCCAGACTGTTTAGATATTGATTCTATATAAAATTTTCTTGTTCTTAGTAGTTCATGCTTTTATACAAGTACCCCTCTGCAAGCATTCCTCTATACATTACCCCTTTGTAACATGAGTTTGAATTTTGTTTGAAATCTAAATCAATTACTCTTCAGGCAGATGATGAGATGAAGAATCTAGTCTCAATTTTATAAAAATAAACTACATCTCTCAATTTCTTCATTCTTTTATTTAGCTACAAATTACCCACAGCTCACTCTCCCCATTTTGATCAGTAATTTGATCAGTTGCATATCCACTTTATTAATTTTAATTTAACAGTCAGCTCTGCAACAAATCTGGTGTCAGATTTGTTCTGTAAGGAAATATCTGGATACACAAAATTTTAAGAGATTCTGCCTTAGAAGAATTTTTTGTGACGGGTAGTAAAAGCATCACGAGCTCCTAAACCAGATCCCTGTATATCAACACAACTTTTAAATTTACATGTTTGCCCTTGGTTACAGTTAATAAAGCACCTCTTTATGCCTGAAAATGTACTGAAAGATCATAGGTTTACCTGTGTGTGATCCTCAGCATCCCACACCATCTCAGGGTACATTTTCAGTGACTAGGAACAAAACTGTTCATCAATTGCCATAGATGCCCAGTTCCTTTTTTTATTGTACTAATCTCCAAAAGACCTTATTTCACATATTCTGGTCTGCTTGGTATTTTTGATTTGGTTTATCGATGTTCAAATCAGTTTTCTGTTTTCTATGAGAATTAGAATGATGAAAATATTGAATAAAGAAGATAATATATTTGGAGTTTTGTACGAAGTACCATAATGTGCAAAAGGTTGTCATTTAGAGCTCACCGTTTCCTCGCAACGTACCTCTTGAAATCAACCTTAATGCATAGCCCTCTAGTGGCATAAATTGGTATTTCAAAACGCTTTTCTGTGAGGAAAACAACTGCTTTCAGGGATTAAGCAGAGACAGTTCAGTTAATGAACTATTTGATAGTTCAGTATTAACATAGAGCTAAACATCATTTGAGTATATCATCATTTAACTGATTAAACTTGGTTAGAACAATCACATAACATGATACTGAGATAAATCTGTAGTCATTTTATTGTCCTCTGGCATTACCGTTTGTCGCACACATTTTCCAATATGATGCTGTAGAAGAGAAGATTGCATTGTAAAACCTAAGTTGCAGGAATAGTCATCCTCTGTGTTGAACACAGAGCATAAACACACACACATAACATAATAAGGAAATAAACAAGAAAATACTCATACTTCTTGTGAAAGAGAACTGAAGCTTCAGTAATCTGTCTGCTGCAGATCTATTCCTATTTTCACGAGGAATAAACTGTAGATTTCTGACTATAAGGTCAGAATTTTTAGCTGTGTATTCTTCTTCAGAATCAATTTTTACCCACAGGAAAAAAAAAAAAAAAAAAAGAAATAACAAGCAATGAACAATAATCTGCCATATTTCTTACTAAATCACACTTTCCTATCATGTCTGGCAGATATGCTTGGTTCTGCACAAATGTCTATCCTTGCTGTAAGGAAATTCCTGCATTTACTTCACGTGGGAAAGCAAAGTGGAACTTTCTTCTAGTGTTTGAAGTTCCTCAATGTGTAATATTGTGTCTGAATGTTCAGTTTACTTGACATAGGAGTACTCTCAATGGTGCTGGTTCTGTATCTGCATTAGTGAGCTAAGTTTAATTAAAAAGGTGCACAGAACGATGTGCCACGTTTCTGTCTGGCACAGCATGCCTACAGCCTATAGCTGAAATAGAAACCTCTGCCTCTGTCAGCCCAAAAGCAGAGACTGTGGTGCACAAAAAGTGCTTGTGTCATGTGAGCTGCGTGCCCTCAGCACACTGTGGGTACATGCTGCACAGCCATTCTCCTGCTCCCTGCTCCTGCAGAACATGCAGCTGCGTGTGGCTGTGAGCTGTGGGCCCTTAGCCGGGGCAGGAAATGCAACTATCAGTGTTCTTCCTCCTCTTCCATCACACCCCTGCTGCTGAAGTCAGACCAGTGAAAGCTGCCATCCTCTGTGAGCTGGGGGTGCCAGCATTGTACTTTACAAGACCTCTACATGTCTTTCCTGCAAGCAAAATGTGCCCATTAGAAAAGGAAACATAATGAACACTGACAGGTAAAAGTATATTTAGAAGACAAGTTATGGGCACAGATAACCGAAATTAGCCTTTAGATTGCTTTTGCCATGGAGCCTTGCGTCATAGGGAAATGAAAGTTTGTATATGTGTGTATGTCAATTAAGTCACATCCTCAACTGATGGTGCTTTTTAGAAATGTATTGTACTGAAACACAGCAACATGCCAGTCTCTGTTATTGCACTTCATTATTTCTAGAGCATTTTAAGGTACTCATTTGCTCCTGCAGTGAGTGAATCGTCTTCTCTGGAAGGAGGAATGAGAAGTAGTAGAGTTTAAACGTTTCCAAGCATGAAGCTGTTTCAAAACACCTAGCTTTGAAAATCATCCCAAAAAGTCCATCTGGGAAGGAAAGCAAAACCACCAAAGCAGCCTAACAAGTTCGATGAAGACATTTGTTTGGGTTAAAAATATGCAGCATTGTTTTTTACATGTTTCAGACACTGTGTACAGAGCTCAGTTTTTCATAAGTATAAAATGAAAACATTTCTGTCATCTAGAATAAATCCCATCAGACTAATTCTCATATCTCTTAGAAGTAGTAAAGTGTGCTGTACTCCAACACATTATTTTTGAGGTTTGTTTAGTCATTTTTCTCTTTCATTGTCATGCATGAAAAGACTGACTTTAAATTAGAGAGAATGGGATGGAGTTCACAGGTTGCTTGTGTCTGAGGTCAGGTTGAGAGGTAAGGGCAGAGTGCATTTAAGTTAAATCTGTGTATTTTCAGCCAGTCTCTTGGGTCACTCTGGCTACTGGTACAATCACTACAAAACAGCAGTGGGGCAGGTGTTAGTAGATCATTGCACACACGTCCAAGTACCAGTGCAAGAAAGAGGCACTGCGCAAGGCTCATGGCTGCGCTGTGAGGGGAGCAGCCACTGGGGCACTGACAGGGGAATATGTCATCTTGCAAAGTCAGTGGAGGTGCTTTCTAAAGTGCTTCCAGTGATGTCTTTATAGGTCCATTCTCCAAAGATAACTGAAATAGCTGAATGTTGCCATGGGTTTTTTGGAGAGCATGAAGCAAGTCTGTTTACATTCCTTGTAATTGCTTCACTCTTTCAAAGCTCATTCTGCCTGTTTCTGGCACACTGGTCAGTGTATTTCCAGAGCGTGTCTGAGGAAGGCAGAGGAACACAGCAGCAATTGGAAAAATCAGATCACATCAGATGCAATTGGAAAAAAACCTTGTACTTGTGCTTGGCATAGCGCTCAGCTATTTCGAAGACTATGCTAGGGTTGTTGGATTCAACTGGACTGAATCTGAAGATCTGTTTTCAGTTCTCCAACACCTTACAAGCTTGGGCCTGCAGGAACAGCATATAAAATCTCCTTGGAAAGAGTCCAACAAGTGCGTAACACCATTACACTAAAAGCACAAATTAAAATGATTTATTTGAAGTAATAAGTGCAACAAGTAGACCAAAATAAACAATTTTGTCATTGGCAGTATTTTATTTTAATATCTGCCTTCTGCTACTTCTGTCCCTTTTTGTCCCCTGATTGCTAGGACCATAGCTACTGTCTGTCTTATAGCCAGAAGGAAATTTTCATTGTCCCACAATTGATAATGCTCTTCTCACTTACTCTCTCATTTTTTTCCTTCTCCTTCCCCCAAACTTCCTTATTTTTAATGAGCTTTTCTTGATGTGCTGAATGCTTCAGTAGTGAATAGCTTCACTAAGTGTGGAGTGGTGGAACCTGACCCTGATCTGACGCTATCTGACCTCCTTCTGACCCCACAGCTTGAACACGTTACCCTGTGTCTTACTTCAGCCCAAGTACCCCAGCATTTACCTCAGCCTGAGATCAGTCTTGCCTGTGGGCGGAGACGCTGTAGATGTTGTTGATTATATATCCCTGATAAGTGGCAGGCCCCTTTGGCTGGAAAGGCTGATAAAATGAGTAGATACGCTTTGCTGATTTTCTTATGGTCTTTGTTTTTATGTGGTGCTCACATTAGATCTAACGAAGAAGAACTTTATCTTCTGATATTTTGTCTATCTACCACATTCTGACACCATGAAAGTGCACTTATTTTCCTTAGCAGATGCCTCACCGCCCTCTGAAAGTCCCAGCTATGAATCCAGAATACACTGTGTTGGACAACGTTGTGCTTGCAACTTTAATATCTGTCCGTGATCATTGAGAACCAACTTCTCCGTAGCATTTCTCCTACTTCCATAGACTTGTCTTTGGTATGTTCTTGCTGTGAGGGGCTGGAAAGAAATCTGCAGGAAGAGCACATTATACACCTAAGGGGTTTTAAATTCTTTTTAAGACTGCCAAGCAAAATGTTGCTTTTCCAATATATGAGGTTTATAACATTTATATAAATAAGTTTAGACTGCAGTGAAAGAAAGTTAAGCTAAGTCACGTTCCTTACAATTGTTTTGCACTCAGAACGTTCAGTCACCTCCTGCTTTTCATCCAGGGTGCAAAAACTTGTTTGCCTTTGTCTACAGGAATGATGTTACTGTAGCATTGGTCTAGAGGCAAAATATGAATGTTCTTTTCTTGTATGAAGTCTGTGCCAAGTATGTTGCAGGAAGGTCAGATGTAAATGAAAAGCTGGGCATAATGCTGCACAGCAGTAACAGCAATGGATTCATCTGCATCCAGCATAAGTGTTAGTTTAGTGTTCATTTTCTCTCTTACACGAAAGCCAAACCCATCTTTAGTTTGCATCCCCAAGATTCTCTTCCACATAAAGCAGCCTACAGGATCAAACCTGTACAGAGGCTGATGAGTATGGACAGAAGACTGCTTAAACAATTATTTGAACAAAAGAGCTGATAAAACATCTCTCAGCGCAGAATATATACTATAATCTCACTAAAATCAATAGAGGCTGGAATTCTGGTCTCTTAATTAACAGGATGCTCTTAGATCCACCATTTCATTTCTAAGTGATGGCACGTCTTCAGATTCTATCTTCGTATTAACAGGTCACAATCAAGCCTGAGTCCTTCTGATCCACCCCCCTCTTGCCCTCTCACTTCTCTCCTGGCTCTCTTAAGAATGTTCATACACTTTCACCCAACTTTCACTCTTTATCTTTGTTCCCAATCCATTGCTGCTCCTCAGGTACACAGCCTTTTCCCCTTCCTGCTGTACAACCTTCCAAGAGCCACATTAAAAGGGGCTGCTTTTACTTGCAAAGCTTACTACATCTGGGCCTAAGTAAGGGATATCTCCACCAGCTGCTGATGATCTTAGGGGATAGTAAGGGTATCACCAGTTATTACAGCATCTCTGTTCCTTTACCAGAAATTAATCTGCAGACTCCAAGTGAAGGTGGATATGTCATCCCACCACTGTCTTATATTTCACCTTGCTCTGAAGAAACTATTTTCCTCTGCACTTCAGTGAATTTTGGAGACACCAGTGGAGTTAGGTCAGGCTTTGTACACAATTGAGACTGATAGGATCTCCTGCTAGAGATCTATGGGATGCAAAACAGATGACTGTTTGTGGTGAGGCTGTTTCCCATGGATGTGTTCATTTATAGTTTCTTAGCATTTTATTTTGAAGGTGGTGATAAGTTCCTTCCTCAGAGCAGAAGAAAGTGCTGCTGGAACCACAGGCCTCCCCATGGGAGGGGAACTATGCCACAAGGATTTGGCTGTTCCCTTTGCTCAGAAGGTCTCCACATATTCTTCTAGCCATGAATGTGCCAAGGTAACTCCAGAGAAACTTCCTGTGAGGATGAGGGTTGCACTGCAAGAACTTGCTTCTGCTCCGCCTATTACCCTATTTGCATTTGTCTTTGCTCAAGTGCAGAGCACACACAAAAAGGAAATGGAAGAGCCAGATTTAATCCTTAATGTTCACAAAGTGTTTCAAATATGCTAATGCATGACTGCCATTGCTATTTAAAAATTATATCTTCCATCCTTGCCACGTATACCATATTCAGCACTTGCCTGGTTTGAGGGTGCTCCACCTGCTCGTGATATCCCATGAAGCACTGTGCTGCTGCCCTGCTTACCAAATCATCCTTGCTTACCACTGACTCACACAATTTTCTGCTGAATGAATAATCACTCTCTGAAATTCAATTTGTTCCAACCCATGCATGGCAAAGATTTCTTAGTTCAGATTAACATTAAGCATTGCATGCATTAATCCTGTAGAGACTGGAAAGGGAGGAGGTAGCTTTGTGGCACGCACTTTGCACATCAGATCATATGCAGATTTTCACAGATCAGTGTAAAGTCTTCAGTGTGGAAAACAAGTAGTTTCAAATATGACTTTGGCACAATAATGAAGACGCTGGAATATTAATTTGAGTGAGTTCTAAAGGCTTAGACAGAGGCAGGCATGCTATTTCTACGAGAAACAGATTCCTCAGGACATCTGCTTGCAGATTCAGATTGGGGTCATTCTCAGCTTAGAGAACTTTCCTCCACCTCACCTCTCCTCGTATAAAAGCAGAGGAGCTGTGAGATAAACAAACAATCTGTTCAAATTTCTAGTTACCTGCTACTCATGAGAACAATAAACATTTCACAGGAAATCTTAAGATCTATGCAGAGAACTGAGTACACTGTGCTAACTTAAAAATGGGCTGTGCTGTCCACACTCCTCTGCAGTTCACTGATGTGCTTCAGTAAAATCCTGACAGTAAGCAGGAGATCTGTCCCCATGGCTCTAGGAGATTTACATGTAGGTCCTGCAGGAACATCCATAATCCCACATAGATCATAACACAACATCTGTGTTGTCCACCCTGCACTTTGCAGGAGTTACTCAGCTTGTTCCTAAAGCAAGGTGATAATTTCCCTCAGGAAGTTTCTCAGAGGTGATCTTGGGAATGTCTTTGATCATGTGAGGGCAACTCAGCATAGCCCACTGCTGGCACTGACTCTGGAAGGACTTGTAATTTTGTACTTGTACTTGTACTTTTGTACCTTGTCCTTTCCCAGCTGAAAAATGTCCTGCAAAATGCTACAACATTCCCTTTCTAACTTTCCCAGCCCTCTTCCCTTTTCTTTCTCTCCCTCTGCCTGATACTCAACCCAGTTTCAATGAAGATACTGCTGCCAGTAAAATGGTGGCTGTATTAGTGTAACAAGCCTGTTCCAATGTGTTGTTTAATTGCTCCATTATTTCCTTTGTCAGCATTCTGGATAACAAAGTTAATGATTTTGACTAATTTTTCATGCTTGAATTAAAATATATCAGTAAATACAATACAAAACTATATACCAGTAAATACAGTACAATACAATACAATACAATACTTTGCAGTAAACTGCAAAGACGAACTACCAGCAAACTGTGGGGATTTAGGGACATGGATGTTTTCTCTCCTTATCCCTGAGCAGTAATTACTGAGATAGAAGAAACTTCTGGGAACTGTTATTTCAAATTGAATTTTAACTGCTTGCTTCCTGGAAGGGAAGACATCAAGCTTACTGTTTGTGTGAGGCATAAACAAAAACAGTGTGGAGATACGTAAGTGAAGGACTCAGGGAAGGCAGGTAATGAGATTATGTTAAAGGTTATGCCCCTCATATGTAGGTTCAAAAATGAATTAACCCAAGCAACCACTACTAAAGTGATGTTTTTATCTGTGACTGCATCATTTCCCCTCTAAAAAGACAGGTTCACAGGACATTCCAGGCTCATTTCCTTACTTCTTTCCAAAGGAGGAGGTGTTTATTGCATGATCACTGGGGAATTAGAGCACTGGGCTCAATGAAGAAAGTGTGCTGGCCCCCTGTGGCCACAGCTGTAAGGGAGAGGTCCTTCCTCCTGTTCTACAAATGCTTTCCCCCCACAGGGCACCTTTCTGATCTACATCTGCTTCTTCAATTCCTCCTGGGAAGGGAATCAGTCTAAAGCTCTGCTGACTTTTTTCAAGAAAATACTTTGAAGTAGAAGTGACTCTGAAATTGCCTCAAGTAAAAAACAGCTCTTAAGCTATGAAAGGCAAAAGTTTTCGTTCTTGTGCAAGCCCAGACTTCTATAACCCGTTTGAGACATCCTGTCACTGCTTAGCCTAGAGCATCACAAATCTGGAAACTTGGGAAACTATCTGGGACTGGAACACACCCTCATTATAAAACCTGTGTTTGCTTTATAGTTCATTTCTTTTAAGCACAGGACAGCTGAAATGGATATGAAAACAAATAACTGAAAGTCCTACTGTCAAAGTCAAAACAGTGAGCAGCAGAGGAGATGAGGAGCCTGAAGATGGGGACTGCAGTGTTCACTGAGACAAATGAGCAGAGGACTTCATGTTAAAGTGTGTAAATCAGGACTAGACGACACCTGGGGATGTTGCTATTGCATCAGACACTCAGGCCATTTCACCATGGTTGTTCTGGCAACAAGACTGGAATTTAAGTCTGTGAACTGATTCAACAGTATTTACAGAGCAGGCACCAAGAGATTAGTTTCTTTGTGATGGGAAGGAGTGGAAGAAAAACGCATAAATAAATACACCTTAGGCTCAGAATTATAATTAGAATACAAAGAATACTGCCAAAATAAAATAGTTCTGCAGAAAACAAGTGTCAGTTGAAATGATGCTGAAAGTCAAAACGCTACATAGATCTTAAGAAAAAAAAAAAGACAAAATCTAGAAAGTGATGGTGCTTCACTAAGGTTTTTATGCGAGGAAACACTACATGAGAAAAACATTAGGAGTTCCTTATGAAAATGTTGGTTCAAAATACCTACCTTATTTTAAATGGAGTTTTGGTGAATTTGTGGGCAGGAAATATAGCATGGCTGTTCATTCACTTGAGAGAGCAAACCACTAGATTTCAGTTCTGTCTTTAGGTGGTGTTTGTGTGTCTATTTTCTCTGATGGTTTAATATAAATATGGAATTGTACATTGTATTAGAGGGCGAAACATAAATGTGTACTTGAATCACTGACCAACAGAATGATGCTGGCTCTAGGTCAGCATCTTAAATTCTTTTCCAAGTAGTGGCATAACTTCAAGCAGCAGGAGAAACCATGCAGCATTCATCCAACGCCCTCTCCCACCCAAGAGCTTTTTCCAGGCCAGATCTCACCTAAAAGATGGATACACATTCTTCAGCTGCTTAATGTAAGATACCTTCGTTCTGCTTTATCCAAGCCAAGGAGAGAACAATATCTTTTTGCTGGAGATGGACTCGATCCTTGTGGATCCCCTTCAACTCAGGTTATTCTATGACTCTAAGATGTATTTGGTGAAGCAGCAGCCATTCACCAACAGCAGCCTCTTTCAGCTGGAACATGGGAGTGAATTCTGCACAGTCCTTGAAGTGACTTTATTTTTTTATGTCTGTAGGATCTGCAGGATCTCTAGATACGTAGAAGAGAGAAAACAGAGTACTTTGAGTGAGCAGCAGATGTATCTATCGGACATGTAGACAGTGAAAGAATGGCTGCACAGGTTACCTGACTTAGGCAAACATTGTGTGTATTGTACAGGAACGCATGTACGGATGTACATGTTGCACAACAAACACTCACTGTACTGGTTATCAAATTTCATTCATGCTTGAAGCAGGAATTACAGGATTGCAAGGAAATTATACTGCAAATTATAATGAGTAGATTATTACATTAAATATTTATTAAATAAACTGGAGAAAATCCCAGAGGAAACAAGAAGAAATATAAAAGATTTGTAAAAGATGCTGCTAGGAAAAGCTGGGGGAACTGAGTTTGTTTAATCTGCAAGAAAGGATACTACAAACACAGCTGTGTCTGATTACAATGAGGCTGTACTAAAGATGGAGATGATCAACAGTTTTCTGTTCTGTGTGGGAAAATAGCAAGAAAGAATTATCTTCTGTTGCTGCAGAAAGGGCTTGAATTGAATGATACAAGCTGCTTCTAACTTCCTGCTGTAGGGAGCCTCCTTTGCAGGGGGTTGGACTGGATGATCTCTGGAGGTCCCTTCCAGCCCCTATAATTCCGTGATTCTGTGACTCTGTGAAATGTAACACTGGTGTGATTAATCACAGATTTTCATAGCTATGCTAGCTTCAAGAGCAGGTCAGGCAAACATCTGTCAAAGATAATGTTCTTATGATTTTGCCTCTCTACAGGTGCTTAGTCTCTACAGATATCTGAAAACCCCCACTGTTGCAGTGTCATTTAAGCCTGGTTTAAACAGAATATAAGGAGTTGGGAAAAATGAGAATTAAGATGTGAAGAGAAAATGAAACAGGATAAATGCAGAATGCACTCCCCACGTATAAAGCCACATCATTTTCACTCATTATATTTCTTTGATATTCAATCTTGGCATGATGTCTTGGAGAAAATTATCAACTGAATCAAACTATTTGGGACTACTTAGATCTGCTCAGGACCTTGAGGTGCTGGTTAAAAGAGAAACTGAGATTAATAAAATTGAAGGGGAGATTACTGGCAAAGTTCCTCCTTGAGAAAAATCTTCATAATTCACTGAATGTCTTTAATATAAAAAGAAGTCAAATGATTAAAACAATATTTACTGCTATTCAATTCAGAATGAGATGACAGTAAAGCAGTACGTGAGATCTGAAGATGTGTTAAAGAGATATTTGGTAGCTATTAGGAAGAATTAAAATTTTTTTTTGCGTCCATAATTTCATGCAAAATACTATTTACAATTCTGGTTGCTTAAGTAAGAGAAGGGCGAGGGCTTGGGCATAGCATGGGACTGCAAACAGTTAGTGGAGTAGATATACATCACAGTAGGCTAGAAAAAGATTACTGTTTGTCCAGTAGAAAGAGAGCTAAGAGGAAATACAGTACCTTAACAGAGATGGGATTGAAAAGAGCCATTTACGTGGTAGAAAGTATTTGGAAGAGGATAAATGGATATTAAGTGGTTTTATGGAAGCAGGAATTAGAGGAAACTCCTAACCACTGGATAGGCTTATGAACAGCTTCACAATGATAGTGATAGAGGTAAAATCCTAAACTCTAAATCTCCTCATCTATAAGGATCTTGGTGTATTCGTGACAAGAGATGTACAAGGTAGTATCACTGATAACAGGGCACTTTCCTCACAAAATCTTGCTTTCTTGCTTCTTGTCCTCCAGTAACAATCACATATGTCTTGCTTCACATTCTGCTACGGTAATTGGGAACTCAAGAATCACTGTCTTGGATCAGTCCTTCAGTTCACTTCTTTTAATAATATGATTTTGTGAAGAGCAAGCCAAAGCTTCAGTGAAAGTGCAAAACTACTGAATAGAGCATTTGTCCTAGTACACCACAAGGGGATTTTCTTCCTATCATCACATCTTTATAAAATAGCACTCTTCTGGATTCTGCAGAAATCTTTACCTCAAGATAATCTGAAGAAACTGACTGCAATGCACAAATTTTTGTGGACTACTGTTGTTAAAGACAACACAAAAGGCACATTCACTTTCCACTTAATAGAGATCTTGTCTTTCTTTGTAGAACTTCAATTATTTCTACTCCTTCTATGCTACTTTTGTCTGGAAGGTTTTTCATGCTGCTAATACACACAGTAGCTTCACCTTTCCTGGAATGTCCCGTTGCTATTGCATAGTTTTTCAGATTATGTGGCCAAATATGAAGAGGAAGAAGCTGCTATTCAGTCCATTAGAAAACAAAACAGAACAACAATAACAATAAAAACCAGAAGTATTTTCTTATTTTATTAATTCTCATTGAATATAAACTATTTTTGACATTGTTTTTTGAAAGGTATGAAAGTTATAGCTGAAAGAGATATTAAATCCTAACATGAGAATGATGAAAAATGAAGAGCATTATGCGTAAAATCTGAGCTGAATTTCTACGCACCTCTCCTACTGGGCACCACGTCTGAAGGTAACATTACTCTAGAAAATCTGTGATTTGACTCTTTTGTGTTGTTTGTTTTTAGTTTTGTTTAGTTTTTGTTTATGTTTAAAATGGATGTATTGCATATTATAGGACAGTTATTTCATCTCTTATGCATCAAAGCTGCTCTGCTTTTACATTATGTACATGCATAATCAAAGCTGATTCTCCTGAATATTGATTGAGACTTATACACTTTTAATGAATTATTTTGCTCCATTTGAAATATAATTACACACACCAAAGTCCAAATTTAAATCATTTTCAAGGAAAAATGCAAGAAATGGATTAGAATGGATAATCCTAGAAGTCTTTTCCAATCTTAATGACTCCGTAATTCTATGATTCTAAAGGATTGCATGCCCTCAGTCTGAAATAGTAGTTTCATAGCGTGTGTAGGTGATGCAAATGAGAGCCAAGGAGTAAGTCTAAGTTGTTCAAAATGCTTCTATTCAGGGCCACTAGATGTCAGGCTGAACAAACAATTAAAACTGTGATTTGGAGTGAATCTCATCCTCTTTTAATGGTCTATTTGTAAAGCTTTTTCTGTATAGAGGCATGCTATTATGAAGGTTGTAATTAACGTAGGGACAGGACATCTTCTGGACTAAAACACTCTGCTGGAAGGGTGTGAAACTTCATCAAATTGTTACAGCTTTCAAATGCAAAATTTTCACTATATGAGAGCTAGCAAATTCTATGTTGCTTCTTTTTCCAACCAATTCTATTACACGAGGATAAATGGCCAGAGGCAAATGACTGAGACAAATTCAGGAAGGCCCCTTGCTGAACATGCCTTCCATACCAACTTATAGCCCAATTCCAGAAAGCAGTAGACAAGGGTGAAGCAATGTGATAAAAAATGATAAAAATTAAATGGACAGTGCTGCCATCCTTTAGGGTTAGCTATAAATCATAGTCATAGAATCACAGAATGGCTTGGGCTGGAAGGGACCTTAAAACCCACACAGTTCCAACCCCCTGCCATGGGCAGGTTTGCCACCCATTAGATCAGACTGCACAGGAAACATCTGATTTTTTTTTCTGTGATCTCAGCTGAACGAATGTCTAGTGCTAATCAGGCTAATGGCTCTGTGATGAGCTTGTAACTGTTTGCAGCCCCAAGCTGTTAAGGGAAAGAAATCACAGGTCTATCATTGCATGCTTGGCACAGTTGTGTGAATGGAATTGTTAGAATAGAGATGTCACATCACATTTGAAGCTCTCATAATACTTGTAATATTTGTGTCTATCACAAATTCTCCCAAATGAAAATATTACAGAGGTTCAGAATTAACTTACTTTTGAATTGCCATATGGCATATGACCTTTTACACAGTTTTTGTCAGAACTTCTTTTCAGCACAAAAGAAATGTAAAATGCCTCTCAAGAGAGAGAAAAAAAAACAAAATTAAAATATGAACATTTTGAATTTCATTCTGCTGAGTTTTCTAAGTAACTTACTTTTAATAAAATGCCTTCACAGATGTGCCAGCTCCCCTACTAGGGCACTGTCAGAACTCCAGAAGGCCAGCAATGCTGTACTTCCCTTTGCAAACACTGTGTCAGCTCCTTCACAAGGTTGTGTTTATCCCTGTGCTGAGTGAATTTATCATCTTATAATGGAAGGAAGTGAGAACTGCTGCTCTGCATCTGTACCTTTTCTTTTGCAATGCTCTATCTCTTGTGTTCAGGGATCTGTGCTTGTTTCTGAGGAGGCCTATACTTACCAGGCTCAAGTAGTGGCTGTGTAAAGCCATGGCAAGTCTGGGCAATCACCAACAGCATGAATTTTAACTCGTGCAAGTGCACCTGGTAAAGGGCAACTGTGGGTATACATACAGGAGATGAGACATTGGAGACCAACTCTGAGCGCTGAACTCTGCTCTCTGTGACAGCGACAGGGCCTGAGGAAATGGTATGGAGCTGTGCCAGAGGAGGAGGCGCAAGGCTGAGGGAAAGGCTGTGCCCAAGAGGGCAGTGGGCATGGAACAGGCTGCCCAGGGTAGCAGGCATAGCCCCAAGCTGCTGGAGCTCAAGGGACTTCTTCAATGCTCTCACACGCAGAGTTAGAATTTTGCGTGGTGCTGTGTGGATCTGGGAGTTGGACTCAGTAACCCTTGTGGGTCTCTTCCAACTTGTGATATTCTATGACTCTGTGAATGAAAGGAAAGAAGGAACAAGCAAAGCTCATTTCTATTGTTTGTTGTTAGGGCTCTCATAGAGACACTGTTCCAGGCTGGCAGTAAAGTCAAGTCCTGCCTGTGCCTATGGTGGTAAAGTTCTGCCTGCAACATGTGGTATCAAAAAATCATGGAATCATAGAATGGCCTGTGTTGAAAAGGACCACAGTGACCACCGAGTTTCAACCCCCTGCTATGTGCAGGGTCACCAACCACCAGACCAGGCTGCCCAGAGCCACATGCAGCCTGGCCTTGAATGCCTCCAGGGATGGGACATCCACAGCCTCCTTGGGCAACCTCTTCCAGTGCCTCACTACCCTCTGTGTGAAAAAATTCCATCGAAGCCGTCACTCCATCATAGAAGGCCACCAAATTGGTGAGGCACAATCTGCCCTTGGTGAAGCCATGCTGGCTATCTCAAATCACCTCTTTATCTCATATGTGCCTTAACATGGCTTCTAGGAGGATCTGCTCCTTGATCTTCCCAGGCACAGAGGTGAAGCTCACCAGCCTGTAGTTCCCCAAGTCTCCGTTTCTCCCTTTCTTAAAAATGAGAGTAACGTTTCCCTTTTTCCAGTCACCAGGGACTTCACCAGACCTGGTCTTGCATTTATTTTCACAATCCCGTAAATCTTATCCATGTTTTTAGCAGATCATGCACTTTCTGATGTTGGTGGAGCTGTGAAAATTCTTGTGCAGTTTCATGAAGGCATTCATTGAAAGGTCAGTATTTGCTATAGTAGATTTTGAAGGATGTTATTTCAGTATCATTCAGTATTACAGACCTCATCAGTAGAACTATTTTGAGACTAACAAAAAATATTATTGGAGGCTCTTTTTCTCACAGGTGAGGCTGGCCTGGCAAGATCATGGAGCAGATCATCCTGAAGGCCCTAATGAGGCACATGGAAAATAAATATGAAGTGATTGATGGTAAACAACATGGCTTCAGCAAGGGCAAGTAATGTCTAATAAAATTGATGGCCTTTTATGAAGGAGTTACAGTGTGAGTGGAAAAGGGAAGAGCAATTAATGTCATCTACCTGAACTTCTGCAAAGCATTTGACATTGTTCTGCATGACAAGAGTTGCAGTCAGTGACCCAATGGCCAAGTTGAGACTGGTGATGAATGGCTTTCCTCAGGGATTGGTGCCGGGACTGGTGCTATTTAATATCTTTGTATCTTTGGACAGTGGGACTGAGTGCAATCTCAGCAGGTTTGCAGATGACACCAAGCTGAGTGGTGCAGCTGAGAGGGAAGGGATGCTATCCAGAGGGACCTGGATAGGCTTGAGAGATGGGCCCATGCCAACCTCATGAAATTCAACAAGGCTGAGTACAAGGTCCTGCAACTGGGTCATGGCAATCCCAAGCATAGATACAGGTTGGGTGGATAATGGCTTTAAAGCAGCCCTGACGAGAAGGATTTGAGGGTGTCAGCTGATGAAAGACTCACCATGTGCTGGCAGTGTGCCCTCAAAGCCCAGAAGCTCAAGCATGTCCTGGATTGCATCAAGAGAGGCGTTACCAGCAGGTCAAGGGAGATGATTCTGCCTCTCTACACTGCTCTTGTGAGACCCCACCTGGAATACCGCATCCAGTTCTGGGGCCTCCAGCACAAGAAGGTTATGGAGTTGTTGGATGGGGTCCAGAGTAGTGCCACAAAGCTGATCATAGGATTGGAACACCTCCCCTGTGAGGGCAGGCTGAGAGCTGGGGCTTCTCAGCCCGGGGGAGAGAAGGCTCCAGTGGAGACATTAACAGCCTTCCAGTTCCTGAAAGGGGCCTACAGAAGAGCCAGGGAGGGATGTTTTGTAAGGGGAAGTAGTGACAGGATGAGGGGAAATTGCTTTAAATTGGAAGAGGGTAGATTTAGATTAGATATTAGAAAGAAATCTTTGTTGTGAGAGTGGTGAAACACTGGAACAGGTAGCCCAGTGAAGTTGTGAATGCTCCCTTCCTGGAGGCATTCAAGGCCAGTCTGTATGAGGCTGTGAGCAAACTGGTCTAGTTAGAAATGTCCCTGCCTATATCAGTGAGTTGGAACTAGCTGATCTTACTTTCCAACATGAGTTTATGATTATGTCACAGTGGAATTGTGTTTGTAGACAGCTATGAGGGATGAAAAGTTATTTTAAGATAGTGTTATCAATCTTCTTATTCTTACTCTATGAGAGTGCAATACAACATGTAGTACTACTAGAGTTGGCAATACTGCAGTTTTGAGAAGGAAAAGCTCAGGCCCTGGCCAGATGCCACACAGACTCTTTTTTTTTTTTTTTTCCTTTTGTGCCAGCAGAGAGCAACCCTGTGGCTGAAAGATCTCACCTGAATTCTGACATTGTTCATGGGGCAGACCATCAGCCACCGAGGTGGAAGAGCATTGAAGACAACGCTTGACCTATAATGGGGCTCTATCAGTTTAGAGAGCTGAGTTGAGGAGCTGGCATGGGCCAGGAAAAAAGGAACTCAATTTTTTTTAATGTTTCTTCATCCGGATCATCAGCTGTGGTCAAAAAGCAACCTGGATGAAACCTTTTCAGAGTTTCTTGTGGAAAGGCTATCATTTGGTAAAGTCCTTTCAAAATGCAGTATCTTTATTTACTGTCTGGGGACAGTACTACAGGGACAAGTTTCCAAGTACAGTTTCCAAGTGTAGAAATCTAGCATTCCACAAAGGAGAACTGGAAATTTGGGTGGGGAGGAACTTGATGAGGTTCCACAAGAGCAAGTATAGAGTCCTGAGAGATATAACTTCGCATGCAGATTATGGGCTGACCTGCTGGAAACAAACTCTGTGGAGAAGGACCTCGGTGACCCAGTGACTGGCCATAAGATAGCAGTATGCCCTTTGGCCAAGAAGGACAATGATATTCTGGGGTGCATTAAAAAGAATGCAGCCAGCATGTCAAGGGAGGGGATCTTCTCCCTCTACTCTGCCCTGGTGAGGTCACAATTTGGAGTACCATGTCCAGTTCTATACTCTCAAGTTCAAGATGGGGAACTTCTGGAGAGAGTCCAACAGAGAGCCACAAAGATGATGAGGGGCCTGGAGCATCTTCCTTCTAAGGAAACACTGAGGGACTCATGGCTGCTCAGCCCTGAGAAGAGAAGGCTGATGGGGGATCCTTATAAACGCTTCTAAATATGTGAAGTGTGGGAGTCAAGTGGAGAGGGCCAGGCTCTTTTTAGGTGTACAGCAGTACAGCAGTAGGACAAGGTGCAGAGGGAACAAACTGGAACAGGGGAAGTTAAATAATAACACAAGAAAGAACTACTTTATTTTGAAGGTAACGGATCACTGGAATTGGCTGCCCACAGTGATTGTGAAGTCTGCTTCTCTGGAGATATTCAAGACCCAACCTTGAAGTTTTCCTGTGCAATCTACTCCAAGGAATTTGCTTTAGCAGAGAGTTGAACTAGATGATCTCAAAAGGTCCCTCCTCGCCTCCACAATTCTGTGATTATGTTATTCTCACAGTGCATTGAAAGATACCAGATCACCAAGATCACCAAGAGAGTGGAAGAGAGATGCAATAGTGGAAGAGAGCAATTGTGCTAAACTCCATCCTGTTAGCAACCAGAGTTACTAAATAATAAGCCTATACACCAGCACTGTCCCAATAATTAAAAGAGTGTTTCAGGCACAGCATCAGACATTTACTCTAAGAAAATTTATCTTGCCAGCGATGCTCAGACAAAGCACAGACAAATGAGCAAAAACACACATAAAAGAATCCATTAACAAGAATTAAGTTGTTCACAGTTAACCTCTTAATGGCTGTGCTGAACGAACAAGATGAATGAATCTATTATTCATGTGAATAAACTGGATTACAGTAACATTCTGCAGCTGGAGTCTGCTTGTGAAGTTTTGTGCTGAATTGTTCACTAGTTGGTTTCACTTTTTAATTGGAGAGAAAATTTTTCTTGTAAAAAACATTTGCCACATGATGGCAGCACAATCCAATGGGACTATGGCTGTCACTGCTGGGAAACATTTTGCAGTTTGTAGGTAGCTGATTGTTACAGAGCCACAGAACAGCTAAAAATGAAGTGTTGGCAGCATCTGAATAGCTCTTTTGCATGTGGATGCTAAGTGACACACTGGGTTAGTATCGTAGTCCTTTTCTCCCAGAGACTCAGCCTTACATCCTGGCTTAGCCTGCAAGTGGACGCAAGCTGGGTGGTCCCATCCCAGCCTCCTTTTGTGTGTATCACAAAACCACCCTACAGCTTGGCATGGCCAGGCACTGCTGCCTGGTGGAGGAGTGGGATTCAAATAGGTGTGAGGCCAAGGGGCAAGGAGAAGTAGCAACTCTGTGAGGGGGGATGTTTTGTGGAACCTGCTAAGACCCAGTGACTGTCACCATCTGGCATCAATGCTGATTTTATTCTGAGTATATTTGCATTGTAGTTTACTCTCTGTGCGTGAAATATGAGTCAAATCTTTATTCTATTCTTCTTCCTACTGCAGTTAGTGGGAGTTTTCCCAGTTGGAGGAGTAACCAAGACCAAAGAATTTGGCCTGTTTTTGTGCACAATTACAGTGACCAAATTGATTTAAGTTTTGTTTGAGGCAAAGATTGCATGAGTTCCCAAATGCATCTCAAATATCTACAGCACGGAAGCATTCAAAGGTCCAGGTCAGTAAGGGCAAATCTTCTGAGTCTGGAAGGTGCACAAGGCATTACTCAGCTTTGTATTGGCTTCACTGTATGGGCTCTCCACAATCTTTATCACGGAATCATAAAATCATACAATTTTTTGAGTTAAGTCACTCTCTGGGTGACCTGTTTCAGTGCCTCACCACTCTAATTGCAAAAAGTTTCTTATATCTAATCTATGTCTCCTCTCCTTTAGTTTGAAACCATTTCCCTTTGTTTTATCACCACAGGCCCTGCCAGACAGTCTGTCCCCTTCTTTCTTACAGCCCCCCTTTAGATACTGACAAGCTCCTCTCTTGTCTTCCCACAGCCTTCTCTCCTACAGACTGAACAACCCCAGTTCTATCAGGCCATCCTCAAAGGAGAGATGTTCCATCCTTTGGATCATTCTTTGTGGCCCTCCTCTGATAGTACCTTGTTTTCTGTCAACAATGAAGAAAAAATTCTGAGCAATAAGGAAAAGCAGAAAAATATACAATGTGTGGGGAAAGAAAGTTGTAAAGAGCAAAGAAAAAGTGCTCATTTAAAAATATATTGCTGAAAAATGCAGTGCTGAGGTACGTGCTTATGAAGCTGTGCCAGCTTTTGTGAATACAACTGGCTTTAAAGTGAGGAGAGGTAGAAAAGTTGAGCTATTTCTTTTTGACATTTGCCTTGAGAAATTGTTCAGTGTTTTATTTGAGAAAGGCAATTCACTTAAAAGCTGATTCATTTCATTTTAAATAAACTAAAATCAATCCAGAAATGAGATTAAAATGAGATGTTTCAAGAAGAGGAGAATGAAACATTTAGCTATACCTGAAACAGACTGCTCTGTAATAAAAAATTAGCAATAAAAAATTGTTTCATGATGCCACGGAAAAATTTTATTCTCCCATGTTTTTCAGTTCTCTCACTGAAGTGAAAAATCAATTATTTGTGCAGCCCTAGTTGTGTAATGAGGCATGCAAATGAAAAACTTTGTTTGGAGATGAAAATGTTCCTGTTCTAAAATTCTGGCATTTTAGATACCTCTGTGTATGTGGGAGCCAGAAGGGAGGAAAAAAGGACAGGAAAAGGACAGAAAAGTCTCACCATGCAAAATGTTATCTTCCAGCTAATGTTCTCTTTACTGTCAGAGAGAATTTTGCTGCCGAGAGATGATGTTGCAACTCTGGATTTTCAGATTGGTGTGGAGGTGTAGACATCTCTCCCCATCTTTCTATTGCTCCATACTTCCAGTGTAAGCCAATCTCTTAATAAAAAAAATGACAGAAAACCAGACAGGGAGTGATCTGTCAGCTCACCTCAATTTTTTATCCTGTTCTGGGAAACAGCTGATCATGCTAGAAGCAAGTTGATGACACTGTGTTGATTACAACAAGAACAGCTAGCACATTTGATCATGTCAGAAGCAAGTTATACTCTTCTGGATCATTTTTATTCTTTATTAAACCAAATACATGTTATATTATTGCTTGAAAACAATGCCCTCAATTTCTCATCAATTGTGCTTGCTTTGGAACACAAATGTTCCTAGTGCAAACTAGTCCTTCTGGAAGGAAGGCAGAAGCACTCGCTTGTGCCAGTAGTTCATTTTCCACATGCATGATCCCTTTGCTTTGTATGGGCCACACACTGTTACAGAGACATAAATTGTTGTCTAAGAATGGCATGCCTGTTTTGTACCTCAGCTTCCAAATGAAACCACCACTGAAAAATTATAGAATACCAGAGATCTTTATTCTGTACGGAGCCATAGAACTTTGAGGTCACTGTGCCAGTAACACCTCCAAGTAATGCACTAACTCTCTTTTCTTTAGCTCTTCATGCTGTGATAGTAATTATAGAAACACGAAGATACCAAATTGAATTGAATCAAAGAATGAACGTGTAGGCAACATAAAAAAATGGGAAAAATTATGCTTATGCATTTGGTAATACCATTACTTTTTTGTTTGTTTGCTTGCTTTTTAAAGCTGATTGCATTTATGTATTGTTTTTGCTCAAAACACTGCAGATGAATCAGTGAAGGTCATTGTCCAGTTTTGTTGCCATGTTCAGGAAGGCAAAACTTCTCACTGCTGTCTCCATCTGCTCCAACTAAGACAGATTTCCAAATGCAAGTGATTCAGCTCACATACCTTCCCACTCCTTCTGACAAGATATTCACTTCCATTAGATAGTATCTCTGCTAGCTGAAGTTGTTGCCAAATGAACCCTGACACCATAACAAACTACTTCTGTGAGAAAAACAGTGGATTGTCTAGGATGGCCATAATGTTACAGTGCTGTAATACCCCAGTCAAAGGACTTCAATTGCTTCCCATGGCACAGTGACCTTACTGCGTTTGGAGCATGTATTACACATTCAAAATGAACTGGCAGCTTTTCAGTTACTGAATCAATTAAAATATAAATGCTTACCTTTTTAAGATTTTGCAGAGATGTATTTATGTACCTAAATGTGAATGAACTTCATTCAGTTGGACGTTTTTTTCTTATAATTTTGATATTCCTTTCTGCCTTCACTTCCTTGCCTTCTTTTGTCAGTGGTGTTTCACTTATCTATTTTCTTTGATCTTGGAACTCTAAGCAGATATTTGAAGTGAGGAACCCCTGCTGTGTAAAGAGCCTGGAATTCCCGAAGTCCCATATTATGAGTTTGTTTGCTTTGAGTTTGCGTAGAACTTCGGTTAGAGAGCCTTTGAAAGAAATCCCCCCAAAAAGCAGTAATGTAAAACTATTTTTATTGAAAATACATCTACAAAGTAATGTTTATGAATCCACTCTGTGTGCATACCAATGCAGAACCAATGAGGACTGAGCAAGGGAATCTTTCTGTAATACCTGATTTCCATAAGAAACAAAGTTAGTATAAAAAGGATAGCGTGTCTTGTAAAACAACTCATTTTTCTCAATTGATGTCATAGAAAGACAGCCATTTGCATTATGTCTTTGCAATGTATTTCCAAACAGAATCTTAACAAAAATTAAATTGTTATGCTGTACATTCTACAGTTAAAATTTATGCACACATTTTGAATACAGTATCTATATAAAAATATCTCTAATTACACATATCAGAAAATGTCTATCTGTCCTAGATTTGCATTTTGTTAGCAAAAACATAAAAGTCACACTTGATTTCTTTCAGTGAGAGATTAATTTAAGAGCTTTGTAGGTTTGACCACTCAATGCTCTGAGTTAAACCCTGCTCACTTCAATCACTGAAGAGTTCCTGCTCCTATCGTCTGGACTAAACAACTGGAGAAGATGGGCAGGAGTTTTCAGTCCTAAACAAAACAGTCTTGCCTTGTTGCTCTAACATGGGAAAAAATTTACCTTCAGTCAGGATGTTGACATTTTCATTACAGTGAAATACACTGCATTTATTTTCTCTTAAAGACAAAAGCAGCATACTGCATATGTTTTGTGTTACACTTGGGGAATTGCAAGGGAATTACAAGGGAATCCTTCATTCATATAGTCAGATTTTATTTTGTTGGGCAAGGAAGAAAGAAAAAAAATAAACATTTAAATAAAAACAATCACTCAATATTATTCTGCCTTCTGATTGGCATTTCTTAATTCCCCTAACTGTAGCTGTATTATAAAACTTTCCATTTTAACCTCTACAATGATACAAGTTAAAAGGAGAACATATATAATTATTATTTCTAAGAAGGGGCTTCACTGGGGAATAATGCTGGAATGAACAAAAAAAGCAACAGGATTACAAGTGCATTGTCTCTCTTTTTTCATTCTTTCCCTACTGATTCCCTGAAAGAAGCCCACAATATTGCGCTTTAAAATCCTTTCTAATCATTTTTTATATATTTATTATAATATTTACTATTTTGTATTTTAGATTAGATTTATATATTTTTCCTAGTAAAAAGTCAAAAAGCACCCATAAGTTTTTCTTTCTAGAGGGTTATTTTTTGTTTTTGGGATGCTGCTCATAAATGCATAAGGATTTTGGAATTTCGCGTTGAAGTAGGGAGCCTTCTTCTCCAGGTGGAAAAACATAAGTCTGGCTAACAGCTTTATTACTTATCAGTGGAGGACCAAGGGTTTCGGAGCTCTACAATCAGAAGATCTCTTGTTAGCCCTAAGGATTCAGATTTAGAATCCAGTCCTGTTAGGATCTGAACAACTCACCCTTCTGCACTCTCTGCAGAGGGCTGGCACTGCCTCCTATTTATATTATTGCTTATTAAGTAGATTAATTGGTGCACCTAAAGCATATTTTTTTATATCCCCAAAAGTAGAAGATGCATTTCCAGTCCCAGAGTCAGTACAGCCTAGGGCCTTGCCCCTACAAACATTTACAGACATTGATTGTTCAGCTGTGTTGTGGAGTAGAAATTAAAGGTCAAATCCGTGCGGAGGTACATATGTATACATACACAAATGTCTGCAAATCCATGGGAACTGACTAGGCTGAGTTTTTGTCAAGATCAGCTGAGGATAGCATAAAAAATAGTGTCTAGATAAAATCACTTTCTCAGAAGTATTTCAGCTTAGCTGACAAAGTGCTGATTGTGGGAATTGTTTCTGTATCTATACACCTCCTTTTTTATTCTTTCAATTAATGTCCTTTTGTTGTCTAGTAATTGAAAAAGGCTGTAATGCTAGAAAAAAAAGAACATCAAGTGAAAAAAATCATCCAGCTGGATGCAGTTATCAAGGTGGAAGCACTGATTTTGTGCTTACAGATGTTAAATTTTTTCAACAGGTATTTAAAGAATAAAAACATTTTCAAGCTTTGTTATCTGTTGTTACTTTCCAGTTCATTAAAAATATCACATTTAAGGGCTGAGTAACATATATACTTTTTTTTCCGTTTAATTTAATTGTTGATATCTCTTTTTTTATCCTCACTTAGCACATGTCTAGCAGGACCAGTGTTGTTGTCTGTTAATTGTTTTTATTTTTATGTGGGAAGCCACTCGATCACTGCTACTTTGGAATATATTTCCACTAATTCTTTTCAGTGCTAGCATAAAGGGAAAAGACAAGGGATAAGTGAATGTCGTGAATTCAAGATACAGAAGGCTGGGAAAAGTGTGTGTTTTCCGCACTTGCAGTGTTAGACTCATGCCTTCTTTACCCTACATCTTGGTTTCACTGTCTAAAGGTTTCTCACTCTCATTTTCTTGCGAGATCAGCTGGTATGGTTTCTTCATTTCATTCTCCTCTATCACAGAATTTCCCATCTCAGCATCCCTGTTCTTCAGCTCATGCCGTGATAAGTGTTCAACAATCCCTGCTCCAATGGAGTCTCCCAAGACATTGGTGGTGGTACGGAGACGATCCCTAAGGAGAAATAGTAAATTAGCTTTGAGTTTATCACTGGTATGATATAGTATGCAGACAAGATATTAGAATTGCCTTTACTTATCTACTACATGATTCAGCAGTTTTATGTAGATAGTGTATATTTGTTGAATTTGTTAATGTTATTATTCCTTCTAGAAAGTTGCAATATACTGGGATTTGGAGAAATTAAGTCTGTTAATACTGCTGGCAACTCCGCACTGAAAAACAGTTTGTGAGAACAAAGGGAGCATATGGCAAGTGTTTGTCAGAAGCATTTTAATACTTGTTTGAGTTTATATCCTCTGAACATATAAGCCAACGAGAATCTGCCTTATTTTCATTTCCCTCCTGACCAGAGTTTCCTCCAACTTCTTGCAAGGATCACTTGGTTGATCCTTGAGTTGAAGGGTAAAAGCCGCTGGAAACTAGGTCAGAGAAATTGATTGGAAGAAACATGCCTGTGATTTACTTGGATCTAGGAGATTTCCCTGCATACCTATGGATGTGGCTGTACTGTCTTCTGCAGACAAAGGAACAGAACAACTGATGATGTTTTTTGCTGATATTACAGGTTGCTGGATAAGAAGTAAACAACTTTTCAATTCTGTGTCTATGTGGAAGACATTAACCTTTCCTGGATTAAATTAAACGGGCTACAATATTCTAAATCTGATTGATGGAAAGAATTTCATTAACAGCCTCCAAAATAAATAAATAAGTAAATAAATAAGTTGAAACACTAAAGAAATTATTTTCTAGTTGCGTTCCAGTGTATACGAAAATTTTCTTAGTATTCTATGGATCCAGGTTTATAAATCATCCTTTTGCACACAAGAAGAGCCATCACTAGGCTAAACCATCTGCTTTAAATACATGTACTAATTGCAGGAAATTGTGATTCAAGACTTCTGCAGCAAAAGCACACTGCAGACTGCGGTATTGTCAAATTGTGCCTGCTACTGCTACCTCCAAATATGCTCTAAGTTCTTAATTCAGACATAGAAATACTTACAAGAACCAGTCCACTGCAATTATAAGAGTGATATCATCCGTAGGCAAACCTACTGATGTAAGCACAATGACCATGGTGACCAGTCCGGCTTGAGGAATGCCTGCAGCTCCAATACTGGCAGCTGTAGCTGTGATGCTGTGCAAAGAGACAGCAAGAACAATTAATTCACTTCCATAGTAAACATTTTACCATCTGATAAACATTAAAAACAAATACGAAGCAAGAAGTCATTTGCTCTTCAGTAAAGAAAACTGTGAACGAGACCCTAATCTGAACACTGCACAGGTGGAGGGGTATGTGGATTTTAGTCCAAAATGTATACACTGAACTTTTATCCTGAACTCTGGTAACGTGATTTTGTGACATGGTAAATCCCCTGCTTTGTGCTTACGGCCTGTCAAAAACATTATAGGCACATGCCATAACTCACTGAACAAACCAATTCCAACACCCCAAACGTGTTAAGGTTGTGGAAGTAATTTTGTCCTGGCAGATCTGATACAGAAAGTTTAATTTTCTGTCCATCTCACTATAACCTTATGCTAGATGAATTACCAACTCCTGCACCATTTTGAATTCAGTCAACACGAAACAGAAAACTGACAAACCCCCTGAATCATACACTCTAGTAGCTTGACATAAATATGCTTGTTCACATTCAGTTTAGCAAGAATTTTGTTTTGCCAGATGATTTGTTAGGGAGCAGCTCTAGTATGAATGAATATTGAATTTCTGCCCTGGAGTGTGAAGGCAGTTTTACCTGTGTTTATCCTGTGTTTCCAGGTCACCATTATCTGAATGTACAGTGTTGCTGAGTAATAAGTACTTGTTTGTTTGCCCACATTTTCCCACTTTCCCTTTGCTGACATTTATCAATAATGCACATGTACCCATCACTTTTTTCTATTAAGCCATTTTAGTCACATAATAAAATTAATGCCAATCAATTATCAAGTGCTACTTATGCTTTTTTTTTTTTTTTTTTTTTTTGCTGTTATATTTCAAACATAAAGGCTTGTTGCTTTAAAACATGCTCATTTTCTCCACCTCTATGAGCTGATTTAACAAAATGTACTGCTTCTCCTTACACAGATTGCTCTACTTGAGACCAAGACTAGGAAAATAGCACCCTGCTATCCGTAGCACTGTACCATGCCGCTGTGCTGCTCTTAAGCTACAGCTTGGTGCGTGCACTCTAAACTATCTGGTGCAGATCCCGACATCTGTGTGTATACTTCAAGAAAATTTTAATGACAAAAGAAATTTAAAACTTCTTGTTGACCCTACTAAGTACAGTGATACGTATCTCATGCAGCAGTTTTTCAAATGTTTACCTAATGAAGAGTATGTGCTGGGGCCTCTTCTGTGCAGAAGGTGTAAATAATTACAGTTATTTAGCTACTTTAGTAGTTCTTGTTTTTAGCTCTAGATGTTTTTGTTTAATCCCTTATTTAATGGCATAGAGTCATCACAAAGATGCTTTGATTAGATGTAGGTAATAATGATGTCTGTACCTGATTGTGATAATCTGCCCAAAGTTCAGATCAAAGTTGTTAACCTGTGCAATGAAAATTGCAGCCAAAGCCTCATATAAGGCAGTGCCATCCATATTAATTGTAGCACCAACTGGCAGTACAAATCTTGTAACTCGTTTGTCCACTCCATTTATTTCTTCTAGACACTTAAATGTAACAGGCAGTGTTGCAGAACTGAAACAAAAAGAAGATAATGCATGATATGAGTTTTATATAGTGGAATGTACACTGTCATTCACTGCGATGACTTGAAAGATTTTTCTAACTGTCTTAAATTTTTGTGATCTACCAGAATATTATATATATATATATCTGCCAAGGCATATATAATACTGTAGGTTCTCCTGATCCTCTGGGACTAGTTGGCTATTCTGTAAGAGTGGACTTGGCTTCTGTTCTTTAAGATACATCTCTCCAATCTCTCCATCTGATCACATTGTAGAGATTTTTCAGCAACCCATGTTACTGTGTGTCAGTGACCTTTTCATTGCTAACTACTTCACAGACTTGGGAAACTTGGGGGGTTGGAACTACATGATCCTTGAGGTCCCTTCCAACCCGGGTGATTCTGTGATTCTGTGAAAGTGTAAAGAAGGGCAGTAAAGATTGTGCTAGAAAATCCCTTTGGTGACAACGTACAATTGAATTTTGAATAGTTTTTAAATCTACTTGCATTATGCTGTCTTAATCCAGCAACTGTTTAGGTTCTTACTAAGAATCTTCAGCAGCTAAAAGTTGGAAAATACACTTTTAACGCTATTACTCTTACACACCAAATTTAAGTTTTGATAAAATTAGATTTTTTTTGGAATTGCCACCATTTATTTTCTCTTGGACTATGTTGTACTATTTTCCCTTTAAAATTGTTGAGAAAATTCCCTTTTAGACATTCCATAGACATTCCACACATTGCAAGGACTGACACTAAGATGTCAATCAAGGAAGAGTCAGTTTCAACAGTAGTTGTCTTTCTTTAACTGAAAATATGATGACATAGTCTTTTCTAAGTCCTCAAGAGCCTCAAGAGCAATACAAAATTTACTCAGATTCTTTTCTAATAGTCCTAATAGCTTATCATCTGGATATGGTATAGGAAATACATGTTTGATTTCAACAACATTTTCTTTCATCACAGATGGAGAGAGATATTTGTTCACATTAAGTCCCTTTGACATGGAACAATAGGGGCCTTTCTGTTGCAGGTCCAGGATCTTTAGAATAGGAAATCACCTGCCAAGACTCTTGAGGCTCTCACAATTGCCTCTGAGTCTTTGTGCTTGCTTCTTTGTTTTGATACAGGTAAGATTTCTTTTGCCAGCTTCGTCCTTTACCAACAGTTACAAACTACCTATACAACTCCAAGACATAGGCTAACCAACGTCACAAGGGGTTCAGCCATACAGTCTGCATCACCAAACACATCAATTTCATGTCTGTTCAGGAGTTCTTAATAAAAATAAGAGCCTGAGTCAAAATAATGATAATAATAATCTCTCAGAGGGAAGTCAACCACTTGCATTAGGCAAAAGTGTTTCTTAAACCAATAATATTAAAAAACACATATTTGACCTTAAAATATTGTTTTCTACCTGGAAGATGTTCCCAAAGCTGTGACTAGTGCCTGGATTAGGCCTCCAATAAATACCCAGGGATTCTTACGAGTGATTAGGAAGTACAGAAGAGGTAGGACTATGATAGCATGGATAAGCAAACCGATTATAACTGTTACAGTATACATGGCAAGCTGACCACCAATTACACCCATATCTTCCATCTCAACAATTTTTCCAGCAATCAAAAAAAGGATTCCAAGTGGAGCATACCTGCAAATAAGAAATCAAATTAGTATAGTAATGGACAACATAAAACATTCCCCTGTTCATATCTTTTACATGTTTGTGTACGTGCATGAAGGTAGGATATTACTAATGGGACGATTGTAGTTCAGAAGCAGTTCTAGAGTTTGTTTGACTATTGAGAATTCAACTTGGATGAAGCACAGTGTGAAAATTTTTGATAGGCTCTGCTAGATTCAGAATCTGATAAGATGAATGTGAGAGGAGTATAGTATGTCTTTCAGACATAAAGCCTTGAAGAATAACTTAAAAATGCATGTAAATCACTTAAGAAAACTGGATTGGCCAGACACGTGGACTGACACCGCATGTAAGGGAAGAATCATTAGAAGAACAGTTTCAGCTCAAAATTTTCCAGCATTAGGCTTTCATATGTAGGGAGATGAGCTTCCTTTGTAATTCAATTATTATTTAAAAGCTGGTTTAGCAAATTCTGTTAAAATTCTGCCTGCTAGAATGAAGTCTCATTCAACACAGTTGGAGATTATGCCAAGTGCCCATCTCTGTTCTCTCTCTGCTGTTGTTTCTTATGTAACAGAGGAAGAACTCACTCTTCCAGTGATTTCAAGATGCTTCTGTCCATTCCTAGTGGAGCACTCCATAAATACTTTAGCATGAAGCTGTCTGTATGGCAGAGGTCATGGCACTGTGGGGTAGCAACATGAGTGGTCTTATATATTTCTTCCTATCAGTAAGCGCAGCTACAAATAAAGGAGTTAGCACTCAGCATGAAACTCTACAGATCTACAGAAACACAGTTCTATTATTACAGCAGAATTTTTGGAGAGCCCTATTTCCACTTCCATAAATGCACATTTGTCTTATTACACTTGGTTATCAGCATAATTATCTAGAACATCTTAATTGTACTTTGAAACATAAAATCCATGTTGAAGTCTACCAGAAGTAACATTTTCTATCCTTTGCTTTGTTATCTCAAGTGTGCTTATAAATAATGAGAAAAGATTTTTGATTTGCACAGAAGTTTTCTAGATGTTTTAGGAGAATTTTACAATATACTCATTTTTAGTTTTGCAGATAGTACTACAAAAGTATGTGTAGGTTTTGAGGTTTTGGGGTTTGTGAAGAAGGTAACAAGATATTTCAGCTTTTTATTTTTTTCAAAATCAACCTTCTACATGACAGAAAATAAGACTTCATTTTTGAAAAGGATTTCTACATGTTTGAGGGAAAATGTATAGGTTTTATTTATCTATTGAACATAGGAAATGAAGTAGCAAAAAATATGTATATCTTTGTGCAGCTACAATGCAAGGACATACTACATAATTGCAGGAGCTGCTTGTTTTGGAAACTAATTGATAGCAAGGTCTTGCTGTGTAGAAATAAGATTATAGGAGAGGTTTGCCAGTTTCCTCTAGTGAAGTCTGAGTAGATGATAAGGAAATTTTGATAGCATGTTATTTTGACTTCTCACATTATGAAGACATAGAATGAGTACTAAGCTTGGTGTATTGTGCCAAAGTTCCTGATTCTTCTCAGGGTAAAAAGCCAAACACACTGTAAGACTAAATATACAGAACTACAACTTAGGAGCTCATTTAGCAGAAAGGTACAATTCAGTTAAGTTCTTATTGTACTACTTCCTGCCAAACAGACTATCCACCATAGTGAAAGAATAAAGTTAGCAACTTAATACGTAATTTATCAGAGGCACTTACCACATGATTAGAGCTACCAGTCTCATGATAGCCTCATTAAGGCTATCAAAGAAGTCTTTTAAGGCCTGACCTTGCTCCTTCATGCTTCCAATCACCAGGCCAAAGCTTATTGAGAAAACCACCAAGCCAAGGGCATTCACTCCATTTACAGAACCTGGAACAGGAACCATTTCCTCTTTCATTTGTGTGAGGGTTTCCATTGCTGCTGATACATTACTTATTATGGAAGCCACTGTGGATGTGTCATTGGATGGGATATCTACTTTAAACATTCTCTTTTCATAGTTAGTTTTGAACTGGTAAAACGAGAAGAACAGAAAGATGGAAATCATGTGAATTGTCCGAACAAAGGTAAAAATCACATATCATTACATTATTAATTTCCACTGTAGAACACATAAATTTTTGTGTAATGCTTGTTGCTAAGGTAAGCTGTGATGAAAACAGGCTTTCCTGAAAGCAACATGAAAACATATTGACCTCAAGAGCTAAATCTTTCCCCTTTGGATTTAAGGACTTGTTCTCTCAGAATTTGAAATTGAAGACACATTTGTCATGCTTGTGAATTTATTATAAATCTACTGATATTTAATTAGCCTTTTAATAAATAATTATTATTCCCAAAAACATATTTCCAACTATTTTTGAATTAGAAAAAAAATGGACTGAAATTAATCTAAATGTAACATACCTACCCTTCTCAATTCTTTAGTCTGAAATTAGAAATTTGCTATGAAAGAAGCCATTAGTTTTCTCTACTATGCAATAAAAAGGTACCACTTTTGTTTATATAGAAGTTTCTAGTTTAAATAATTCCTCTAGTGAATGGGAAAATCATTTTAAAAATCTCAGTGCTCTACTAAACCTCTACTTTGACAACTAGTCTTCCACCACCTACTACTTTTCCAAAAAGAAATGTGTATGTACCCTAAATATTTGTTTCAGCACTCAAAAAACCCCCTCAGCGCTATCCTTATTAAACTCTTTTGAGCACAAGAAATACTAAATAACACTGCTAAAATGTTTCTAGTTAATCTTGGGATGCTAAATATCACATTAAAGCAATGGGATACAGGTGTCAAGACTATTCAGTATCTTTGAATTTTTATTCCTTTGGATGTG
>NW_024884811.1:15766401-15878923 GCF_019232065.1 Centrocercus urophasianus
CTTTTTTTTTCTTTTCCTTTTTCTTTTTCTTTTCCTTTTCTCTCTCTCTCTCTTTCTCTCTCTCTCTCTCTCTTTTTTTTTCTTTTTTTTTTTCTTCCTTCTTTTTGCTGCTTCTGAAATTCTGTCCAAATGGGAAGGTGCCACTGTACTAGTGTTTTTTAGGGGCTATTGTACAGATTTTAGAAATTCTCTCAGCAAGGTCTTCCCTTTTCTACTACTACTATGTACTGTGTACTACTGGTACACATAGCTGTTGATCTTTTCTGTTGACTCACACTGTTAGTAAAAATGAAGTATTCAAACATGTTGGCTTTACCCTAGGGAGATCTGTCTTTCTAGAATTCTTCCCAGGGTGGGGAGCAGTGGAAAAACAGTTTTTTTAGAGTTGAATTCAAAATGGGAATTTGAGCACACAACTCAGAGAGCAACCTTTATTTGCTCTAAAACAGTCACTTGCATTTGCCATTCATTATTCATTAGTGATAAATGAGGTTATGGATAACTTCACTGATGTGTCTGTTTTACTACGCACAAAGCTGTCTATCAAAAAATCGTGAGAAACTTCCTGGTGAATCGAAGGAAATTAGGGAAAAATAAGTACAGTAACTGCAAAGGAAAAAGTATAGGTTGAAGTTTATTCTTCATAGTACTTTTTTCAGATGATGCTGAAAGCAAAATAGAATATTGTTTAACCAGCATTGAAAAAAAAATAAAATAAAAGGAATAAAAATCTCGATGTGGAATGGTGAAAAAGCCAACAATTTGTAGAAAGCAACTACTACTATTTCTACAAGTCTAATTGTAGAAAGGATAAAAAAAAATCTCAAAAATGATAGAAAATATCAAAGATTGTGAATTAGATAAGGTAATGGCTGAGACTATCATTGCTTTGCAAAGAGACTATTGATAGAGATCATTTTGTGAGTTTTTATGAAATTTTTGTTTTCAGGCAGATCCTTACTGTACTGTATACTTACTGCTGGGAATAAGGTTTGTCAGCTGTCTTTGAAAATCTAAATAAAAGCGCGTACCTCAAATTGACATTTTAATATCATGCTACACTTCTGTGAATTCTCATTCTTTTGTATTATTCATTACTGGAAGAAAGGATGAAGAACTGCTCCTATAAAACCTACAGATAGGCTTAGGATTTTCAGGAGAGATGGCTGTGTTTTACTAGGAGTCTGCACACCTACACTGATACTCTGTGATAGGCTAAACAACATCACTGTGGTTCTGTCATTTTGAAGAGTCTTTTATACATTGTCACCAGGCAAAAAGAATTTTAATAAGATTTTAGATTCAGAATAGTCATATATTTTTTCCCTTAGTTCATGTGCAGAAAGCAAACAGGTAGCAAGGAAAATGCTATCTGATACACAATAATGCTAATACCCTTCTTCTAACAACTTTATATGCAAGAAAATTCTATTGTAGTTTCTGGAATTAGTTGCAAGACGCTATAAATCTTTTAAATTATTTTAAATTAAGCTATCTCATTATAAAATAGGCAATAGATTTAATTACTCATTGTAATATAATAAATTGCATAAATGAATGTTTGCACTTTAACTATTTTTTTTTTCCACTAGTGGTACAAGATACTCATAGCCATCTCATTTGGATTCACTGCATGACTTTAAGAAGCAGCAGTATATTCCATGGAAGTAGCACATGTGAAAAATGTAATTGCATGGGTAAATGCTCTGAAAACTCATGGTTTACTATTAGTACTCCGACTGCGGTGTTAAAGATCTATGATACTGGCCATGATAAGGCCAGGGCCAAATCACTGGACATGCACACCAATATGGTGAACAGCAAAATGGCACTTAATACAAGTGAACTCTAACTTATATACCCTATGTGCTTCGTCTGTGCCCCCGACATCGCCTCGTTAACGCCTACTCCTGGCACATCCCGATCTCCACGCCAGATGCCTAATACAGTATCTGCAACATCCGACAGTTAGTGTTATCTGTTCTAGGTCAATGTGGTGATGTAGTTATTAGTGAGTGATGATTTTGAAAAAAACAGGTTTGCTAGCCCTTAAATACAAGGCTGAATAGAGATAAACGAGCATAATACAGAAATACCCTGTCTTCCTGATTGTTTTTTTTCCTGTCCTTTTGGACATTTGTGAAACCATTTGAGATTTTCTGCAGAAGAGTTGATGACACAGGTTAAAATGCATTTCAAACAGCTGATACTATCATGAGGAATAGACAGTATGTATCAGTAGTCTTGTCTTAAAGTGTAATTAACACTTCCAGTCCCCTTGATAAGAATGAGTTCTGGGAAGAACATTAATTAAAAACAGCTCAGATGAAATGTAGTTATCAGATACACCTTTCCAGATCTTTAAGCTTCAGCTGGCATCAAATTCCACCTATTCACAATGACCTCCTCCCCCAGATAATTAGACTGATTCTGTTTCTCCTGATGTCCCAAGTTCACTCTTTGTTTCTTTTGTCTTTTGATATATCCTCAGACCACAACACAAAGAGTAGTCAGATAGAAAGCACTTTCTGCCCATCAAGCAGGCTTCTTACAAGTCATAGATAGCAACTTTAAATTTAGCATGGTAACAGAAATGAAAAGCTGTAGCCAGAGATGAAAGATGAATCTTAAGGTTTCTTTGCATATCCTCAAACTGGGAGTGAATACTGGACTACAGAGAATATTTTGAACAGAAGTATCTGATTTTAGACAAGCATGGAATATTTCCACCAGTCTTTTCAGATTCTTGTTGCTGAAAAAAGACGCAGTGCCCCACATAGGAAAAGTAGCATCATATGTTGTATGGAAATAGCCAGCATAGGTTTTAATATTCTACTGTCTCCAATGATCCCTGCCTGCCACTGATTTACTTGGAGTGGGCACTGATAGAGACAGGGTGCAAACAGATCTTTCATGAGCAGAAAGGGGTTAACTTGTGAAGAATGAAATAAACCCAAAGCCTGACATTTTCCAAGTTAATATTCTTAATGAGGCATGCTAGGAAAAGATGTGCCCTGAGGCATTCCTGGTGTGTAGTGCTGAACTGCATCAGCTAGGCCTGAAATGGATCTTGTGATTCCCAGCTGAACAGTCTGAACAAGGATTTCCTTTGCTATTCTTCCTGTTTCCTGGAATGAACATTTTCAGAAGAAAGAGAAGGAGGAAGTGCAGGAGGAGGAGAAACAAGAGGAGCTAGTTTTGTTTTCTTCACAGATTTGCTGGGAAAATACAGTAAAAGGAAGTCAAAGGACAAGAAGACCGTATAGAAATGACATCTTTGGTGCATCAGTAGAACTGGTTTGGAATGTACTTGCTATTGATACAGTATATAGTGTCCAAAACTTGCTGAGTCTTAACAATCATTAGAGGTTGTCTATGGTGGTAATAGTGAGAAAGAAGGAAAATCCTTCCACTGCATTTCAGTGCAGATCTCTGTCAGGAAAGAAACATGTTGGAGAATGCTATAAGACACAATGTGTGTACCTGATACATCAAAAGATCTGGTTTAAATGTGGGGTGTATATGCCAGTAACATCTGCTGATGGAAGTCAGAAAAAACTTCTATTAAACATTTCCTATTCATTGAACTGTAACTGGGAAAATACCTTAAGCTGTGAAGCATGTGAGAAATACAGCACACATAATAGAATCTACAGGACATCTTTAATTAACAACTTAGATTTAGGACTGCTTTTCACTGAGTTGAATTTCCTGTTGTGGTAGGAATCTTCATTAAAAATAGATGAGCTATTTTATTCCCATTAACTGAAGATTTTTTCAAGACTTCACCATGATAAACCTTCTAATTAAAAAACCTTATACTAACTCCCAGTTTATATTCAGTCATAGTAATTTCCATGTCAACTTTTGCAAGGGTAAGTTTACTCATTATTATGCTTATACTTTCTCTAGGTGTACACTGTGCTGAACCATACCACTTTCTTAGGTATTTGTTAATTAACTCAAAACAAAGTATTTCAAATTTTATGTAATTTGTAAATTTTACAGTGTATTTCTTGGGCAGTGTTGTTCATAAAAACACCTGTTGATATGCACCCAGTATCTCAGTTCAGCACCTTCCATCAGCTATCTCCAGAGGGTCATCCTCACCCCAAGTCTCAAAGTTCTTAAAGTAACCAAATAAACATATCCTCTGTTCAAATTCTTCATTTCCCATACAATATTAAAAACTCTGCTTAACAGAAATCCAATAAGCCATTGCACATCTGTGACGCACACACACACAGAGTAAAATAAAATTAAAAAAAAAGCAAAACAAAACAGCAAAACCCAGCACAATTAGAATGGGAGGATATAGGTAATTCAGGTTTGATCCATGCTTCAGACCCTTCTGTTACTCTTTACCTTTTTAAATGTATTTTTCTTTTGTTTTGTTATTAAAATTTTCTCTTTCCTTCAAGGTACTTGTAGCCTTCTGCAGAACCAAGAGCAAGCTAATAATTATTAGCTACTTAAAACTTATTCCCAAATCTTTTTGAAATTATAGTTCAACAGGCAGTATGATTGCTTTCACCCGTTACAGGTAATAACTTCCCAACTTGACAGACTTATTAAAAATGCTTGCAACCAGCTATGTAACTTCAAGCCCTAACTTTTTCATTATTTTGAGATGAAAATGAAGTCATTTCCTGACTTAATTGCATAAAGTTCTTTGAATTATTTTCTAGTTTAGCTTAGGATTTTCCATTTCCACACTGCCTTTTTGCATCACTGTTCTGAGTTCAACATAATCTGTTAAAAACAATGAGATAGTATTTGTTGGTTTTGGACCTGTGTCTAATTCATCTTTAATCTTAAACAAATCTTTGATGTAGAAAGTCACTGCCCTTTGGTGGTCACACATTATGTGACTAAAGAAAATGTCACTGTTTATTTTAAATTCTCTTCTGCTGTAACTCAACTCACCAATTTTTACTTTGTACTCTTGCTTTTTTACCTCAACATTCCAGCTCATTTGGTTGCTACAGTACCAATTGGTAAATTGTCATTTAGAGATTTCTTATGGGTTCTGTATGAAGTAATTAAGTTATGACAAGGCACATTAAAAATTTCACTGGATCCATGATGTCTTGTTTTTAATAGAGGTATGAAACCAGTTACTATTATTTTCTCTGTTGTATAGTTTATGTTAGGAACTAGGCTAATGAGCGAGGAATTCAGGAAGCAATGAAGTAAGAACATTCCTATGCAATCTTATCACAGGTAATGGAAGGTCCCCTTATTTAATTCTATTGTTGATATTAAAAAAAAAACCTTTGCCTCAGTTTCTAACCTATGCACATTTTCCATTTTTTAGCATCTTCCAGTCAGTTAAGAGTTTTCATATCCCTGTATCTTCAGACTTAATATGATTTGGAAATAACATACCTGTTTAAAGCAAGCTTCCACCAAATTTGGAGGGAACATATTTCTGTGAAAGAAAAGTAAAATTATATGAGAAATAAAATGACTCTAATAACATCTTAAGTAGTGGCACAGCCGATTAAATAGTTGACCAGATAATTTTCAAAGGAACCCTAAGATGAATATATATTAATGCATAGTTACATACAACAAGGAGAGCTTTGCATACAGAATTGGCCTGGTTAGCTTTATCAGGACAAAATGCAGTAGGGTTGGATAGATCACCTCAGTTAATATTTTTTGATCCAGTATTGTACAGCAGGTCTTGCAGTGGAGCAGAACATGAGCTAATTTATCACATGAACAAAGCTCTGTGTATTCATACCAACTTTAAAGTTTACATTTATTTATTTTGTCAGAACCTAGATTAATAAAGAAATTATTAATAGTGCATTTCTATTTCTCAAAAACATTTGCAGTCACATAGCCTTGTTAATAATGACTTTCATAACTCAATTTAGTGCCTTATGATTAAAAAAATAAATATTTCGGAAGTCAAAGCATTCTTTAATAATAACACAGACACACAGTATATGTGTTTGCATGCTTGCTATATATGGGAGTTTGTTTATTTCCTTTTCAAAATGGTGATATTTCTGAGGGGATTAGAGGCAGCATAACTGAGCAAATCTTGAGGAATCTGAGTGCAAACCTCTTCATGGATCTTTCTGAAGTCCCCCTTCCTGGCAGCATGACTCTTGGAGGCCTTTCTCCATGTCTCTGGCTTCTCCAAATGGGTTAGTGGAACACAAAATTTTGATGGCTTTACCTGTGGAAAAGCTCCTGAGTTCAAAACCTCAGTTTCCCTACTCCCTGGAATACATCTATGACATATTAACTCTAGAAAAGAGGTATTGCAGAGTCTCTGAGCAATGAAACAAGACTTTCTATTTGTGCCCTTCTATTTCAAACATTCATTTTGCCTGTTCCTGGAATTTATTTCCCATCCATACAATTTAAAAAGGTTGAGTAGACAAACTCAGATTGGCATTGAAGAATAGCTAAATCAGGGCTCCAAGTGAAATGTGAAAATTCTTGAAGGTTGGAAGTAAAGAAAGCAGAGGAATTTGGTAATAAGGATTCTTGGATATGGAAGGAGAGGAAAAGACCCATGCAGATAGCAGAACAGAAATCTTTATTTTGTATGTCAAAGAATCTTTCTTTCTTTGAGTATTAGAAGCAGCTTCTTCCCTTGAAACAGCCTTATTGAAATATGGAACTATGCATTGTAGCATTGTAAGTGTTAGAGATATCAGTACGGCATAGTTGAAAGAAATGTAGCTAATTTATATAGTCACTATCTAAGTTTATTCACTATACATCTCCTGTGAATCCAGATATCACTATTGTCACTGGAACAGAAAATATGCAATATCATAGCCATACCTGATTAAATCAAGAAAGGCATCTGCTGCTGTCACTTGCACAATTTTGCCTTCTCTGTGCATGTTTTCTTTTGTACCTTTCCCGGGGTGGATGATGACCACAATGATTATACCAATCAGTACAGCAATGATTGTAGTACTCATGTAGTAGACTACTGCTCGGACTCCCATCTTTCCTGATGCTTTACTGTCCAGGGCAGCAATTCCTAGTAGATTTAAGCACAAGCACATTCACCTCATGAGTAATGACTATATATTCAGCATAACGCAAATAGGTTTGTGGGAAGTTTTGTGGACCAGTACAAAGAAAGCTATCCAATGTAAGTTGGCCTTTTTTTGTTGCTCATACTACCAATGTTTTCATTTATCATACCTTGCTTGCTATCACAGTTTCTATCATAAGAGTTACAGTTTTATGTGCTTATCACTTGTTGAAGGCAAATATTATAATTGTGAAGCAGTATGGCACTCCCTTATTCCAATGAGCCGATACTTAAATTTTCATCAGTGTAGTGACCATAATTTGAAAAATGTGCCCTAGAAATGTTCTGCACCTAACATGTAATGGTAAGAAATAAAAAAGTACTCAAGGAATGTTGATAATGTTGCTACAACTAATGTGAGTTTTCTCCAATTGTTAGTGAATGACCTGAGTTTACCTCTGTTCCAAGCCCTGGGAATTTAAAATAGCTCGAATGCTGTTAGCTTGCTTCAGAAAATCCTCACTATTTTATGAATAAGCAGTTAGAGTCCTTTATAAGCTTTTCAAAACTTTCAACATTAATCCTAATTCTTGGCTTGTCTTAATGTGTCTGATCTATAGTCAGTGCTAGAGTGCTCAGTATGGCATCTGTTGAAGTATTTGTTCTTCAGACTGCACCAACAGGGCTGCACTGTGGCTGTTAAACGAATGCGCTCACAACCTCTGAAAAGTGTCTCATGACCATTGTCAGAAAAAAGCTCTTTCTCTTTCCTAATGGGTGCAGGTACTGTTTTTGTCCCTGAAATGTCTCTTGTTGCTTTCTCTTTGTAATTTCAAGTAGTCAGTAACTTTCCCAAACTCCATCTGCTTGGTTCCACCACCTGTTCCACAACAGTGCTAATGGTTTTTGGAATAGTGCTTTGATACTGCAGGATGAAGAAAGACATTATGAAAGAATCTTCTTCAATAGACTCCCATAAAGCATTATCGGATTCAAACTTTGCTGACTGTCCACCTGCAGATTTAGGTGCCATTCTTGAACATTTAGAATACAATGTAAGTTACCTATACAAGAGGAGAAAACATTTAAAAAGACAAAAGGACTCTGAATATAAATAGTGCAGAAACATGAAATCAGAATCATGAACTGGCAAAACCAAACATTTTCTCATAGCATCACTAGATATATTATATTACTTCTCTATACCTCTTAAATGAGGAAATATGTGCTAGCAGAGTTACAGTGAGATCCCTTCCAAGAGTCAATGTTTTAAATGAAATCAAGACTGCATTATAGGCTCTGGTCAAATCTTCAGACTATAAAACTATAAAACACATATTTCATTCCTTTTCATATCAGACAGAGCTTGCCATGTAATAGCAGAAGCCATTACGCCGAGTAAGATTCATACTGACAAAATGATTTGCACCCATAATTGCTTGATTTATATCTCCCATTGACAATCTAGTAGAAGACTGAAATGTACAAACACAGTAAGAAACTGATAACAGAAATTCAGCTTCTGAAGTCCTCAGTCCTTTATTTCTCTGCTCAGCTTCCCTGTCAGCAAAAGTGGATGATAGTATTTGTGGTAACTTTACATTTGTAAGTTTTGAAATTTGGTGAGGAAAATGGCAAGCGCTGCCAAGAGATAGTCCTCTTATTTTGGTGAACAGGAAATAAATTCTATAGCTAGGCTTACTGATGGGTCAGTAAGATCAAGTGGTGAACCATGTGAACCTGATATGTCAGGGAGCAAGAATTGTGCTCTTTCCTTTGTAAGCTGCTTTCCATCTTGGCTTCCTACTGTGCACTCTGGCTGTGACTACATGGCCCCTTATTTTAGGTTACTTAGTCTCATTTCTGCTGTTGCTTATCATATGAATGACTTAGCCTGAAAGTAGGGGACAGTAATTCCTCTCTTCTTAGGCTCTAACTGCTGATGGTGTGTATAGCAGGAAGCATTCACAGCAGAGGGATGGCAGGCACACGTGTGAAGAAAAGCTATATGAGGAGGAAGCAAGCACATGTCTCAGAGAACCCTTACTGTGTGCTGCTGGGCAGCTTTCCCTCAGGCTGGAGTTAATGGGAACCTGAAGAGGAACACCCAGTACCTGCCAGGGCTAAAGCTTCAAAAGCTTCCAGGACACCAGCATCTAAAAAAATATTGAAAATCTGTTTTGGAACATGAGAAAATGAAGGTTTTTGTTTTCTTTATATTTTAAGATGTTGACAAGATTTCTTAGAGCTGAATGGGTCTCTGGAAGTGTTCTTAATGGAGAAGCAATAAAGTTTGCTCCAAAGCTTTCATGTGTCACAGACCATTGTACCCTCAGTGTGTCCTTTCATAGCCAGCCAGAAAAACTCCCATTGTGTCACTGGAGATGTATGTGCCCCTTTCATCCTGCTGCCGCTCCCCTCCCCATGGCTGCTGGCTCCTGCACCCTGCAACCTCCTCTCTTTTCCTCCTTCCCCTTCCCCAAGGGGCCTGGGAAACTCTGCTGGGCTGCTGGTCCCCACGCACAGGGATGCCTTGAAGTTGTCAGGGCAACCTCAAGCACTGTGCCCGTAATTGCTCCTAGCGTGCGCGCGCGCAGAGTGTGAATAGGAACAATTTTTTAAGTGTTGGTGGAGATGAAGGGTGAGCAAGAAAGAAGGGGGCTGGAGTATGTCTACAGAACTGCAAACAAACCCAAACCCCTGCCTGTCCTCTCTCTTCACTCACTTTTTTCCCCTCTTGAGAAATAAGGTGCAAATCAGTCACACTGTGAGTGAAATAAAAATGTTGCGGAGTTCTCCGGAGTGTCAGGACAAAAAGCAAAGCACTGTGCTGTTATTTAACAAAGGTATTAGAGGATGTAGGAAACGCAATGAAAGCAAGTAAGTAGGGTAACTTCAAAAGAAGGAAAAAGAGAGAAACAGTGGAGGAAAAAGGAAGAAAAGTCTAGTTAGGACAATTTGTTAAATTCAAGTTGTTAATCTGACTGCTCTGATTGTTTGCCTAACTTAATTGTGGTTCTCCAAATTAGCATGAGCTGATCATGTAGCAATTTTCTTGAATAGCTACTCTACTACTACTACTTTTCTTTCAATTCAATATTTATTATACTTGTGAGTTTAAATTAAAAAGAATTCTAAAATTTATGGATCTGGAGGTACTTCAATTGATATCAATTTTCTCTACATTGCAAGCAAACTGTTTGCAGTCTATCTGTACTCTTGTAATTTACTAGGGCACACTAACACAGTCAAAATACTGTACCCCTCAGGAAAATCAAAGATAAAACATGCTGATCATATTCTCTATAGATAATATTTAAATCAGTTACTTTGGAGCTGCTTACTGAAAAGAATTCCAAGAAATTATTCTACAAGCCAAAAATCAGAGCCTGTGCTAAGAAGTCCAACTTCAGAGCACTTCCTCCCTGTAACTGGTGCAACCCTAACCCTAATCCTAGCCCTAACTCTAACCCTAAAATCATAACTCTGTGCTATGTAACTCTGAGAATTGAGTTTAAGCCCATACCTACTTTTCCTGTTACAGTACTTTAGAGTTTCTACCTGGTTTGTTTTTTTGTTGCTGTTTTTTGGTTACTTGGTGCTGGTTTTTATTGTTGTTTTGGGTTTGGTTTTGTCTGTCTTGTTTAATAAAGAGTATATTCACCTCAATGATAACTGGTCAGCAGCTGGTATGACTGAGGTCTTATTTCTGCACATAAATCCCCAATCAGCAAAGTATACTTGAATTTAAACTTGTCCCTAGTGTTAATTACTATATTTGTTGAAACAAAGCCCCAATTAATAGTTTCAAATGGGATATTTTTATTTTTACGCATACTGATCCCAAGATGTTCCAAGAGTAAGCAGTGCACCACTGAAGAACTGGCAGCTAACAAGACCCATTTTGCTTCTCTTAAAAAAAACAGTCACTGCATAGGAGTGGCCCTAAAGCCTTCAGTGATTTTATCATTTGTCAGATGTACACTTGTATGCATATGTATATCCTTAGTATGAAAAAAATAAAATGAACAGCTACTACTTTTCATACCAAAAGTCTCTGTTTCTGAAAGCCTTTTGTTGTCCTTTAGAACTTTTGGAAAAAATAGATTTTATGTATTTGCTTTCCTACATCATAATTCTTGTGTTTTGTATAACAGAATCTATCACGTTGCCCAGAATAGATTTAAATTTTGGTTACTTTAAAAATATTTGTCACTCAGTATGATAAAGATTTTAAACATAAAATAATCAATTCTGAATGGACGTGTGCAGGCAACTGTACTGCCTGGTCCTCATAAATATTCACCAAGGCAAATAAAAAAGGGAGATTTCTAAGATTGTTTCAATTTTTTTTCTTAATATCAATTATTGGAACTGAATTAATAGCACTTTCTTGCTAATGTAGATTTTTATATAAATACCCCTTGCATGTTTCAAACTGAGTTTTTAAATACAGAGCATTATGAACAGAACATCTTTTCACTGTTAATTATTTTCCTGTTTATTTTTTAGAGTCTCTTCATTAGGAAATTGCAGTTGCTTATTAAAGACTCTTATGGTGGAACAGCAATAATGGCAACTGTTGATTCAGGAGTGTTGCCCTCATTTTGTTTCTTTTAGGTTGCTTTTCACTCTCCTAATGAAGCAGTCTTAAAAGGACTACTCCCGACCCCCTACATCTACTAAGCACTATGTGATGAGTAAACTCTCAGTGTGAAACCATGAGAACAATCCCTTTTGTGTATGTTGATGAGGATTTGTGGAAATGAATAAGGCTGTGTAAGCTCATGGTGAAATATTCTAACAGAAAAATTCTAAGAAAAAGGAAGAGCGTTAGTTAGGTAAAGACAGCGGGAGTATTGCCTGACTTTAATTAACACGATTAAGTTTGAAGCTTTATTCTGATAACTGCCAAGCGTTCCCAGGAAAGGAAAATCAATATTTGACACCTGAGTCCTGTGCAAGATCAGGCCCCACATTAGTCCAAGCTCCAGGTTATTTCTTCTGGTAAGAAAATAAAATTGAAAAGAAAAAAAAGTGATGTAACACTTTCAAGGAATTATAAGCAGTGGTAAAATTAATTAATATTAAATTAATACAACTAATTTCCTCCTGAAGACACATAAAATTCAAGTCTGATATACAGCTGTGTCTGCCTTTTTTAGAAGAACCAACAGAGCAAACTGCCCCCAGATCTCAGTATAGTTTATTCTTACACGAATATGGAAATTGAAATAAGAAAATTGTATGCTTTTATATTTTTGCCTTGTCCATTAAGACAGTTTGACAAATCTCTCAGGAAAGTCAGCAATTATGTTTGATCCAAAGTTACGTGACAGTGATTAAGCCAAAATGAATAAAGAAAACCATGGCAGGGATGCAGTAATGCAATTTAATGAGCCAATTAAGTGGCCAACAGGGGCCCCTGAAGGACCAAACATGCCCCACATCTTTGTAATTCAGCCCCATTCCTTGCACCAGAAAGCTATTTACTTTGTTCTTTGTAGAATTAGTTTTTCTGTCAATTTGGTGTTCTGAATCATCTCACGATGGTATCAGACAAACACCAGACCTGGTACAAAGGAAGCAGAAGGACAGCATGTCTGGGAGAAGACAGCCTATTTGACAGTAGTTTTCCTTTGCTTTGTGTTGGCTGTACTATTAGACTGCATTTTTTGCTTGTGGTGGCAGTGCTGCTGAAGGACATTCAGAGTTCCTCACTTTGCCCTGCCTATCTTTCAGCTGGCTCTGCTCTCACCACTTTGCAGAACACAACTGACACCAGTTGGATGAGGTCAAGTGAACAAAGGTGTGGAAAAGAACACCTGGGCTCAGCACAGCTCTGGAGAGCCTGATATAGTTCTATAGTACTATAGAAAAAATCAACATCAAAATAAGCCATTCTGAAGATATGAAAATATTCTTGCGACATTTAATAAGAAATACCACTGCATGAATGAATCAGAGAAATCACAGACCTTAACAGGAAGGTGGATTTTGAAAGCATGATAAGTCCACATAAGCATCAACGTAAAACAGTGTGCCTTTTTCTGTGGATTCTTCATCACCACAGCAAGGAGAAATGTTGTATGCAATGCAAACCTAATCACACCATGCGTACTTATTGCTGGTATTCATGCAACAGTTGCTTTGAATTATATCTGAATGTGGGCACTGGATACCAATCAGTGACCACTGATTCCCCATGATTCTGGAAGCTTTTGCACAGGCAGCAACACAGTGATGCAAATCAAACATCTCTTCCTGTTAGTCCGATGCCTAGACATCTTGACATAGACATTTTGACAGAGACAGTACAAAAATATTCTAGCAAATAGGTATAACGTGTTGCAAGCTGCAAATGTCCTCCTTACCTTTCTAACATTTGTCAAGGGAAAATGGTTACTAACTGACCAGGGTTTATTGGCCTTCATCCTCCTCTCTCTTCTAACAGTTACATCATTACTAGGAGTCTGCTTGAGAAACCACAGTGAGAAACTGACAGAACATAACTTGGTGTGCATTATAGAAGCTCAAGCAAACTCCAGTGGCTTTGCAGGATCTGTGCCTTTCACTTAACCATGAATAATGAAAAATTTTTGTTGTCAATCATCACTGATACTGCTGCTTCTGTGTAATACATTCATTTTAACAGAATGACACAATGCTTAATTTCACTGCAGCTGCTTAAATTGTTATCTTGTCTTTTTGAAAAATGACAGTAAACTGTCATTGGTGAAAACTATTTCCTGGGACATCAAGCATAGTGCTCTGATATAGCTGGCAAATACACTGTAATGTCTTGGTCAGAATTTAATTTAGCTTAAAGTTCAGATCAGTTGCTATTTTTACTTTAGCTGTCTTCATGGTAGGTTATTCCAGTCTTTCACTGCTCTTACTGAGGTGGTTTTCACAGAATTTTTTCACAAATACTACACAAATAACTTCATTTTCCTTCTTTAAAAGTCTTCAGACAGTGCTAGTCATTGAAGGCAGGGAAATCAAGGTCCTCCCAAGACTTGTTTAGCAAGGTTGTTGCTAAATGATACATACACATCAATGTATCACAGCCTCCACTAAAACAAAATACATAGCTAGTACTGAAATACTGCGTTTACTGTACATCAGTGATATGTGTATTAGTGAAGAAAACCTCTTGTGGGAATGTGCTGTACTATCCTGAAGACTGCCACTGATTTACTGTCCGGGGTTTCAAGATATCAGAATTTGTTTAGAGAAGGACATTTCCTGAAACTCACATCTGCCTCAGAAGAAGCCTGCTGTGGGCCTGTTTAGATGCCCATTTAACTCTTCACATTATTCCATCTTTTGCTCACAGTATTGGAATGTGCCAAACAATATGCTTTTTGAAGGGAAACTAGGGAGTAATTTATCTTCTTTATGTGTGCTAAGCAGAGCAGGAGGGAGAAGTAAGCAGGGATTCACAGCAAGCCATGGAGCAGTGATTAGTAACAGCTGACAGTCTCAAACCAAGACTCTCTTTCTTTGGTTACCTCATTGTAATAACACAGTACAAAGGACTGACTGTATTCAAGCCAAGAATCAGAGACTCAGGAACACAGAAAATAGTAGTTCACATTTTTTTGGTAACAAAACACTGCTACTACCTGCACAGTGCGATTCTAAAAAGACATAATTTCAGGTCCAGATATTTTGACCAAATTTCCCTGAAAATTAGATTCTTCTGTTGGGCATGAAGCTGCTCGTTTTCTGTATCATGAGTAAAACAATAAGCACATAGAATTTGCTTGAGGAAAAACATAATGTAATATGGTAAGTTATGTCAGGTTGATCAGGACGTATTGTTACAAGACTGAAGTAAATACACCAGTAACTACCACCTTTATAGTAACAGACCTCTACTCTGTTCCCCAAGGATGAAAATACCACTTCTCACTCAATCTGATCATGTTGCCAAAAAATATCTACTTTAAACACAAACTGTGATGTGTTCTGGCAAAATGCCACTTACAAGGATGCCTTTCCCTTCTGAATGATGCTAAGCACATTACTTAGTGATCCATAAAAACTGTATCTCAAAATACATGTGGAAGCATTTAATCTACTAAAATGCAGGTCTGAGTTTTGGCAACTGTGCCTCGAGCCCTTCAAAGACAAGTTTTTATTACTTACAGAACTTATTAAGCAATATCCTACAAATGTACAGTTGCTGCATACCACTTGATGAAGCTGTAAACAATTTACTGTTACTAATGCACTCCTGATCAACTTTAGCTGCTACTGAGAATTTTCCTCAGTATGACATACTTCAGCACAGAGGTGCAAGACTGAAGATATACCTAAAGGAACAGTAAATAGTGTTGCAGTCTTACAAAAATGCATTTGCTTTTCCATCTTCAATATGTAATAGATATCTGTAGAGACACTTCTGTTGAATTGCTGAAAAAATGAAATGAACTTTAGTGAGAGGGGCAAGATATTAAATACATGTATGTTTGCGTACAAAATGGGGCTGGATTTGGTGTATAGGATTCTACCAATTTGTGATTTTTGACATCCTTATAACAAAGCTGAGGAAGTGTGGGATAGATGAGTGGACAGTGAGGTGGGTTGAGAACTGGCTGACTGGCAGAGCACAGAGGGTCGTTGTTGGTGGTGCAGAGTCTGGTTGGAGGCCTGTAACCAGCGGTGTTCCTCAGGGGTCTGTGCTGGGTCTGGTCTTGTTCAACATCTTCATCAATGACCTTGATGAGGGGATAGTGGCCACCCTCAGCAAGTTTGCTGATGATACGAAGTTGGGAGGATTGGCTGACATGCCTGAAGGCCGTGCTGCCATTCAGTGAGACCTGGATAGGCTGGAGAGCTGGGCAGAAAAAAACCGAATGAGGTTTAACAAAAGCAAGTGTAGAGTCTTGCATCTGGGGAGGAATAATTGCATGCACCAGTACAGGTTGGGGGATGAGCTGCTGGAGAGGAGCTCTGCGGAAAGGGACCTGGGTGTCCTGGTGGATGACAGGTTGGCCATGAGCCAGCAGTGTGCCCTTGTGGCCAAGAGGGCCAATGGCATCCTGGGATGCATTAAAAAGAGCATGGCCAGCAGGTCGAGGGAGGTGATCCTCCCCCTCTACTCTGCCCTGGTAAGACCTCATCTGGAGTACTGCGTCCAGTGCTGGGCTCCCCAGTACAAAAAAGACAAGGATCTCTTGGAAAGAGTCCAGCGGAGGGCCACAAAGATGGTGAAGGGCCTGGAGCATCTCTGCTATGAAGAAAGGCTGAGTGAACTGGGTCTGTTCAGCCTTGAGAAAAGGAGACTGAGAGGGGACCTGATCCAGGTCTATAAGTATCTGAGGTGTGGGGGGCAGAATGGCGAGGCCGGACTCTTTTCAGTGGTGAGTGGAGACAGGACAAGGGGAAACGGCCGGAAACTGCAGCATAGGAAGTTCTGCACAAATGTGCGCAAGAACTTCTTTACAGTGAGGTGACGGAGCACTGGAACAGGCTGCCCAGGGAGGTGGTGGAGTCTCCTTCTCTGGAGATGTTCCAGACCTGCCTGGATGCCTACCTGTGCGACCTGCTGTAGGGAACCTGCTTTGGCAGGGGGGTTGGACTCGATGATCTCTGGAGCTCCCTTCCAACCCCTACAATTCTGTGATTCTGTGATTCTGTGATTGGTATTAGCTCTATGCTAGAGGCATCATCTACTCACCGAAGATGTGATCCAGCATTATTGGCCAAAACCAACTCTTGGCTTCTTTACTAAAATATTCAACAATACTCCATTGCATTGGTACTGTCTTTTATTTGAATGATTGTCCACTGGGGTCTGAAACTGGCTAAGTTCATGCTGCAGCCATGATTTAGAAATGAGTTTTGCTAAGATGGATGGTATTAACTGAGATTTGAACTATCAGCAGTTTGTTTCTAAGGCATATGGTACTGACCTGGCCACTGGGTTTCTCCTTCTATTTAATTTTAGCACAATTTTTAAAACCATAAGGTATCTTTGCTAATTCAGCAATGTTGAGGTAACTTTCATAATTATGTGACATTGCCTGTAGATATGTAAATAAGACTTGATATTTTGGAGTAATCTGAGGTTACTGCAGCAACAGCCCACTCATTAAAGAATCCTGCATATTTTTTGTTGTTGCAGTAGCTAGTATTTACCCGTTTCTTAATAATCAAGCCACACTGTATTATTCTTAAGAAATCTTATCAAAGAAAATAACACCAATTAGTTCACCTCTGTCCAGCCTGAAAGTGATACATTTTCAGTTTGCTTTCAAGCTAGCAATTCATTTATTTGCAGTTTTACCTATTTATCTTCCATTTCTCTGAGTTGCTCACAGAGCTGTTGCTTTCTTTTTTGTTCGTGTTACACAAATCCTGCTGGTGTTTACATGTTCTTGTAATCTTTTTCATTTATTACATTCCTTTCTGTTTGCCAGGCATGTTTTTTTTTCTTTTTTTGCTGTTGTGTTGGTTTTTTTTCTTTCCAATATTATGTATGTTTTCTTCAGCCATTCTTGACGGGCCTTCACTTTGCTCCCTGATTCTTCTCTTCTCACACCTCATTTATAATTTTAATCTCTTCCAAGTTGTAGCATTATCTGCATTCACTTGAAGTACCATAACTCAACTTAAATGGTGCTCCATGCTGCTGTTGCTACCCCATTCTCTGAACCAGTAGAAAAATATCTTAATTGTTAATCTACAGTATTCAAGTCAGCAGCTTAGATAAAAGCCCTTCTCAGCTTGGGGAACTTTGTCCTGAAAGACATTGCCACCAAAACCATAGTGACTTTGAGGCAGTACCCATGTAGTGGGGGATCTATCCCTTTTGTAATACAAATAATGCGCACTATTACATAGTGTTATCTACCCATGTTAAAAAGAAATACATATTTGGTCCTTGCTGTCTCTTCCATTAATCTACAGCATGTTTTGCATTAGAAACTGCAGAACAGAAACTAGTTAAACAATCTAGAGTATTTTTAGCTCATCTTTTTCCAAAGAATCAAAGTAACTTGGATTAGTTAATAAAAATTCTGCATATAACATTTTAAAAAATGTGGGAATATGAATCATCTATTAATAATGAATCTACAGAACATCCTGAGAGTTCTCTAATCATGTATAACAGAGTTAGGAATTCCTAACGTAAACATATAAGAAAAAAAATGGTGTAACATTTTCAAATTTATGAGATAGCAGGCATTTAAAATATCATCTCTAATCCATCAGGTAATCTCTTAGTAATAAATAAGAACATTCTAATTCATGAGATCATGAGCATTTTGCTTTTCTTTTCACAGACTATGGGACTGTAGGACAACAATAACTAATGATTTAATTTAAATCTACCCCAAGAATTTAATGGGTAAAAGACAGAGAGAAAACTATTTGTGAATTTAACAGTTCAATTACGCTTCCAATTGCCTTTATACTTTGGACTTTTTTTCATAGTTCAGTAATGATGTTAAGGCTGTTCTGAGAACTTGTTATGAAAGTGTGGAGTTGGAGTTTCATGTGAACAGACTTTTGTTTTCCTTCTCTTCTCTCCTTTGTTTCACTGACCTCTTGAACTCTGGGTCACTGATTCAGTTACAGACTTGCAACATCAAAGCTGTACATATTTTGCTTTGTCTTTCTCCACCTTATAGACTTGTAGGAGGCACTGGAAAGAAGTGGAGACTTCCTCTGGAATGCCTGACAGTACCAATGAGTACTTTTTAATAGTATTATTCATCTCTTTTCTGGGATCTTATAGTACTAAATAGGGCTGAAAAAGGGTTCTGGCTTCTACGAATCAATTGCTGTACAGTTGCCATCTGGGCATCATCTGTTTGCAGGCAGAACTAAGGATATGAATTTCTATGAGAGGCTTAGGTACCAGAGAAACTATCAGCTGTTTTAAAACTAAACAGATGAAAGAGAAGGGTTTTTGTTTGTTTGTTTGTTTGTTTGTTTGTTTTAGCTTATTGTTATTTTTGGACTGTGATGCTCTACAGGATCCTGTTTACTTTTAAGGAACTATTAAACATCCTATCTTGAATTTGAAAATTTTATTTTCTTTATGGATGCAGGTTCTTTGCACAAATTCGTTAGTCTTGAGACAGACATCAGCAGGCTTAGTAAGCTAACATTCTTGAGCTTTTTTGTTTTTTTTTTTAAACTAGATTTTGAGAGTTAAAATGTACTGTGTTTGTAAATACAGGACAAGGCTGATTTTCAGTGCAAAAATGTATTCACTGATGAAACAGCCATTCATAAAGTGAATTCTTGACCAAAACTTGCGTTTCTAGCTCTAAAAAGGAACTATTTTCACTGAAGAATCTCTGATATTATCAAATATTCAAATCTAAGTTAGAAGTGGGTGGTGAATGTCAGAATAAAGTAAGCATTTAGCTTAGCATACAAGTAGTGAGAGCTGTTTATGAAGGGAGCATATTAATTCTAGTGCAATTATAGTACTTAGAGTACTATGCTGTATTTTTTCTTTTCCTTATCAACCAGCAGTAAAGAGCTATTGACACAATTATCTGAAGACAAAAAGGCGCAGTTATCTGATGAAATGTAAATTCTGCTTAATTCTGGGTTACTGAAAACCTGATCCTGAAAACACACTGATCTGAGGCAAATTCACAACTAATAATCCATGAGGTCATTCAAACACTTCAAAGAAGTAGTGTACATTAATACTGGCTAAAGAACTATACTAGAATCAATAACTCTTAACTACACAGGAGTTACAACTCATGCTCCCTAAATACTGGAATAACTTAAAAATGGACATTTTATAAATCAAGTGCTTTTGTTGTCTGAGTGCTGAGTTTTTGAAATATGGTCAGAATATACTTTTGAGTTTTTCTTCACATATAGATTAATTTGCTTAGATATTTCATTTCCATAAAAGATGAGTTTTTAAAAATTACATTAAGACCTGAATGCTTCTAGAGATGCTGGAGTTGAATGCTCTATAGCTTTCTTTATTCCCATATTCATACTCAGAATTAAAATTGAATTGCTATTCAATTGTTCAAAACTGTAAGAGATTTTATCTTCTGACTTCCCATATGGCAACATAAATAAATTTCTTTTATTTTTCTTCACAAATCTTTCTGTGCCCTAATAATTTTTACTTCCCTTTGTAGGCCATCATTTGTATAGCTAGTTTTGATAGACTCCTGTGGAGTAAAAAGTCTCTTCAAGAAAATGTCTACAGAAGAAATACATTGGACATTTTTATCTGGTTTGCTGAGTAATCAAGATTTAAGAGTTTACAGTCCCAGCAGCTTCTCTTACCATTTTGCAAAACACAAGTGTTTTCTCAGCAGAAGCAAGTGAGAGTTAAATACAAATCTTCCCTGTTCCAATACTTGTACCAAACTTGGAGGGGTCCATGTTTGCATGAACTGTACATGTCCTCCTTCCAGAGGGCAGGACTATGTCTTGCACTGACAAACTCTCTGCTGAAAAGAGAAAAGCTAAACGTACCACCAGTGCTAACCTGGGAAGTTCTGAGAAAAGCTAGCTAACTATGATAACTATCAATGGCCTACAAGAATTTCTTTTTCTCCACTTCTGAAATTCAAATGGTACTTGCTACCTTCCAGAGGCAGGCCGATGAGGCTTTAAGGTGAATGTGATTGACACTGCTGTATCACTGTGTATCAGTGATCTCACTGTATTCAGTCAAACCTGGGCAAGATCAGAGAGATCTAGAGAATAAAAGGAGAAAGACACTGTGTGAATGGGGAAAAGTGTCATCAGAGTGGTTCCTGACTGATGCAATGCAGAGAAGTTGCAGAATATGGCCAGAACTACCCAAATCTAACACTGCCTAGAAATAACCGTGACCAAAATTAAATCAACTAACAAACCAAACCAAACCAAACCAAACCAAAATAGTGATTTCTGGGATTGATGGAACGATGTGTGAGTTCTGCGTAAAGCTTGAGCAGTGCAACGACACTGAGTTGCACACTGGATTGACTGACGTGAAGAAAACCAGATCAGTCTGTGAGCCTGAAAAATTGACATCACGAGACCTTCCACCCAATTAAAACAGGCTGACAGTTCTGTAAGGAGACTCCATGTTTAAGCAAACATTTAGCTGTGTTCATGCCTGCCTCAGTCACATCTGGTGACAACATTTCAACAGATGAATAAGGAAAAAATATCACACTCTGTTTCACATATCTGCAAAATGTTATCTGCTATGAAAAGGAACTATGAGGCAACTGGAAAGATATTCCTAGCAACAATAGCAATAAAAAATAGCAAGTTCTTAGATACTTGGCAGTGCTATCTTCTGTGATGATCTTAATTCCATATGCAACAGTACCGTTTATGTTTTTTTGCTTTCATTTCTAAAGAGCTGAATTGGAGACTGCAGAATATACACATTGCAGCAATAAAGAAAAAGTAAAGAAAAAATGTGCAGAAATAGGAGCACCTGGGTGGAAGGAATTGAAGAGGACACATAATCTGCTCCATGAGGCTGAAATCCCAGATGTTGCTGTCTCTTTAATCTCAAAAAATATTTCCTCAGTTAGAAATTTCTGTTCTGAGTTTCTCTGTTTTTTCCTTACTCACTCTCCAACACCAGTGAATGATAAACTACTAACAGAGCAATCATCCTCATCTTCCAGAAAATCAAATACTTTACTGGAACCCAGACGCACGGTTTGAGTCTTGTAGTTCCTATGGTGCGTAGTGATATCCCTACTTCGCAGTTGCTCGGAATTCAGGTGGGACATCCAGCAGTGCTATCAAAAGACAATAACTGCCTCCAGTATAGATCATCCTGTCTTACAGAATTGTCTTACAGATAGATATGTTTGAAGATCACCATATAACAGATCCAGAAATTACATTTTAGAATTTAATCAAAATAATTCATTAAAGATCAAGAATTGCTCACTATCAATGCACTGAAAAAGAAAAATAAGGAGTGAAAACAATGGTAGAAAGCATGATGATTGCATTACAGTTTCCTGAGAGCTGAAAACCTTCTGCTAATGCACAAAGGACTTAGCTTGCAGTGGGTCTTTCTGCAATGATCTGAGCAGCTAATGCAGTGATTCAAGAAGTAATTTGTGTCTGTCAGATTTTATAACTCTGGTGAAAGGATGATATATGTTACTCGTCCTGGTGTGCAAGTACTCCCAGTAGTGTTCCTGTGTCCCCAAAATGCACCCCCAGAAACATTATTGATTAAAGGAACGTTCTTGACTGTTTAGATGTTTCTGGTCTTCATGAGTGGTTGTAGCAATTATCTTTGTTAATCTCTGTTATCTCTGTTAAAGCAGAGGCAAACTAACAAGGAAGTAAACATGTTGGAGCTGTGTTATATTCATGCATAAGAACTGGGGATTCAGATCACAGTGTTCAAGCCACAGGTAATGAGGTGAAAGAAGTAGGAAAACAAAAGCTGCAGGGTTAATAGTCAACAATGACTGCACCTCTGAGCTCTCCAGCTTTGTTTCAAAATGGTTGAATGGCTTTTGTCAGTGTGGAGCACAATTTAATTCTGCATGGTATGAAAAAGAGCACTATTATAATGTGCTCCCAATCGATTTAATTGAACACCTCACATTTCCTTTATTATGAAAAGTCATTATAAGATATAAAAAGTACTCCATTTAAGCCTCTGAAAATGATTATAATTTCTGTAGAGTTTTATGGCAATCGTCCACCCGTTTTATCTTTTCCAAGCCAAAAAGTTGTAGTCTGTTTAATTCCTGCTTGTATTTCACTGAACTGTATACCACTGGTAAGCATTGTCATTTGCTTTGTACTGTACATGGCAAGTTTGAAAATTCTTTCCTGTATACTAATGGCCAATTAAGAACAAATGATTAGGTGTAGTATAGCTGTAGTATGGTTGCCTTTCCCAGGTGTATTACGTTGCACTCGGCACCGTTCATCTGCAATTTTATCGCAGTAATTCACTACTGAAAACAGTGTTCTTTACAGCTTCAGTCTTCACTATCCTGAATAAAATGCTAGCTCTAAGTGTCCTAATGCCTAAACTGTTTAGGAGACTTGTTTATAATCTGGTGCAGCTACTTTTACATTTAATGATATTGTTGTGGTTTCTACTTTTCAAGTATAGTGTGTTTTTATTTCTATAACCAGTATAAATCTGCATAAAAGTAAAAAAAAAAGTTGTTATTATTTGTCCCCAACGTATTTTCAGTCCTTGTACCTTTGATGGGAATAGGAAATAAATGGACATAGAAATATTAATAAAGAGTCAGTGTGGTTTTGACACAGTCCATCAGTGCTCAAGCAAGGTGTTTTACTTGCTACAAGTTCTTTCAAATTGTTTTTGCTTTTTATTCTGCAGCAACTTGCCTTTCAGCAAGATAAGTCCTGTTGTTATGCATTTGAAGTAAGATAAAAAATCAAAACAGAGCCTTTATGGATGGGAGGTTATTACCTATCATCAGCTCAACTGGAAATCCATGGAGAATGCAAAATGAATGGCAGCATGTAATGACTGGTTATACAGTATTTTGTGAAACAACTGGAAATAATGATCCATTGAGAAAATCTGTATTTTCAGTGAAATTTAAATCATCCTCTAGGTAAGTGCTATTAGCAAAGTTTAATTATTTTAGAGGTTCGTTTTAATTTAACTTTCTTTAAGTGTTACAGACTTTAATTTTGAAGACTTTCCCTGTTTGTGCATACTGCTTGCAGAAAATAATACTTCCAAAACTTCCCTTCTTATTACTTTCCAGTGTCAGATGCTGTTTACCATGCTTGAATTTTATTTTTAAGATATAAGCAAATTTTACTGTAGGTAGCGACATTATATGCAGTAATTTCATTTCTGCTCTCATTGACTTCTCTTTTTAATGGCATCAGAGTTCACTTGGATTTTCTCCCTCAGGCTCTTTTGAAGATTGATTCAGGATAATTCCTACTGAAAAGTGTTGAGAAGTGAGATCATCATCACAAGTGTCAGTCTTACAAATATTATGTATTGCTGCTTCTAGGTTTTGAGTAGTTTTCAACTTTTTTTCTGATTTTCCAAAACATAACTACCTTGCTGCTTTTGTAACTGCTGAGAGCTTTTGTCCAAATTTTTTTAGAATTATATGACGTAATAATTAAATTCATGCTGCCCCTGTTCCCTGTGTGTAAGAGGGTTTTAGCTTTTTTACTTCTTACTGCCTGTCTAATGATCATGAGAAGCTATAGATAACAACTGATAAACAGTTGGTTTAAACAGTAATACAGACACTGAAAATACGATGTTATAGGTTGTTCCTTTTACTTCTATGAAAAATGGGAAAAAATGCTTTTTTTAGCAAATCAATTGTAGAATTTTAGCTGCTGTTGGCCCTAATATATTACAGATATATCAGTCTGAGGCAAAATTTTTACAGAACTTGGACCTGTAAAGAACACGAATGTAATATTTCTTCAGTTGTTTCTTTATTCTTACAAGGGATCCTGTTTAAAAGATGAATGGGTCTTCATAAATTTAATAACTCGCATGGCCATATTTTAAGTCAGTCTTGACTTTGGAGATACACAAATCAAAGTGAGAGTTTTCTTCCTTTTGTTGGAAAAAAACTAAGATCAACTAAAATCAGTACAAAATTTCCCATTGATTGTTCTGATTTCTGAAATAATTTCTCTAGGACATACAAAAATGAGCAAATTCTAGAATAATTAAGAAAAAATAAATTAGATTTTGGAAAATAGATTTATTGTTCTGGAGACCAGGTAAATTGAACAAACACTGCCTAATTTTCTAAGTGTCATGTATTAACTATTAGACCTGAATCAGGAATACATTTCTCAAACTGAGACACGGAAGTGGGAGATTGATTTTTGCTAATACTTTTGGCTTTCATCTTTTCTGTGAGTACCTGAGATGTTTATAGATCTGCTCTGCTAGAATGAATTACTCTTAGCATCTCCTTTTTCTCCCTGGAAAAAAGACAATGCTGGCTTGATTGCATTTGTTCTCTCTGTGGAAACCTTCTGATGCTGTGCTAAAACTCAGTAGAATATTAGTATGAATTAAATCAATTTTTCTACATACAGAAATCAAGGAGAAACTCCTTGAACTGATGTATTTGTTGCCGAGAGTAGAAAACACTTGGAACCTTACAGTAAATGACAGTACTTATTCCATAGTAGACTTGTCACTGAATTGACAGGAGATCACCAGGACTAATTGGAGTCTTCATGCAATATATCTTCCTCTTCCACAAAACTAGGCAAGAGTGGATTCCCAGCCTTGTCCTTTATGTTCACTGCTATTAATTTAATAAGTTCATAAAGAACTTTGTGAATATCAAAATGAGACAGTGCTAGTGCTTTTCCAGGAGAAGGGTACATTGGTGAAATTTAATAGAACTTGCATCCAGTTGCATTTGACAGTTCATTTACTGCCTCATGCTAAACACTGGAAAAGTAAACCCCAACTTCATAAATTTTCTAACTCAGGACTGTAGTATTTTCTGGAATGATGTACTTAATAGGGGCAAAGTACAGCTGCTCTCGGTGGAAGGTTATGCTAATGTACTGCAGCTCTATGCATTGCAACCAACTGTAGGTCCATCATACCACATGCTAACTTCAGGAGAATTTATTTTTAACTTCATGAGTAATACATTCTTGTTGGATCAAGTAAAAAGAAGTGTGTTCCTTGATCCATTTATGCCTGTCTGATTTTTGGTGATAACATCATGGCTGGCTTAAAACAATTACCAGGTAACTATGGGTATTGTACTTCCATAGCAACTGTCTCATGGATGGCCCCATACCATTCTTGCTGTACTTATTTGCTGAAGTTTATTTCCATCTCCACAGTGATACAATTAGAATTGCTATATGCTTTGTGCCTGCTGAGCCAGAACAAATATATATCTTCCCTAAAATATTCAGTATATGCAGTCTTCTACTTAGCAGAACTATTAAAAAATCTTTGCCAACACTACATCTGAAAGGATAAAGCAGAGGTACAAAAAGGTAACATGGTTTGCCTAAGGTTGCACAATGTTTCACAGCATTAATTTTCCACAGTTTACATCCATAAATTTCTTTGGGCAAAACCTGGCATTGCAACAATTGAATATGTATTCAATTGTTTCACCGAATATTCTCTTTGCTCCTTTATAGATAATTTAAAGCACCTTGACTGTTAAATGTGGTATCTACTTATGTTTGATTAATTATTTGAGTCACTTTGTGTCTCTTCGGATTTTTATTTCATTTTTTATTTTTATGATATTCCTTACTACTTGTCTTTAGCATTATCATCATTTGTTGCACTTCAATGAGAACTGAAATTAAGAGCATCACATGTACGTCTGAGGTAAGCAGGCATCCGCATATAGAAATTACAAGTCTCTGCACTTTGTCAGCTCTTTTCATAGCGTGTGATGGTAAATGCTAGCAACATCTGTGCTTGCTTATACTATTGCTCTTTCTACATTCCCTTCCTTCTTGCCCAGCTTGACTTAAGCTAGTGCATTTTTCAGGGGAGGATGTTTTTTTATTTTGTTTGTGCAATATAGCTTGATTGGACTTTTTGTGCTCCTCTATATTTTAAAGACAAATACATCTGAAATAAATGCATTTGGTTTAATTTGGTTACTTGCATTTAAAAGTAGTGGTCCAAGCTTCCAAAATTTCAGGACAGAATTGTAACCAGATTTGCAAAAAATATTTGCAAATAGGCATTAGAAAATTTCTCTAGTTTGGTTATAAAATAATAGAAATTTTCTCTGTTTCTCTATTTATGCTACATCTCATGTTTTATGCCTTAATTTGGCTTTGTAAGAAATACTGATTGAGAATGCTGATTTAGGTGTTCTGACATTTGTAAAACTGTAGAGAATAAAAACTGGCATAGAGTATGGATAGGATTTGTGCCTAAACCATAAAAGATGAAGAATACAGATATTCATATAATCCTATTTTCCTTTAAACAATAAAAGATGGTGAAAGGTATGCAAATACCTAAATTTTCTCCCAAGCAAACGTTGGTACATGCCTGGTAACACATAGATCAGAAGATAAAATCTCAGGGAGAAAAGTGCTAGAGCAAATACAGGAATGGTAAGGCAGAAGTCAAATGTGAGTAAACATCTCTGAATGGGATTCTCTATTGTTTCTTCAGTGAAAATGCTGAAACGGTCTGTAAAGAAACATGACTGAGTTGACTTCACTATTTATAGTCCTGTTTTAGCTATGAGAGTCTGTGCATGACTGTCAGAGCTGCTGACTTGGAGCATAGAACTCTTCACTTTCAACATATATCTGTCACTTACGTAACAGCCTACACTTTCTATAGTTATTACTTCCCCTTTATCCTAATTTCTTCGCCTTTCAAAAAATTAACAGAGGAATGTAATTATGTTGAACCTGCTTCCAACACTTCTAGTATCTTACATTCTGATGCCATCCTCAAAATTGCAAATTCCAATTACACTGCACACACATAAATATGAATGGAAACCAAGAACATCATCTCTGGGAGACACTGTCATGCCTGCAAATAGCAAAAATATTTATTCAGATAATTTGAAGTGTGAAGAAATAGTATTATATTATAATACTATGTAATATTATGCTGTCAGCATGTAGGACTCTGGAGGAAACTTACGCTTACGCTTTTGCCAAATGAAATACAGGAAATAAGAAATTTGGCCCATGGATGATTCACAGAGTGGCATAAAAGTGATTTGAGAAGGATAAGACTTTTCTCCAGTGAATTAGCTTATAATATATTAAAAAAAAAAAAAGCCAACAGTGTTTATGCTATTGCATAGTAGTATAACTGTAAATGTTATAGTTTGTTATTTAGTTATTGAAGAATACCTTTGTATTTACATGACTGTGAGAGCTCTGCATCAAATATATAAGAGCATCTTTATGTTTTAAAACTATTTTTGCACTAAATGAAGTACTGTTCATTGTAGAAAAGAGTTTTTCTGGAGTTTTTAGCAACAAGCTGAGAAATTTCTGGTAGTACAACAAAAAAGAACATAATAATGTTGTCTTTAAGAATTCTTTTAGCAGAATGAAATCTACCCTTTCAAAATGCATTGAGTTTTCTCTGATTATTCCCTTCCACTCTAAAGAAATTTGACTGTAGTTCACAGTACACTAAAATTTTAGTACACTACTACTGTAGTTCACCACTACTGTAGTTCACCCTAATAATAATAAATGTTCTTGCTTTAAAGGGAAACTCTAAGACCATTCCACTGAGCACTGTAAGGCATTTGCACGATAATTAGGTGAATTTCCTAGATAGACAACAATTCTTTTTGTCAAAAATATAAAAATCTAAATGATTTTTACAATAAATAAATAGATAAACAAACAAACAAACAAACAAACAAGGTATTTCTTGAATATAGGGATGGAAGATTCTTTCCAGACTAGAATTAGCTGGAAGCTTTGACAAATCTCTATGGAGACCTGGAGATACTCAAAATGAGCTTGTTTTAATGCAAGATGACTCCCTCTGACATCTGTGACTCTGCATCTGAAGATCTGTACCTGAACGAAGTACTTCTATGGAATTTTGCAAGTGAGTGAATTCTACCAAATTTCTTGTCTTACTGGATCAACAAAAGCAGCAGCATGAATCTCAACTAATATTGAGGAAGGGTAAATCTCTCTCCCTTTTCACTTTTAATAGCTCTTCTGTAAATGCTTGTGCAACCTGAAGAGATTTGCAGGCGAAAGGGACAAGAGAGTAAGCAGATTTGAGCAACAGAATATACACTGGCTGGGACTGAAAATTGTCATAGTTTCCAATACAAGATCCATACATTTATCGCTAGTTTCAGCATGCATTAAGTTTTCAGTCTCCTTATGAACTGTGTGTACACTGGGTGTGTGGGCCCAAAGGCTGAACAATATGTGGTATTTTTTTTCCATGCTGCATCACTGAGTTGCTTAGTCTTTGTTTTTCTTTCTTTAGATTATTACCAGAATATATATCTGGAGTACTGAGTCCAGGCCTAGGACACCCAGCACAGGAAGGACGTGTGTCCTGTGGAGAGGGTCCAGAGGAAGACCACTAAGATGATCAGAGGGCTGGAGCACCTCTCCTATGAGGAAAGGTTGAGGGAACTGGGCTTGTTTAGCTTGGAGAAGAGAAAGCTCCAGGGAGACCTCATTGTGGCCTTCCAGTACTTGAAGGGAGCCTATAAAACAGGAGGGGAAAGGATGTTTACGAGGGTGGATAGTGATAGGGCAAGGGGGAATAGTTTTAAGCCGAGGCAGGGGATGTTTAAGTTAGATATTAGGAGGAAGTTTTTCACACAGAAGGTGTTGATATAGTGGAAGAGGTTGCCCAAGGAGGTTGTGGATGCCCCATCCCTGGAGGCATTCAAGGCTGGCTGGATGTGGCTCTGGGCAGCCTGGTCAGGTGTTTGGCGACTCTGCACCTAGCAGGGAGGTTGAAACTAGATGATCTCTGTGGTCCTTTTCAAACCAGACCATTCTATAACTCTATGATTCTATAAGCATATCACAGGTGCATCATCAACATATCTTGAGAAATGTTACATCTTCCATGAAACGGGTGGAATGATAAGGTGTACATGATTCTGTTAAATAAATTATTACATCTCTAGCTGAGGGAGCAGCTTAGTAAAGAAGATTAACAGAGCTGCTAATCTGAGGAAAGAAAACCAGAACTGATGGAAAGAAGTTTCTTCCAAATAATCTATATATCACCTATTGGTTTTTTTTAAATCTGTTAAAGGAAATAAATTTTTTATGTATAAATCTCACAAATTATTGACCTCAATCCATAGTTGGAATTTTCTCGCGTCTTGGAAACATTTTTCTGAGACTTATTCTCTTTTGAATAATAGGACATTGTGGAAGAAAACACTTCTTCAGAACGTAGGAGAAAAAGACTCAACTTCACAGCAGCTGCGTATAGTAACATACAGTTATGTTGTCTTGGAACTGGAGAAAACATCTTCAAAACTTTTGCTACAAGATCTCTAGAATAGACTCATTTTTTTTGTTATTTGGTGTGTGGTGCATCTTTATAAAATTAATAACAACAAATTATTTTTACCTGTAACTAAACTGGATACAATTAGTGGCAGGACCAGCATTTGCAGCATTCTCATGAGTAGTTCTCCTGGAAATGAAAAGTATTTGACTTCCCGATAGCTCATCTTATATGATCGGAGAGAAAATCCAAGGATTACACCTGTAGAGAGAGAAAAGCTGTCATGACTTACTCTTCTGAAGCAGTAATAACATCTGAGTATAAGTAGTTGTACAGTAATTGACAAATCTGAAAATTATAAAACATGCAGCTTTTGTGCTCTAGACTACACTCCAATCTCAAATATCAACCATCTGTATGAGTAGTTCTACTGCAGGCAGTGAATTACATTTTACAGATTCAGAATGTTATTTTCATTACTATTTTATATAATCTGGGTTTATGTAAAAGGTAATCTTGACTGTTAATGAAAAGGAAACTGTCGTTACTACTGTTCCTTGACTTCAAGGATTCTGAATGTAATCGTGTGCATGCTAGCCACAAGCCTTCAGAAGTCTTGTCCATGCCTGTCTTCTCTGTAGGACCTGATCCTGTACACATGCTTCAGATGGGATGAGATAACCAGGAGATGAGCTGAGAATCCCCTTGTGGTTAGGCCTTCAAACAGCAAAGCAGCACCAGGATGTGAGTAGCTTTATAGTGCCTGCCTTCAGACATATAGGCACTTGCAAAGCAGCAGCTAATCAAGTGGGAGGGCCTTTCTGGATGACTAAGTGGCAGGTTTTAATACCTGAGGCTGTAGGATGAGGGAGTGTCATCTTGCTGGGAGTAGATAAATAATGCTTGAGGTATACTTACAAATGGAAGCCATGGGTAGTCCCATGTTCACAGCTGGAATTTCTAAGATTTCATCCTCCACCTGGCATCAACGCTTATTTGGTTAACTATTTGGTTAATCGACGTTACTCATTACAATTTACTGAGCATTAAATGGCTTTGTACCTATCTGATGTAGGCTTTCTATATCCAGCCAAGCAGCACACTTCTGTATCTAGTACACTCCTTATTCATATGGATGATGAAACTCAGCTATCCTTTCCGACTCCTGACTCCATGTTTATAGTTTGAATTGGAAGGGACCCTTAAAGGTCACCTGTTTCAAACTCCCTGCAGTGAACAGGGACTTCTTCAACCAGATGAGGTTGGTCAAAGCCCAGTACAGTTTGACCATGGATGGCTCAAAGACAAGGCGCAGAGTGCAGAGGGTCGTTGTTGGCGGTGCAGAGTCCAGCTGGGGGCCTGTAACCAGCGGTGTTCCTCAGGGGTCGGTGCTGGGTCCGGTCTTGTTCAACATCTTCATCAATGACCTTGATGAGGGGATAGTGGCCACCCACAGCAAGTTTGCTGATGATACAAAGTTGGGAGGATTGGCTGACACGCCTGAAGGCCGTGCTGCCATTCAGCAAGACCTGGATAGGCTGGAGAGCTGGGCAAAAAAAACCGGATGAAGTTTAACAACAGCAAGTGTAGAGTCTTGCATCTGGGGAGGAATAATTGCATGCACCAGTACAGGTTGGGGGATGAGCTGCTGGAGGGGAGCTCTGCGGAGAGGGACCTGGGTGTCCTGGTGGATGACAGGTCGGCCATGAGCCAGCAGTGTGCCCTTGTGGCCAAGAGGGCCAACGGCATCCTGGGGTGCATTAAAAAGAGCATGGCCAGCAGGTCGAGGAAGGTGATCCTCCCCCTCTACTCTGCCCTGGTAAGGCCTCATCTGGAGTACTGCGTCCAGTGCTGGGCTCCCCAGTACAAAAAAGACAAGGATCTCTTGGAAAGAGTCCAGCAGAGGGCCACAAAGATGGTGAAGGGCCTGGAGCATCTCTGCTATGAAGAAAGGCTGAGTGAACTGGGTCTGTTCAGCCTTGAGAAAAGAAGACTGAGAGGGGACCTGATCCAGGTCTATAAGTATCTGAGGTGTGGGGGGCAGAATGGCGAGGCCGGACTCTTTTCAGTGGTGAGTGGAGACAGGACAAGGGGAAACGGCCGGAAACTGCAGCATAGGAAGTTCTGCACAAATGTGCGCAAGAACTTCTTTACAGTGAGGTGACGGAGCACTGGAACAGGCTGCCCAGGGAGGTGGTGGAGTCTCCTTCTCTGGAGATGTTCCAGACCTGCCTGGATGCCTACCTGTGCGACCTGCTGTAGGGAACCTGCTTTGGCAGGGGGGTTGGACTCGATGATCTCTGGAGGTCCCTTCCAACCCCTACAATTCTGTAATTCTGTGATTCTGTGAAGGCATCCATCACATCTCTGCGCAACCTGTTCTTGCCCACTGTACATTACTAGCATTTGGGCTAATTGTGGCTGTATAGAAAGTTGAATCAGATAGTTAATTCAACTTGCAGAAATTATTTATTTTACTCTCTTCCAGATCTATTCACTGAGGTAATATTTTTGCATGGCTGTACAAATGTTGGTAGCTCCACAAGGAAACAGGTAGGAATGTGCCTTGAAGAAGAGTGGTACTGAAGTTTTTTGGCAGCCAGGCATACTCAGAAATCCTCATACTTTTCATGGAACTGCATCCTCAGATAAAGGGCAGCAGAGCATTCTAGTTCCCCCATGAAACTTCCTAGAACTTGGATAGGTACTGCAGATGCCAGAGCATAGCATCTAGTTGCAGTTCCTGATCACTTTCTGCTTATTTTTGTTTTTTAAATAAGATTTTAGATTTGTAAATTCATGCAGCAGATATCTTCATCCCAAAATTTTATCAGCTAAAATATTTTGCTATGCCTCCTACACTAGCTTAATGCCATCTTTTGGCATGAGAACACAACTGCAACTCCCATGTTAGTAACCTGTATCTGTCTGACCATCCTGCTGGGAAACGTGGAAGACTGGGAAAGTTACAAGTGTCTGGAAATGTGTAGGACAGAAAATCCCAGTGTTAAGGGGTAAGAGAAAAGTGTTAAGAACACAAGTGGAACAAAGCATGGAGATCACACAGTGGAATAGAGTGGTGGGACTGAAAGACATTCATTTTAGCCTCATTCATTTTTGTGGACTCAGGAAGTCAAAGTGCTTTTTGTACAAATGATTTTATAAATGAAAGTGAACCATAAAGTGCAGAAGGGCCCCAGAAGACCTGCATTAAAATTTCCTTCTTTTAAGATTTTAAATTCCTCTGCAGTGCTACTAATTATTTTCTTTTTATATGGGAAACACATTTCTCAGACATAAAGAATCCATCTGGACCCTTTGTTTCTTCACTTAATGAGCACTACATTTTGACAACTGGATAACAAGCAAATAGAGCTAAACCAGTCTCTTACTTAGGCTCCAGTCCTGCAATTAGTTCTACATGGATTAATCTCTGCACTAATACAAAGACTTACTGAAGTTAGTGAGGGATTCTGAGGCTGCTATAAGAACTAGTCCTTATGCTATACTATAAGGGCTTGATTATCTCAAACACTACTGTCCAAGCAGTACAATGTTGGCTCAGAGAGAACCAGGACCCAAGTGGATGGCTGCTTCAATGAATATTATTGGTGGTATTCCTTTTTTTTTTTTTTTTTTTTTTTTTGTCCTAATGTGTTTTGTGCATAATTACAGTATTGCCCAACACTGTAATTTACAAGAAAATAATTCTGCAACATGGAAAATATGTGCCCTGGTGACCTGGGCTGACATCTGATATTTACTAATTCTTCTGCCTTAATCTTAGCACTACAGTTGATTTATGTTAAGTCATGCCTAGGCCATAAAAACCTTTCTCTAACTCAGTTTCCCCACTGATAAAATAGAGTAGTAATTGCTTTACAGATCTCTCTGAATACTGTGTTAACATAGTGATCTTAGCAGCAGAAAAAGGAATTTAACCAAATGATTTTCTCATTGTAGTCTGAAAATTAAAGCAGAACAGCATGATTTTATTAGCCTCTCTTGATTTTAGAAAAAATGAAGATGAAATATCATTTTATGTTCTGAGTTTAACACTTAGATACTGGATATTTTTTCCTGTCTGTTAAAATTTTGTAAACAAAGATTATGGTCATGAAAACAAAAAATGAAAGTAGTTAAGATAACTTTGACTTGTTTTAATTCATTTTTCAGAGCCAACGTTTTGGGTTCAGGTTTTAAATTATCAGATAACACCATAAAACCATAATTTAAGTCAGGCACTATAATAAGGTATTAAAATGAATGCAGTACGAGCCATTAAACCTTTGGAAAATGTGCAGTATTTCAACAGCCATCCACATCAGTGTCTGGTCAGAGTTGTATGGATTAGCAGCCTCCACAATCAAGACTGAGAAGGGTAAATAATGGAGCAGGCTTTTCTCAGCAAAAGTTTCAAGTTTCCGATTAATTCTGAAAATTGTAACAAAACAAAGCTTTGTGTGAAACATGCTGCAACAACCTGTAGGGCAGGTTTCTGTCTACCCTTTGTAACAGAAAAGAACACCTAATCTACAATATCAGAGCCTGACCTCTCAAACAGTAAATGGTGCACCATTTCTACACAGCTAGAAAGAGTAGATTTCTCAACAGAATCTGTTTTGTTTTTCTGGACAAAAATCAACAGCGTTTGTTTAAATTGAGGAGCTGTATTCCCTACATCTGTAAAATAGTACAAAAGCGCGATTTAAGCGTAACAAAGCAAATCAGATTACAGTTATAAAAACATGGCTTTTGAGGTGTACTTGTCAGTGATACTCTCAAATTTATGGAAAATCTTTTTGCAGATAAACCTGATGACGATCAGAATAAACTTCTAACTGAACTATTTTATAGCGTTTTTATTCCGGTGTAGTTGTTCAAATTAGAATTTAGCTTACATAAATTCGATCAAGAGAGGATTTAAAACTTGAAAGGGACAGAGAAGAAAATAATGTTGCTGTTAATGAGAAAGGAACCAAAATGGCAGAAATAGCAGATATTATTTGGGATTGCTTGCTCCTAAAGCAGGAAAATATTGATGAATTGGTCTAGGCTTTTCACTTTCAAATGGCTGCAGGAACAGAAAGGAAACTTCTTCAGTATTGTAGACAAATATCCTTTTACTTGAAATTTCTGAAATGGATTAAGTGTGATGAATTGAGTATTAAAATCTGGGTCTGGGGCAGCAATTAAAAATAATATTTATACTCAGTTTTTATGAACAGTTTAGTTACAGTTCTTTTTTTTTTTTAATATGCTGTCATTACAAAAATGATGTGATGATCTACCAGAATGTTGTCAGCTTATGTACAGTTCTCTGAACTTAAATTTGAAAACTAATTTTAAATTATTCCATGGAGAAAATGAAGATGTTTTTAATTGTGCTACATAATGCTTTGGTCTCATATTGGTAGAGAAGTGTTTCACACTCTACTTTATGTTGCATAGAAAAAAGAAAGGTTGCACATCTACACATGCATTTAAAACACCGCATAAGTGAAAAAACAAAAAAAAACCCAACCAACCAAACAAAAACCCATAACCCTTAGAAGATGATAAAAGAGTCTTTACCCAGATCTAGGGGCTTACTCAGGAACCTCAGGGAAGTTAATTCTCCTCTTTGGCCTACCTCAATTAATTGCATATAAAAATTAAATAAAGAGAGAAGCATTCGTTTTTTCTGTACTTCACATAACCGATAACTTTAAAAAACTAAGGAAGCTTCCAAGAAATTGCAAGATATTTTTAATTGAACAATAGCAGCAGTTCTGCTGAAGAAGTATTTTCAATTTTAAAATGAGTCTTTAAAACTTCTCTTTTTTACATCAGGAACACATGGGAAATGAAGCCATACAATTTCTTGGAGTTTATATTATTTAAATGTCTATGTTCTGTGGTTTTTTTTTGTACAAAATCTAGCATGTTACCTTTTTAATTGATCAGATTTGTGTCAAGTATAAATTGTTAGATGGAGTATAAACTACAGTGAAAAAACTGCTCTTTAAGTGAAATCAAAGGGACACTGGGGATGGAAGGACCACTGGAGGTCATCTAGTCCAACTTCTTGCAAAGTGGGTTGCCTAGTGGAGGCTATTCTAGATATTCTGCTTTTTACCAGTAGAACCCAAGTTATTGTTATATGAACTCCTTTTCTTCAAAAGATTAAGTACAGTCTTACTTTATCTTTTCCAGCAGGAAATAGGAAATTTTCATGTAACTGGACTTAGTCCTTAGACTAAGTAGAGTGGTCACTAAAATAATCACTGTTAAGCATGATCTTTCAGAAAACCTTGTAACCAGCAAGCAAATAACATTTTGTTCTGTGACAGAAATTTGGTTAGAACCAGTGAGAGAATCAGGCTCCTACCAGACTAATGGGACATTGTATACTTCCGTTAGCCGCACAACCATTTCATTCTTATGTTCCTGCAGAGCCCTGGAATGAATGTTTCTGTTCTTTGGGTCATTTGTTTTTGCTTAATTTACCATTCTGTTAAGACACCTTTTCTTCTAACAACCATTTTCAGATAAGACATCAAGTGTATTTACTTAAGACAAACAGGTAAATAATCCCTCTAAAGATAAGGAATATTTTAAGGTGCCGACAATCATTCTTAACCTCTTAAACTTTTTTTTGTTTGTTTGTTTCATAATTAAATTGCTAAAAAATTAAAACTTCTACCCACACTCTGTATATAAGAATCTATTCCCTCCTTGCTGTCTAGTTTTCCCAGTATGGGTGGGAAGGTATGTTCCCTTTTGTCACCATTCTGATAAACCTAAATGCTAAGTACCTCACCTAAGTATTACATATTTTAATACTGTGGCAATATTCCTGTTAGTAACTTTAAAAAATTTTGTAAATTATATTTTAAGTATTAACTCCTATTGTTCCAACTGTTCTTTTGTAGCTAGACAGTTACTTTTTTTTGCTCATTCAATTTGGGTCTACAGCTGAGTTACTGCTGTTAAGCATTTAAAAACTATTTGTTGCCTTGTATAGTCATCAGTGCTATCTTGTTATATCTCTTCAAATCTTTTTTATCCTGGAGTTTATGACTCTCCTTAAAGCTCCTTCACAAAATAAATAAATAAATAAATAAACTGTATTTGGTGGGATAGCTTTGAGAGTTTTCTATGAGCCTTCATTCCCCAATTCTCCTTGGTTTGGAAGAGATGATTCCAGATTGTTTACTCCAAATCTTGTCGCAGGGGAATACTGGGCACATACACATTGCACCAAACTGAGGGAGATAATGTAGTGATGAGCACCGAATTGCTACAGCCATGGAGGAGCTACAATTTAAGCTGATCTAAGTTTTAATTGCTTCTGTGCATGAGTACTTGTCAAACACTGAGGATTTAAATTGAGGTTAATTTTCTGTTATCTACTTTCTTGATTTAATTTATCATAAGAGCATGCCCTTGAGCAACTTCATCAGCTACTCTTCCTCATCTATAGCAATCTGGAAATAGAGCATATAGTTAGCTCAAAATTCCTTTAACTTTCTTCTTTTGTGGATGCATTATTTTCAATATGCACTTACTTCTCTGTTTCATACTTATTAAACCAGCTGATTTCTCTCTATAGCTCTCAACTGGAAGAGACCTGACAGAGGATCTCCCACCTACAGCAGTATATATATGAGTTGTGTTATATGTTTTTGCACTTTTAACTGTGTGATGCTGATACAACAGAGAGCTTAAGGAGCAGTGCTCCAAGGAGGTCTCGAAGGTGGATATGGTGAAGCAGAGTACGAGTTAATTTGGATACAAACAATTCTCTCCTTTGCTTGAGAGACGATGATGGAGGGAACCAGGGAGGAACTTGTTTAAAAGAGCTGAATATCCTAGACATGACTGGGACAGGAGCCTATGATACTGTGCTATGGGACAGTTCTAGTAACAAGAATGGATTACCTGGCTTGTCCACATATAAAATAAATCTATTTCAGTCAGGATGCACTGTGCTTATTGTGCATGAGTGGATGTCTCTGGTACACAGTGATTGTGGCAGGCTTGGCATTTCAAACATGTGAAATCTTTGCCTATGTGCTACTGAGCCCACTGCTCACAAACACACAACCCAGGGGCTCTCTGAGGCTGCCAGACATCAAGCAATGCAGCTGAAACTCCTGCAATGGAGGATCAGAAAACAGACAAAAAATCTGCAAATTCTATCTGAATAGAACTTTAAGACTTTAAAGAGAGGTTTTCCAGCACACATTTGATTTTCTCTGGACTGATGTCAGACTTGTACCATGGGAGAAGTCGTTGTGTTACTGCTGCTCAGGCTCTGCATGAGTGCCATGGTGCTGGCTGCTATGCTCAGCATAAAGGCTGTGCTGCTGTCTTTTTCTGAACCTGGCCCTGAAGAATTACTTCATCCAGTGAGAGCTGTCACCTTCCAAAAATCACTCTGAACTACTTGCATTAATCTTTAGTTACAATTTGCAAATATCCAGAGGCATTTTGTAATTTGTGATTTACTTTATAGACATTTATTAAAATACATAGTGTACCCAATTTGCAGCTCAGAATTAAGGGACTCAAATCTTTTTGTTACTGCAGAGGGGCCTGGATTTGATAGTCTTTGTTGGGCCTTTGCACAGCTGCAAGCACAGCAGCTTGTCCTTGAATACTGTGGACAGAAAGACTAGAGTGGAAATGAGGAGTCTGAAGCTGTAAGAACTGATAGGCTGAAGGAACTGGGCTTGATCAGACTGTAAAAGAGAAGGATACAGGAAGACTTCATTGTGGCCTTCCAACATTTGAAGAGTTTTTAGAAACATGAGGGAAATCAACTTTTTACATATAGATAGGTAGATAGTGATAGAACAAGGGGAAGGGTTATAAACTGAAGAAAGGGAGATTTAAGTTGGATGTCAATGGGACAGTTCTTACATAGAGAGTGGTGAGGTGCTGGAACAGTTTGCCCAGAGAAGTTTCCCTGTCCCTGGAGGTGTTTAAGGCCAGGTTGGATGGGCCCAGGGCAGACTGAGCTTGATCTAGCAGCTGGGAGATCTACGGGCAATAGGGAATTGGAACCTGATGATCCTTGAGGTCTCTTCCAACCTAAGCCATTGTATAATCATATGATTCTAATTAAGCAATGAGTAAAATCACTGCTTTGTGAAATGCAGCATATACTAGAACACTTTGTATACAAAATCCAAAGAAATAACAGCATTGAGTGCTGTCTTAAATATTTAAAAAATAAAAGGTTGACATTGAAGTTTGTCCTCCACTCTTTTTTGATTCCGGATTTACTCAAGTAGTGCCTTCATTCACCTTTCTTCCTTAGTCAGGGGGTGATTTTTTTCTATGATAACACATTCAAAAGTGTTTTTGCTCAACTTAGGTTTCTCAGTTTTCAAATTTTTTCATAACTATTTGCGTTGTCTTTCTTGGACTGTTCCTGTGTTTACTTTTTATCTTTGATTTCTTTTCAGCTGTTAAAAATGGGACAAGTAGTTGCAAAGCTTTTCTAGAGATTTTGAAAAGAAGAGTTTTCTGTGCTACACAAAATACAACACATACCCAATATGTGTTGGTCAGATAGATTGTATTTTGTGAAGTATTGTTTAGAATTAAGGTATTATTCAGTGCTCTACAGTGTTGCTGTAATAACTTTTTCATGCCTGGTTTTACTTTGCTGCTCCAACCTTCTTGACAAATGTTCATGTTTTCACTTCCATACAGAGTAATTCCCAATAGATAAGAGAACTGGTGTCTTGTAAAGTTTACATAGTTCTTTTCTTTACTTTACATTTCTTTCTTGCCTGTTTTTCATCATTTGAAAGTTGACATAGCCCTAAACATCACCAAATGTTGCTCTTCTCTTAACAGATTCATCTGCCCATCAGTAATCTTTTGTCTTTTTTTACAGTGCAGTAACACTCAGGAATTGCAGTCAGTGAGACTGAGACCCCTCCATGCCAAGAACTTTATGTAAACAAAATCAAAAAACAGGGCTCTGCTCTAAAGAATGTCTGGCGTAGTTTAATGGAGAGCCTGAGGTTAGACCTTGATGGTTGCTTTTTCTTTGTGCATTTTAATTCCACCTTAGACATACATTACAAAACATTCCTTTGCAGTCTTGACTTCCTTGATGTGCAGCTTTATATGATCATTTGTGGGACGCTTGAATTATGCATTTGTATCTCTATGGAGCTAGCCCAACTTCTCATTCCTACAAAACCACCTGTTAATTTGACTCAGCACTGATAGTCTAAATCTGTAATTAAGGTATTTGCCACCAAGGATTAAGTTTTTGTTGAATCAAGATATGCCTGTGCCAGACCTGTTTGGGTCATGGAACATAACTCACATGGCAGACTTTGTTAGAAGATTTAAAAGATTTCTTATCCTGTATTCCACTGGTACATGCAAATAGCCTGGACAGAATTGAAAGAAAGGATTTCCAGATGTGGAATAGAAGACTGCTGCTGTATCAGGTTTAAGGATTGAAAGAAATTTTATTCTATCAACAAGGAATTTAAGTTCATGAATGAAATTTGTGGGATCATGTTATCATCTTTTCAAAAGATGGTTAGGATGCTTTCAGTCAGTTGGATTTGTTCAGCTGAGCCTCCTAAAAATCTTATTATGACTTTGATGAAACTACCTATATCTAGAATCTTCCGTCCATTCTATTCACTGGTCAACAGTCTCTTCCAGTGTATGAATTTCAAAAAGTTCTTCATTTAATTTGATTCTGATGAGAACAAATTTGGGCCTCTTAATTGACTGACTTCTTATGAATTGTAATTTGAAGGATACAGTGAGTGGTCTCTGATTCTGAAAGTGTTGTATCAAAGGGGATTGATTTGAATGTAACTTCCACATAAATTCTGATACTTCTCCTCTAACTTCTAAGTATTCAAAATGGAAGGTCAGAAAAACAGCAAAGGAAAACTGGCACCTGGAACAGCACTTAATCACAATCTGTCCAAATTTTGACCTTCAAAGTCCCTCTAGATAAAAAAGCTTAATTGTGGGACTCTGTAAAGTTACTGATCACTTCTCCTTATTATGTACGTATGTACGTATGTATGTATGCACGTATTTACTTATTTATTTACTTACATACTTACTTATTAAGTTTCCTAGCTTTTCACAGTTCTGCCTGTGCTTTTTTTTCAGAATTGCCATAATCTAAGAACCAACACATATATACAGAGAGTCAGCTGGATTTGGAATGCCTTCTGTTACTGTTCTTTTCCCATTTCCTCACTATCTGGGACTCCGTGGTGTACATCAGTGTTTTAGCCATTAGGATTAGGATTAGGGCCAGGTTACTGAAATGGTAAAAAACCAAGTATGCAGTGTGCAACAGCTAACCTGATATCCATTTATGATTTTACAGCAGTACTAATAGGAAGTAGGTGGCCATGTCAAATTTAAAGGAAGGAAATGTGTTTCTTCAGTTTATGGAATTGAACGATATTCAAAAGTTGAATATAACAACTGCTAAGAGAAGAAACACGGATGTACATCTAGAGATGATAAGAATAACACTTTTCTGATTCTCATGTTATCCTTCTGACTTTGCCTCCCTTCCTGCTTTTAATTGCTATCCTTTTTACTGATGTACACTTCAACTGATCTATTACCGAACTTTTGCATGGCTTCTAAAAGTTAAATACTCTGGGATTTCATAGTGTTAGTCAAAAGTACACATGTTGTCAGTACAGTTCCAACTTTACAGTGTTGATGTAATGAAAAAAGTAATCAAGCATCTACAAAAATATATCTGGAATTATTTCCATTTTCTCCTGCTCCATGTTTCACAGTGTCTTCCATAATCAGTAGCCTAGCTGCTTCCTAATACACAATATCGATATCGAGTATATACTGTGAGAAGCTCATTCAGAGAAATTAACATAAAAAGAAGAAATCTCTAAGCTCTTTTTCTGTTATTTATCACTTACTTTGTCTTATTGCTCCAAAGGTCAAGGTCAAACTGGCTGGGCAAAAAATATGTGACAAAATACAGAAAATGCAAAGGATAATGGGTGAGTTCTAATCTGAAGTTTAATGAAGTACAAAATGTGAATGTAATGAACAGGAAAAGAAAGAATTGGGAAAATGAACAGGATATACACACAGCTAATGTAATTGTGTGGACTCTTTTATGCACCTAACCTTGTAAAGAAGGAGTGAAATAATCAATAAGTTAATATTTCCCAGCTTCCACTTATCTTGATCTAAATGTCAATGTTATAGTACAAACTATGAGAATATTTGCATTTGTATCTTCTATTCTTTAGCAGCCTTATTAAAATTTAGAAGATTGAATTTCTTTATTTATCTCTTTCATATTAGGTTGTTTTGTGTACTTTTTCAAATATTTTCATATTATAAATCTCACAAACTTCTAGATACCTGATTATTTCAAGAATATTCAACAACAACAACAACAAAAAAGCTTCAGGGATTAATAAATGACTGAATATGACATCTTGGACTACACTTTCATTTTGGACATCCGAGAGGCATTCCAGTGCAGATGGCTGGTCATTAAAGCATTTCAGTAGCTAGGGTGCTAGTAAGAATCTAACAATGTTGAACATTTATCCAGCATACAAGTCTCTGGCACTTTGCTTATGACTTTCTATTGCTTTGCAGTCACCACAGTAATTACAGCACACATAAAGAGATTGGAAAGAACTGAGCCTGACAATAGTTCTTTTGCCACTGAAATATCAGTTTAGATCTCTCTAGTGCTCACAGAACTACAAATTGTTTCTTGATGGTCTTTAATACAGCCACTGTTCCTTTTCTACATTATCCTTTGATGGCATGATTGCCATGTTCTACGAGTACTGCAATAAATTTATCAGTAAATCTCTTAGAAATCACATAAACACACTAAATATCTCTGTTAATGGCCTGAGCTCCACCCTAGAGAGCCTTGAAATCCATTTTATACAAGGCAGTATTAAATAAAACAATTTAAATTGAATTTCTAGAGCAAGTTTTGAAAAAGTTAGCATTTTCACAAGCTGTATGAAGAAAACAGTGAATAGATGTATCTCTGGATTGATCTGTGATCTCCCAGAAACATCACATTTCAGCACCACTTTGCAAGTCCACTCATTGACCTAATAAAAGCATGTAAGGTATTAAGGTAACATTGGGCATATTTTGCAACTTTGCTAATGTCTGCACTGTAGTGCTGGGTTGTTTCATTAACACCAAAGAGCACGATAAGAAATTAAGATTCTGTTAATAAATGTACATAATTTTATTTTACAAGTAACTTCTCAACCTGTGTGCTGCTCATATTTCACTGTCTGCCATTTGTTACTGGCTGCTAAAAAGCAAAATGACAGGTCCTTGTATTTCCATGCTTCTTTTGGAAAAGAATAATCTTTGTATTTTTAAGTGTTGCTCTGTACAAAGAACAACATGGTGTTTGGTTCTTCTTTGTTTGTTATTGGTTTTTTTTGTTTGTTTGTTTCCCCCCCAAATGTATAAATATTTTCAAACTTCAAATAGAATTAAGGCTTTGCTTAGAGATATATTGCTATATGTATGTTTTAAATACATTGCTAGGAGGGTTCACATGGTGAGAAAGATCCTTTGTGTAGCGCAGGTTCTTTAGGAAAATGCTGGGACAAAGCCTATGACTTCATAAAAGACAGCATTAATTTCTTTCCAGCTGACCCTAAGCTATCTTGATTCACCTCTATATGTTTTATCCTTTTGCTGGTATCACATTTTTCTCTTTACGTTTACCATATTATCTCATCTAGGACTCATCTCCCACAGCAGTTTCTCCTACAGTGATAGATCTCTGCTTTGTTCTCATGCAAATTTTACCAAGGCTGTTGTCAGCCCTGTCACTGTGCACATGGTCAGCATGCAACAGGGTCAAATAACCCTCTCTTCAGTAGAGATCTACCTGTAGCAGAAAGCATATTGCTTCAAAGTGCAAGATTGTCTTATTTTTATTTTTCATTTTTTAAAAATCCATTTCTAACCATGTATCACTTGCATCCTTTTGTGAATAATTTAAAAATTATTATTATTATTATTATTATTATTATTATGACTGTTTGTTTGTTTGTTTAAAAGGACATTAGATAGTTTTGGGATCTAATGGAAGGCACACACTTGTATTAGCCTATCAGCAATTCACATTTTTTTGTGAGATTCCCTGTAATTACAGAGGACTGCATGTCACAATGCAGCCAGCCCTGTGCTCCCTTTGGTGGGTGGATAGCCAGAAACACAAATTGGTTCCCAGAATTATCTCCATCTCCATCCCTCTTGAATGGTGCATAGTGGTTTCATCTCTATTCAGAAAGTGCTTTTTATTGTACTTTCTCCACAAGTTCCTTCTTCACTGAGCCCCTTGATTATAATAGTATTTGTTCTGTGAACAGCTTCCCAGGATCTCTGTGAGCTTGGATCTTTCCTCTAATACAAGTTCAGAACCTACAAGATATTTTTGGGTACTCAGAAGTTCTGCCAGATCAAAATCTGGACTTGTATGCAGTTCTGGAAAATGGGAGCATTGGGTTGGTAGCAGAGAATCAAGTGTCGTCTGGAGGAAGAACTCCTGAAAGGAAGGCATTTTGGGGACAGGATGATGAAGTGAAATAGCGTGGGAGAGAGGGCAGCCCCTGAGATTCTGCCAGTAATTTGGCTAAAACTTCAAAGCTTGCAAGACTTCCTGCAGATTTTCCATGAGCCACCCTGACATCTATCCTACCTTAAACTGCTCCAGGTCGTCACAACACTGAATTCATCAGTGGTCAGCTTCCTAAATTCACACATCTACTGGCTTTGGTCTAAACCCACTGCTAAAAAACTTACTTTAATATTTCTGGCTGAGCCAGCAGAATCTGAAAAATATAATTGTAAGTCACTTTGCTGACCATGTTTTTCTCAGTCTCTCAAAGGTCTTATAAATAGCTTGAATTTCTCTAAAAATGGCAATAGTGGCGATAATGAGAATGATGTACTAGACAGACTATCTATGCAAAATGAGAAGTCAGAGGAAACTTTCTCGAGATTTTAAAAAAATTGAGAATAGCGCGTGAGTAATCCTCAGTAAGAATTAGAACTTCTGGAACATTCATATTTAGATTTTTAAAGAGTGTTTGTTTTTGGCTGCTTTAGAAATCAGTTCAGAATTGGACTATGTGCAGAAGTTAAGGCAATTGATTGTATTTCTCCTCCTCAAGTGAATGCCACAAAATCTCTGCTCTGTCAGTGAAGTATCAGTACTCAAAGTGCTGCATGTTGCAGCCATCTGCTTCATAACAAAGTGCTTGTTTCTACAGACACTAACTCACCAGATATACTCAAATATGTATCAAGCTACAGTCCAGGAAGTGGGCTAGGGCAGATAATCCTTATCCACTTGACCTGTACCTGCGTGGATCCTGCTCAGCAAAGAATTCAGAAAAGTTCTTCTAAGTGGCTTTTTCATCTTACTTCCTAGGCAAAATCAGCCTAAAATAAATGCTTCATGAAAATTTATGGACTGGCGGCCCTAGAAATTGATGTCCTCTACATGTACAGATTACAGAAAGCATTAAAGATCTTATACCTGAGTATAGTTTGGTCTCTATCTATATTCTCATCTAAACATCTCTGATGAGGTTTAAAATACCCTTACAGTACTGATATCAAACAACAATAATAGCAGAGCCCTAAAATTTCAACTCTAAGAAAGATGTAAAAATAGAGCAAGCATCATCAAGGACATTAAGGTCTATGTAGGATTAGGATGTATACCTTTAAGTAAAACATTTGAGTTTTGACAAGCAGTTTCACAGTTTTATATTGCAAGCTAATTAAAAATGAAAACAGAAAGAAAGGGTGGTAAAACCTTAATGTTCTTGCTCACAGTATGAGTACTTAAAGGAGCATATGATGTCATTTAGAAAATCAATCTGCATGTAAAGGAAAATGATCAAAAGTAATTATATGGTTATATAAAGTATTTATTTTTCTTTAAGAATTGCATATTTTGTCAGATGATTCTGTCTCTAATGTAAATATAAAATGTGTAGCTATATTTTAAATTAACATTTTGTTGCTGTGTGCTGTTTGATGTTTGTCTCCATACCCTCTAAAAAGGCATTTAATCAGGTGTTATCTTGCAGTTCTTTGAACAGGTAACATTTCTATTGTTGCCACAATTGCATCTGAAAGATGCATGTGTAAGATTATGGGGAACAGAGAAAGCATAAGCTTGCTCTTACTTCTGATTTGTTTGCATTTGTCATGGGGAAACTAAAAAGACTGATGCTCTGATATAGAAGTATGCTCAGGAGTAAGTTAAAGTTTCATTCCCATTTCATTTATAAATAAGTTCTGTTAGTCTTTGCAAAGTGCAATTCATTATGAGACTGGGTAAAGAAAAGTTACGTCCTGAGCATTTTGCTGAACCTGCTTTGGGTAGAAGATTTTACTGAAAACATTCTGTTACAGTTATTGAGCCTAATTCTTTAGGAGCAGAACCTATAAAACATCTGATCTCTTCCTCCAATTTTTTTTATTAGAAATACTAGAATAATTTAAATGGCTCTTCCCACAGCTTCAACACGCAGCTGCAAGAGCCCAAACTCTCCAAGCAAGACCATCCTTATCAGTGCAGAAGAATTTGGGATCTTGTTTGTAATGCAAAATGCCTAAGCAAATTGTCATTGTCAAATGCAGTGGAGAACAGAATATTCCTATTGAACAAATGACTCACCAAGAATCACAGCAACAACGGTGAAGAGCACAAAGGCATTCCTCAATAAGTAACTTTTAACATCATCCTTTGTTATGCTCTGCACCTTTTTTTTTGCCAAAAGTGTACGTTTCCGGACTCCTTGATGAAAGCGCTCCATCCTACTTCCATTTTTGGGATCTTCTCCGTTACCTTTAGTCATTTATCTTGCAGAAAGTATTCTCTTATAATAAACTTTTATCAAAATCCTTTCAGAAAAATGGGAGACCCCTTTCTATAAGTGGTGCTGGAGGAGCCTGTAAGACAAGAAATAGCAAAAACTGAAATAAGATTTCAGAGGAATGAATAACTACATATTTACATGGAAGCAGATGTTCTTCCCATTTCAATAAAACTTGTATTTGTTGTAAAACCTAAATTGTTGACTGTGAGAAGAACTCTTGGAAGGATTTTATGTACTCTTCAGACAAGCATTATGTGTATTAAAAAGTTACAGTGAGCTTGCTGTCATTCTGTAAAAACCAGGGGTAACTTTTTGTGATTCCTAGAGATAGAGTAACATGAATTGGTTACTATTCTTGGAAGTGTAAGATGCTAGAGGGTCTAAAACTCTATGTCAAGTGTACTTCCCATCTGATTAGGAAATCCTTGCAATCTGAAAAGAAAAAAAAAAAAAAAAAAAGCCAGCTCATCTTCACTATAAACACTGGAGAGAAATATTTTTCTTCAATTGGAACATTTTAAGTGTTCTGCACTTCAGATGTTTTTAACTGGCTGCCTGCATTGTCTGAATTCCTCCTTTTCACATGGCAAAACACAGCAGGAATCATTTATTCATCCCTCAGCCGCTATTTAGAAGGTGTGCCCTTGACAGTTCTGTGTTGATAATATTCATCTTTGAAGTGTATGAATTATTTGGATTACATCCGTAAAGCAACAGTAGTTATATCCTACTTAGCTTGTGGTTTCTGACCTTAATACAAGTTCTCTTTGCATGTAATGTCCAGCAACTACAGGCATACAGTCTGATTTCAAGAAATCATGCCACTGAATCAACCATAAAATATTTTATAATTAAAATATTATTTTCAGTTTAAGAATAAAATATTGACATCTACTTGGCATTGATTTATTTTATAATGTTGTCTGCACAAAGGTGGTTTTCAAGACTGAGAATCTGGTTTTCTGAGGTGTTAATATACCAGAATGTTTTTATGAGGAAATCAGAAATTTGTATCTATGTACAGTCAGTGAAACCTGTCTCTGCATATACACAGCTTAACTGCAACACGTTAGTAAATTGAGTGCCTACATATATTTTTTTTTCTTCTTTGGGAAGCAGTTAGAGTATAAATACAAAAGTTTTGAAACAATTTGTCTTAGAGGAAATATCATAGTATCATGTAGCAAATTAATTTTATTGAGATTTGATCACTGTTTTTTGAATTACCATATGTTTTGAGAGTGGTACATGAGCACAGTATTCTCTGTGAATTTTAACAGAAGGACACATGCTTTACTTGTTTGGAGTGTGGGAACATTTGCACCAGATATTTACATTATTCCAGCCTGAATATGAGCACTAGGTGCAAGATGGTTTTTTTCAGAGCAATTACTTTTCACTCTTTTGCAAGAAACAGATTCATTCTGCATGCCTTTTCTTCCCTAGATGCTTCATGCAGCTAATCTATGGAGCTCTACAGAGCTAATGTGCTCTGTACCAACTCAGTGCTAAGGTCAAGAGAGAACGTGGATAAAGGCAGAAGGATCATTATACTAAGGAACATACAAAGGATAGGACTGAGAAATGAGGGCTCCCGCGCAGCTGAAGAGTCTGCTCACCTTTCCAGACCTGTGTGATTCCGTGCGCTGTTGGCAGACCAGGTTGGGATTTCCCAGCAAATGCAGCAGAGCTGCACAGTCCAGCGAGCGGGAGGCAGCAAACTGACAATCAGCGTGTGCTGGGGAACGCGGCAACTTGCTATCACTGCAACTTAAGGAAAGGGGAGGAGACTGTCAGCCCAGCTCTGAAAAAAATTAAAGACATCAGGAAGAGGGGAAAGCCGAGCTGCTGGAATATTGATGAGCCTCAGCGCAGTGAGAACAGGGTCACTTTCTTTGTTTTTCCTTTTAGACCACTTTCACGCTTTGTCAGTTCAGCTTCATTAGAAATGCAAAATCAGAACCCAGGAAGGACCGAGGATTGCACATGCACTGGAGCTGAGCACTTCTCTACGCAGCACTGCAGGCTGAAAGCTGCAAAGCCTTCACATAATTATGTAACACCATCCCTGTGCTCATTAAAATAAATGATATGATACATTAGCATGACAGCTTGTGCCAAAAAGAAGCAAGGTGTGATGCTATCAGGTATTTTCTAACCCTTAACAACGCCTATTCATGAATACCCTTCTAGGACTGGAACCAGACATATCTTTCAGAAGCAACTGGAGCACTGTCAAGAGTAGAGAAAAATGCAATCAGTTGTAATTCTTTACACATTTCCTGTAGATAATCAAAGGACGTGATGAGACTTGTCTCTCATTCGGCAATTTAAATCCACTGGATGCAAAGCCCCATTCAACCTATTTCAATAGCATGGGATGAATGGTGAAGTGAAAAGCATAATACATCCACTTTTGGGAAATAACTGGCCTTCACTTTTTTTTTTTTTTTTTTAGTATTTAAAAGTTTGCACTACTGAAAAGACATTTGCAGAGTAGAGCCAGGGGAATTCCCACAGATTTCTCAATTCTTGAAGGAGTATTAACATCATGAATGTTGGTCAAGTCAGTTTAAATTCTTCAATAATCATAATTGAGTGTTTCTGTCATTCTCATGACTTCAAGTCATGAGTTTTTAAGTGTATTTTCCCATAAGATTAACAAAATCCATAAATTGAAATTTATATAAATATATAATAAAGATTACATTTATGAGATTCATTTACAGATGATGTGACTTTAATAATTTCTTTAAGTATACAGAACACTCTCACACAAAAAACACAAAATAGGTAAGAAATAAAACTCAGAACAGTGTAACTTCCACCCAGTCAGACAGCTTTGAAAAGATGTTTTCTGATTTAAAAGGTGCTTCACACAACAGTGTACAACATAAACAAAAAAACAATTTTACAGTATAATGCATCCACAATCATGCTTAATGAAGGTTTGTGTTTGGATTGGAATCTTGACCTTACATTTCACAAGAGAGAAAATAAGCATCTGAATGACCTTATTTTGTATTAATTTATTTTAAAAAGCAAGAAAAAATGTTAACAGCTTGTGTTGCAAGGATAGAAACCACATGCTGCATTTTTTTATACCTGGCAGCTTAGATGTCCATCTCATCATTATTTTTCCAGTGCAGTTTTTAAATATTTTCACCCCCTTGCCTGTAGTTGGGACTGACCCCTTACCTGACCCTTGGCCTCTACTGATCAGTTTGTTTGATGTTTCCTTGTGGAGCATGGCGAGATTTTTGTGACACCACCCAGATAAGGACTTCATTCTGCCCTGTATTCAAATAGGTGGTAATATTCCAGTTGCCTTAAGCTGGAGTGACATCAGGACCCAAATGAGGTGATCCCAAAGTACATCATCTTTTAGCACTTTCATTAATAGCTCAATCTATAAGAAAAGAGAATCTTGTGAGAATTAGCTATTGAATGTGACAAGATGTAAACAGACATCAAGCAGCTTTACAGCTTAGTTTAACTTCAGCAGCGATATTTTCATTTGCTCTTATGAGCAATGGATACTGTTAAAGACTGCTTAGAAAAATAGAACACTAAGGGATTTTTGGGAGTGTGTTCAAAATTTTCTTTCTTTTTTTTCCCTCTCTCTTTCCTTTCTTAGCATCCATTGCATTCATTCCTTTTATAAATCTATTTATCTCTGATAGTGAAATTAGGAAACTTGTAAAGAATATATAAAGATTACTATCCAATATAGTACTTTATTTATAATATTATAGTACTATAATAATAATAAATATGTATTTTAGGTATTCCTCAATAACAATGAGTGAGTCAGAGTTAGTAGTGCGGTGTCTCCTGGCAACATAATTATAACGCACCTAATGCATTTACCTTTTAAATATACAGCAAATTTAGCGGATTTAGTGTACAATCTTTAATACCAGGACTAGGATGAGATTTAAAGTGTTACTGGTTAAGAGCTCTAATCTATAATTTTAGCATTATAAGTTTCTAGGGACAACAACCTAAAATATAAAGCTCCTAAGAAGGTTATGGACTTTAGATTGAACCAGACAATGCTCAGAATGTGGAAAAGCATCAGTATGTTCGTAGAGTAACAGCAGCATTCCATGTGTTACTATCAATGACACACTGGTAAAATCATTTCTATGTGCCTTAGGACAAGGAACAATGTAAGGCCTTGTAAGCCTTTCTACATGGTTATTTTAGCTCAGCACGCTCCTCTGTGCTTTGGGCTTTGGTTTCAGTCCTTTCTTGGGAAAGCAAGAGATGCACAGATAAAGTGAGGACAAATTAAATTGAACCATTTCCTTACAGGCTATGCGGATCCACGTGGTAAACTCAAGCTCTGTTTGTTGTTGTGAGCAAAATCTGCCAGTAAATATACTTTGCACATTGGCAAAATGTCTTTGTAAACTAAGTAAAGATATCAGAGTGGAAGCTGCAGTTCAAACAGAAATTATTGTTATTTTCATCTGAATAGAGCTATCAAAAAGAACCTTAGGGAAATTAAAAGTAGCAAATGCAAGATGTGGAAGTGAAGCAACGAATTCCATTTCATTCCACTCCATTTCTCAGATGGCAATAAAACCTAGCTTGAGCATGCATGGATCCCAGTTGAAAAGGCATCTCAACAACCCAAGCAATCCAGTCTTCACATTAACAAATCAGCACTATCAATTAATGCTGTCAGTGCCTTTAAAGATTCATTGTTTTAGGTAGAAGCTTAGTTAAATATTGTTGAAATTTTATGCAATCTTTGCCATAGTGTTAAAATAGGAATGAAATACTTGTGAAAAAAGTACGTTTATTTATGTAATTTAAATTATATGTTGGTACATAACCAGTCTTCAATTAAGTTGGACAAAATGAGAATATATGTGATTGCCTTGCAAGCTCAAACTCAGCTTAGTACCATTAGATCCTGTTGTGACAATGAAGAAACTGATGCTCTGAAAGGTGAAATTTAAGCCATATAAACTAACGAGTAGTTGGCAGAGCTAAGAAAAAGCCTTATGCTCCTGAATACTTCCCGTGGACCATGACATGCTTTTTTTTTTGATACTAGATTGGCTCCTGGGTTTTCCTTTTTACCATGCTGAAATAATTGTGAGAAATTAATTTTTGGTTTTGGTTGCTTTCAGATCTGCTTAGCACAATGGAATTTTACAAATACCTCAGGTTTTGCCAGCAAAATTTGAAAAATATACCTTACTTTTGTTTAAGATACAGTGCAGTGAGTTAACACTTTCACTGAATAGTGTTCTGTAATGTGTGTACTTGTGTATACCTGGACTCGATGATCTCTGAAGGTCCCCTCCAACCCCTACAATTCTGTAATTCTGTGATTCTGTGTGCACCCTACATGCATCAAAGAAGACATAGGTTATGTTCGGTTAGAAAACATGAATCTGTGCACTGTGAAAACGTTAACTTGAATTATTACTATTTCCTTTTTGGAGCCTTAATACCTGTTAATGCTTGGACTGTATGATATGGTTTTGTTTTTATCATAAAGGAACACAGATCACATTTTCTAAGACTACTCAAGGACATGAATCACAGCATGCTGCTGTTATTCACTATTAGAAGATAATTCCATCTATTGGTTACTCTGAACTTGAGTTTATCATCACAATTGCAGCATCTGATTACTAGACTACAAATATTTGGTCAAAACCAATTATCAGTAATTAAGATGTTGTGAAATGTTCTGTTGATGTTGGAGATTAAAAGATTATTGTAAAACTCCACTCCTCGGACAAAAGAACACTTTAAAAGCAAAGTCCAATTACAGTCTTAGCTTTGCTAACTCATGTTGGCCAAGAAATCCTGTTGGCTATTTTAATTCCAACATTTTGAGGTCTTGTGCCATGAAAATAATGGTTGTTTTATGTTTTAGAGCTCTGATGTTTTTCAGTTAGAAGCTGTGCAATAGAAACACAGCATTCCTTTCTGCTCAGTGACAATTCCCAGCAGAGAAAGACAAACCTGCAGTATCTCCACTCAGCATAGCTGGCTGCCTGGGCCTGAACACACAATGCGCATTGGGATTGACAGCACTGCCTCTTTTCAGTGTCAGGAGAAGGGTGAAGGCAAGATAAGTTTAGCCAGCGGAGAATATGGCTCATGAACTTTTTTTCCTGAATATACAACAGAATAATTCTCACCAAAATGTAGGTAGGGCTGTAGAAAGGGATAAGAGATTGGGACAGTGTCATTGTGAGGATCTAAAGGGATCATATTAGCAGTTGGTAGAGATTCAGACCCAAGGTTCTCTATGGGGTCTCTTTGTTGGCTTTCCCATAGCTTGCAAAAACCACACAGACAGGTTCAACTCAAAAGTTCACGTTCACTGCGGCTAGTTAGGAAAGGGCACAGCACTGGAGACAGAGACTCACATCCCTATTTCTCTCTCTACTACTTCTTTCTGATTTATCTTTCTAAAATCTTTTCTCTGAAGAGATGTAGTTTCCTAACATGTGAATTGACTGAGCTACTGCATGTGCTGAAGGGAAGGTCTGCTGAAAGCATGCACTGCCAACGGGTCATGGTAGCAACAGAGCAATGATGTCACGTTTATATTATACTGGGAACACAGTGCTGTTGGTAGGTGTCTCACTGTCTCGGCAGTTTTCTGTCTTTATTCACTCTTGTGCTCTATGTTAAAGAAGCCCATTTCTTGCATTCTGTGCTGCTCATTATATGGGATGCTCTTTACACAGGGTACAGGCCTGTGTAAAGCCTGAACAACAGCCTGTACAACAGACAGTCTTGAACTCCTTTTCCTTTTCACCTTTCTTTATTTTTTTGACAAGATACAATTATTAAATAAAATGAGGGCAGATAGGTGAAAAACAAATCTAAAGAGCTTTACTTCTTTCTAAATTAAAATTTAATAGTATCTGCATGAAACACATTTCATATGAAATATTGCTTTTTATTTGACATCTTTGTTCATAGTTATTTCTATTATGAAACAATGGTTTATCATCTCTTTAATACATCCTGGTGTGTTGCTAGAATAGCAAATAGGATTAATACAAAGAAAACCATTCACGTGCACGAAGTTCAGTTGAGTCAACTTGTTTATTTGGAGCAATAAACTAACATGACTGTTCGAACACACATTTATTACTATAGAACCATAATTACTGCAATCAAGACACATAAAAATCTTTTGTAAAAATAATTATAATTTAAAAGCACATAGCTCAAAGTTGCTATGATAATAATGACTATAATAGCAACTGCTTAGCATTTGGACATTTTTTTGGCAGGAGGGCTTTGCATTGTTTATTGTGAGAAAGAAACAGGCTCTGAGAAAACATGCAAATTTTCACTGAGTGAAAAGCAGCACCAGGTTTGGAAAAACAAATGTCAGAAAGTCTTTTTCCTTCTATTTCACTATATAATCAGTCCACATCAGCTGCGACAAGGCAAGGTCATTAAGTTCTTGCGGATGATCTATGTTACTTATAACATGGTATATCTCAGAATATCTCCACTTCCCAGTAACCCTGGCATCTGGGCATTCAGGCTGTCTGGTAGTCAGCATTTATTTTCTTGCTGCGTTTTTCATTCTGAAATTCCATTCTCCATTGGGATCCCAGGCCCACAGAACTCATTAGTTCTCCATGACTTACTTAAAAGCAAATAGGATCAGTCCTTTAATATTTATTACAAATTTTTCTTGAAGTGTTATCAAATGCCTGCCATCAGATCTATAGAAGGGTTAAGCCTATGAAGGTGTTAGTTATCAGGATGAACAAGGATGTTTCAAAGGAGAGAGGTCATCTCACTCACACTGATAAGTTAGCTTAGTTTGTTCTGTTCAGTACCAGGTTCTTCACTTCTGAGAGGACATGAATATTGCCGCTGCATGAAAGAAATTCAGAAAATTATAATAAAAAAAATAACAAAAGTCAAAAAAGGAAAATGTGTAGAGTTCACATTTTAAAACTCCTTTTTTTCTATATCAAAAATTTTCTATATTAATAATTTTTTATATTAACAATGCATCAATACATTTACTTGGTGTACAGCTCTTTTGACATACATTATCAGTGCATCTGTAGGAAGAACATGAACAGTGATCCTTTTACTCAGATAAGAAATTACTAAAAGAAATAAGCAAAAAAAGTACTTCAACCATGATATGGCATGCTTCACTCATAGACTCACAACTTGGTGAGACTGAAAGTAATGCTTCCTGTTTATTTCCAAAGAAACTACATCAGATACAAAGAGCAAAATAACAATAGTCGATAGAACAAATTCTAAGCTACAAAACACTTTTTTTTTTTTTTAACATAAGTCAATACCATCAATTGTGCATTTTTGCTATTGATGAGCAAGAGCCTGCATACTGCACTAGTATAGTTCATGCAGATGAACAAATCGAGATGCTCTTCATTATGTGGTGTAGCAGCTTTGTGTGTCCAGAATGTGGCATGTATATTAAATCACTGTTGCCACTACTGAAATGCACCACTCACAGCCCCACAGCACTTACATCCACAGTTTGGTCTCCATAAATATTAAGCAAGTGTAAATGAATGTCAATGAGTGCCATTTTTTTCCATGTGGAAGAAGTCAGTAACACCCCTTTGTCTTATCCACATCCCCATGTAAGACTGCATTTTGTCAGACTGCCCCTCTGCAGCAATCTGACACAGCAGCAAAATTTAATGAAATACTGGTGGGAAGTCTCAGTGTCTATTGCCACACTACCACCATCCACTTCTCATGTCATGGGCCAACATGGTGAAATATGAGGCATTATTCCTGGGGAGACCTTGAATTATGCATGGAGATTGTTTTCCATGCAGTCACCCGGTCCACCCCTTCTTCTCCTTTCTGAATTCCAGTTCCAACTGAGTGTTGCCTTCCCGCTTGCCCTCTTTCCTTTGATAGAGCAACTTCTCCTCATGACTGTACATTCACTGTACATTCTATTTCCATTGTAACAAACGCCTCTCTTAGTCCTTATCCCACCCAGATTTCTCTCTGAATCCAAGGAATATTACTCTTTTCATTTGTTTCAGTAAATTCAAGTTTTGAAGGAAGCTTAGGCCTTAGCCTATTTGGTTCCTCAACACCTATGCCAAATCACTCTCTATTTTATGCTCGTCGTTTGTGTAGATAATAATACTCTTTTCTCTTTGTTTTCCCATTATTTTCTTTTCCCTACAGGCTTTTTTTGTATGGCCTTTTTGTCCTTTTTCTTTACTTGACCATCTCCTTCTTCCCTTTTGCCTCTTCCCTGTGCACTGTTCATATTAGCTCTCAGCTATGCTGGGAAGTGGGATTGAAGGTCTCACTCATACAGGCTTGTGATCATGGAGAAGTCTGTATAGCTGGCACTCTATAGATCAGTGAAGATGCACTCAAATAGTTTCGTGCTGAGAACTGGTTAGGCAGAAATCTCTCCTTTCTCCAGCTAAATAAGGATAGCCTGTCTGAATAGCGGAAGAGATTTCCATTTGCAGCTGCAAGGACATCAACTCTTCTTCAAACAGGGATGTCTCTTCCGCCTACAGACTGGGTGCGAAAAAGGAAATTATTTTAATTAATTTGTTAAACCAAAGGAAATGTCAGTGTGAACACCAAATACGTTTCAAAACAAAAAAGTTCAGGCAAAAATAGGGGGAAATGAGAGACAATACTTTTGAAGTGCTGCTTTATGCAAGTCTTTCACGTGGCTCCAAAAATGTCTGTATTTCTTCCAGTTATGTCTACCACCTAGTGTTAACTTCAAAATGGTGATGTATTGAGTGCTTTAGTTAGCAGCTCTGTGAATGGGTCCCATTCACCACGAGTCTCAGCTCACTCCACATGCAGGCAAAACTCCCAGTGAAGACAATGGGAGTCAAGGTCTCCTGACTCACATTTTGCTCAGGCAAAACCCCCATTGTCCAGTGATTGCTTTGCTCAATGAGCAGTGATTCAGAAGTGCTGAATAGGAACCAGTCAGCTGTACTTTGATATTATTTTCCTGATGATTCATTAATTCTGTAAAATCACTATTGAATTTTTTGCATAATTAGCCAGCAATTTTGGTTTGACCTATAACTGTAAAACTGCATCACCTATAAGGATGTGTCATCTTGTAAAATGTATCCTTAAAGCACTATTTTCTCTGAAATCTGAATACTTGAATAATATTTGATACTTTTGATTTTCTGTTAAGCCCAGGAATTTGATAGTATTTAAGCCCAGGAATTTGATTGTATTTAATTATTTGGTCAAGTTTCTGATACATTTCTTGGAAACAGAATGACAGTGACTCAGGAGAACAAAATAAGACATGAATGAAATGAGATGACAGTTTTTAGCAGATTTTGTCATTCTATACGTGACATAAGATTTGCAAACTGTACAGATCATAATTTCTTCAAGTCCTCAGTGGGTCATTAACCGACTCAAAATTCTTACATCTATCATCTTGTTCAAAGGTTTATAGTAATATTTTACTGTGATAGATGTAGGGGAAAAGCGTGAAAATAAAACATCCTTTACCTCAATTTAAATGTTTAAAACCTGTATTTCCCTTATTTTATTGATTATGTGTTTAATCATTTCATTTCATTCCAGTTTTTCCCCTGAAATCTAAAGGATGTTTAGAGGGTACAAAAGAAATACAAGATGCGTCTAATCCCCCATGCAACTAATTTCACTAATCCCACTAATATGAATGTCTTTGTAGCTTGTGTATATTTAACATTTTGTTCTGTAAACATTTTGATAAGAAACTGCTGTTAATACATTTGCAGTATTCTTCAATACTGCAATATTGTTCTCTAAACAGATATTATTTATTTGTGTGACTGGAAATAGGAGTCATCTGCAAAACCACTCTCTGCTCTGTAAGATGTGTAACTAATATTCTAAAAAATGAAAAGTATCACAGAGCTTCCTCTGGATTACACTAAAATTGTAGATCTATAGTACAAGCTTCTCAAAGCCTCACAAATGATTATAGGATAATGTGAGAAACACAAAACATGCTGTGAGTGTGTCACACGAGTTTTGATTTCCATAGGATTCTCATTATGTGCACTATCGTAGTGCCTCAAAAGCATAGATTGGTTTGGCTTGGAAGGAGCCTTTGAAAACTATCCAGTTCCACTTCTCCATCACCATCCTCTTGTGTAAGGTCATTTGCAGACAGAATATTCATAGATAATATTCATGAGATTTTCCTCCTTCAGGATAAAAATCTCCACTGATTCTTCCATTTCTTTTAGAAACTTACTTTTAATGACACTACGAGATGCATATCTTTTTATAGAGTTAAATTATTCCTTTCTGATATTTCCTGTTGCTTGTAACATCAAATTTATTGTTGATACAGGGTTATCACAGGCTTTCTTCTCATCCCAAATATACATATATAAAGATTATATCATATGCAATCTTCCCTTCCCTTCCCTTCCCTTCCCTTCCCTTCCCTTCCCTTCCCTTCTTTCATTTTTATCCCCTTTTTTGTGCGTCTGTGTTCTCTGTGTGGTTATGTAGATAATAAGAAAGCTGTTAGAATAAGCTTACTAAAGGACTCTTCTAGCTTCCTATTGATTTTTTTTTTTTTTTTTTTAATATTTTATTACTGAGGAAGGTTTCATCTCTGGACTTCAGAGCACTTTCAGAGCAATTTACAATTTTATTCATTTTCTGAGTACTGCAGATAAAAGCCCTGGAGAAGAAACATATTCAGTTCACACAGTAGGGTATTTGTACATGATAATAACCTCTCCAAGCTCAACTATTCTTTTCATTCTGATACTTTCAACACAGTAGAATACAACAAGATTTTCAGACTCCTAATACATCACTTCCAACTGAGGTACCAACCCTCACGATGTGTAGCAATCTTCATGGAACAAGATAACTTCTATTTCAGTTCTCTCCCTCTCTCTCTTTAAATTAAATTACACACTTCAGTTCCCATTCAATTCTGTAACTTTTTTTCATGGCGTGGTATCTTTATTGTGTACCTTTCAGAGAATCATGGAATTTTGGAGTGGCTTATGTTGGAAGAGACATAAAAAATCATTCAGTTCCAACCCTGCTGTTGTGAGCAGGATTGCCCCCACCAAATCAGACTGCTCCAAGATCCATCCAACCTGCCCTTGTATGCCTCCAGGGAGAGAATGTTCACAGCTTCTCTGGGCAATTTATGCCAGTGCCTCACCACCATCTGAGAGAAGAATTTCCTTCTAATACCTAAACTAAATCTTCCTGCTTTTAGTTTATTCTCCGTTGTCCATTCTCCCTTGTCCTACCACTAGTAGACCATGTAAAAAATTGCTTCCCTTCCTGGTTATAAGTTCCCTTCTATTACTGGAAGGCTGCAATGAAGCTTCCCCAGAATCTTCTTGGCTGAACAAACCCAACTCCCAGAGCCTTTCTTCATAGGAAAGGCATTCCAGCTCTTCAGTCATCTGTGTGGCCCTCCTCTGGACCCACTCCAACATCTTCATATCCTTATTCTGGAGCACCCAGACCTGGGGGCAGTACAGAAGTTGGGGACTGATGAGGGCAGAGTAGAGCAGGTCAATCCATTCCCTCTCCCTGCTGCTCCCCCTCTTTTTGATGCAGCCTAGAATTCTGCTGGCCTTCCAGGCTGCAAGTAAACACTGCTGGCTTTTGTCTAGCCTTTCATCCACCAGAACCACCCCAGGTCCTTCTCTAGAGGGCTGCTCTTAATGAGTTCTTCTCCCAGCCTACATGTCATACTTCGTATTTGACTTTGTTGAACTCATTATTTCAAGTGGGCCTACCTTCACACCTGTCCTGATCCCTCTGGATGGCATCCCTTCCTTTTTTTTGTTAACTGGTACCATCAGCAAACTTGCTGAGGATACATTCAATGTCACTGTCTATGTCAGTAAAGATATAGAAAAGTACCAGTGCCAGGACAGATCTCCCAGGGACACCGCTCGTGATTAGCAGCATACTCTTGGACATAGAACAGTTGACAACAGCCGTCTGACTATGACCACCCAAGCAATTCTTTCTCTACTGACCATCTTCAAATCTATCTCTCTCCAACTTAGCTGTAAGGATGTGGTACAGGACTGTGTCAAAGGCCATGCACAAATCAAAGTATACAATGTCAGTTGCCCTTCCTTTGTCTGCCAGTGCTGTCATTCTATCAAAAAAGGCCGCTTCATTTGTGTGGCACAGTATACCATTAGCGAAGCTGTGCTGGCTGACTTGGACCACCTCCTTCTTTGGCATATTTTTCATTCATTCATACTGAAGCTGTACATAAAAGAGAGAGGTGCATTTATCCACAGTAGATCCTTCTTGAAGAAAGAGTAACATACAGTATATTTTTGGTGTCATTATATATTAAGATAAATACTGTGGCCACAAAAGGAGACCAAATGGAAAAACGTGGATTTGGTTGGTATTTTTTTTTAATTGATATTTGTGAAACAGAACTGTAACATCACTATCCAATTCATAGTGAAATGTGTTTCCCGATGTCCTGATTTTTCAGATTTTAACCTTAAGCTTGTAGTTTATGTAGTAAAAGTCAGTATAAATTTTCTGTATTAGCTGATTAAAATCAAACAGTAGGACAAAATCTCAACTTAATGTGGAATATTGGAAATGATATTCTATGTATGATGCAGCTTTTGTTCTTTATACTTTAGATGTTGTGTAAACCAACTACACTGTCTGGATAATCACGTTCAATCTGAAAATTCAACATAAATTATCTATAGATGTCACTGTTTTGACAGTCATGCAACATATCCAGTCAAAGGGTAGTTCTTGAAACTATACAGATATTATTCAACACTTAAAGGACACGAGTATTTCCTCTTTAAATGTAAAATGAGTGGCAATTTCTCATGAAAAGTTTAGTATGAAAATTATTTAAGAAAGATCATTTTGCTCATGAATATTCTGTAGGCAGCCATTTGATCATGTTTCTTGTTAGGAACTATGCATAGAAGAGAAGATTTTTCTGACACCTGGATTTGCCTGGTATGAGCCTACAAAATTAGCAAGTTTGTGTCAAAAGATATATGCAGCTTTTGAAGGAATCCCTTGACCAGCAAGTGAGATTACTAGACCACAACCTAAACTGCAAGTCACTTTGTAACTTTTCTCTTCCCAATCTCCTTATTCCCTTATAACTTCAGTCAACTCAGAAAAGGATTCAACAATGAGCCGAGACAGGTGAGAATAAAAGACAGGGTAGCACAACAGAGGATAGCAATGTGGGCAGTCAAGAGAGGACAGTCCTCTAGGTCCTTGATTGTCTCACACATCTTAATGAAAGTAACTGTCACAGCAAGTGCAAAATATTTCTAGGGAAGCAAATGAGCGTGTTTAAGCATATGTTACAATTACTGACACACATAGCATTTTTTTTCTATTGTTCATTCATTGTTTATTTGTGTGTAAACCCTTGACTACAGTACTGTTTTCCTGTCAAAGTCTTAATCTTAACCATTCACAAATGTAATTTGTGTAATTTTTGAAATGCCTTTTGAATAAATTTCATTTTGTGAATAGCTTTGTTAGCATGCACAAAGGAAATTGAGTATACATTTCAGACGGCCATACAAAATCTATTAGAAATATAAATCTGCACGTTCATTATTTAATATACTTATCTATAACAGGTTTTCATAATTTGAAACTAGAATATTGTATGGTAGTTTCACCATGAAACTACAGCATTTGTAAATGGAAATTCATAAATTCGTCTGTTTTTTGTGGATTTTTTTTTTTTTTTTTCTTAAATGAAGATAATACCTACATTTGCTATGAAAATAAAAGTAAGTTGTAATTTCATGGATTCTGTTTTTTAGATACAGATTAAATTTAGGAATAGCCATATTCATCTTTGTGAAAGGGCAGGAATTGTGGCCCAATTGTAATAGGAGCAAGTGAGCAGCTATGTCAGGTGTCCTATGCATGACAAACACCAGGCTGAAGGGCTGTTGGGCTGCTGGTGTGAATACCTCACACAAGCAGAATGCAAAAACAGGAGGAGGAACAATGGTGAACACCATCTTGCTAGGCAGAAGAGTCTGAGATTCTTAGGCAAATGATTACCACTGGAAATTCATACTTTTCTGAACTTAGAAGTCAATTACCAGCTTATACACTTGGTACACTGTGGAAAAGGGTCTAGTGTGCTTTTTTGAAAATGTAGAGGTAAATGGCTATCACCTTGCTAGTCACCAATCTGCCCACACTCCAGAATCTGATTAAAAGGACTGTACATCTTTACATTACTCTCTATCTTTATTAGCAGATTAAATAGCTCTTGAGAGAAATGCTAGTGAAATCTGGATACTGTCACAGTGGGAGTACAGATGTTATTCTAAACATCTGACTTTAATGTATAAATAAGTTATATGTGTTAATCTTAAAACTATTCTTTTCATGCTAAGGACTTTGAAGTCTTTTATTCTCTGGTCAGGAATGTAAGTTCTACCACAGAGCAGAGAACATAGATGCATGTTTGCTTGGAATTAATGAAAACAGCCAGACCAGAGCAGTTTGCATTCTACTTACCTTGCTATCCTAATAAAATTCTTCTCCTCCTTCATTTGATCACACAGCATGAATTTCCTAAACAAACAAGCAAAAAGAGTGCTCTCCACACCAATTATGCTTTCTCTTTTTATAACAGTCTAACATTTTCTTACTCCCAGGCTTTCTTCTGTGCTTGTACATACGGAAGTCAGTACATGTACTTACATTTATATCACAGCAATTTAGTGCAAATAGTGCAAATGATCAGCAGATACTCTGATAAAAGCTGGAATTGAAGTTATTGGGATTGAAAAATCTTGAGAGAAAATCCTTGAATAATAAATTAATTAGAACTTTTTAATACACTACTTCTTTTGTTGTATATTTTATGTTATCTGCTAAACTAACTAGATCATGTCATTTGGAAAATATTTTTATAGCATTTGTGGGCTATCAATATAGCATTCTGTAGTACATATGAGTAAAAGTCTTCTTGCAGATAGGAAAACATCTCCCATTAGATACTCCTGCATTTTTCTATTTGTGAATTCTGTCAAGATCAAAACAAGGATATTATGGTAGAAGCTCAATATAGCAAAATTTTTTGCCATAGGTGCTCTCAGGAAACTTTCTGGAAAAGACTGCTCTCATTAGCTAGCATACCACTTTTACACCAGACATTCTTCTGGGCTCAGAACAGCTTCCAGATCTCCCACTTGTATATTAAACCACCACTGACTACATTACAGACATGTAAAACTTGGAAGACAAACCTCTCAGCTACATTTTTGCAGCCTCATTAACATCAGTCTGACTTTCCTCTTCGTGCCTGGATCTCCTTTTCGTTCACGAATATGCTAATGAGCGAAATCTTCCTGATATGAATGTACAATGGCTCTGTCTAGTTAAAGTGGTTTTGTTTTCCCATTCTTTATTGTTTTCTTGATAAATCTGCATTTTGATCTTGAGGCCACCTTCCTCCTGGCACAGCTCTCGTTCCAGTAGTGCCTGTGAATTCTTTGTGAATGGAGAGTGAAAAGCAGAGTCTCAAAGCATATGAGGATGTGAGAACTCTAATTCAGACAAAGTATAAAAATTTCCTGTTTTGTTTCAGAAAAATGTGCATTCTGTGCAAACTCAGAGGAAAAACGACAGTCTCTTACAACTTGCAGTAACAGCTGTTATTTCCTTCCCAAGGTCACTATGATAAAATTTCAAATAAAAATTAGATGTAAGTTTAAGTGAAGGACTGAATAATGCTGACTGTCCCATTATATCCTGATCATTTCATTGTTTTCTACTAAAATTCAAAAACAGAACAATCAAAACAACTTAGAAAATATTTCTTCCTCAAATCTGTTTTGAATTAAGGTTCTAATTAAATTGGAAGTGTGAAAAGAAAAAATTCAAATGATTAAGATTTTCTTTTCATAGATAGTTTATGTGAAATTCTGTTCCTACAGTATGCACCTTCTGTGCAACCCTCTTAGCAGGAACTTGATACCTAGAGAGGCTGGGAGAGCTATTGTCCTTAAACACTGTGGGGACAAGGGTCCCCTTTTTATACAACTCAATGACTGACCATGATTCAAGATACAACATAGTGAGAAAATAAAATCTGGAAGGGCAATAGGAAAAAAGTGTCATTCTTAAACTGGATTTCTTCCTCATATTATCTTTTTTTAACTTGAAAAGCAAACTCATCAGCTGTTGTGCATTTAGAAATGCCTAATTTTGAAGAATAGCAGCGGAACCCCCGCAATGATATTTTTATTCAGAGCATATGCACTAGAATAATAAATACAGCATGTACTGCTGGCATGAGACATTTGCCTCTTCTTATTTTACATTTCGTGATTGTGTTTACAGAGGTTGATATGTTGGCACAGTGGGAATCTTATGTTTGCCCTCAAGACATATACAGCCCTGTGATAGAGGCAGCTATGCTGGGAGCTTCCTGGTACCCTGCCAAAACCCACAGCCCTGCAAAGAGAAGCAATTATTTTGTCCATGGGCAAGAGGTAATTCAATTTCTGTGCTTGTTCAATCTGGATGGAGGGTGATGAGCAGCTTAGAAGACATCTTTCGTGTTTGGATGATGATTTGGTGATTCCATGTGGATACAAAATTCAAAACTGTCTCAGGAAAATCTATTCCATCTATTTAATACTACGATGGTCTACATTTTTTTGCATGTTAAGTAATCCAGGTTTCATAAAATATGGATTTGAATGCCTGTATTGAGAGGTTTGGTTTCTCACTACCAGGCCAGCTCATATCAGGCAGCATTATAACTACCAGGTCTTCTGTGTGTTAAACTGTGAACACAGACTGAGATGTGCTTAAGGAATGGATTTGTTGTGCTTTAGCAGATGTACAGAGGGAAGAAGAGGGTGTTCTTAAAAGAATAAGAGGAAAAGCATACACATCCTCCACATACAGATTTAATGTATGATGCCAAATGTAGAAGAGCCTCAGCAGCTTGATGACCCGTAGGGATGGCCTGATAATGGAGGGAGATCAAAGCATCTGTAAAAACCCAGATAGCATCCAGTGCTCCCAGCAAGGGCTGGGTCTTTTGTGTAGCTTAAGCACAGAAAACAGACAGTCGGTGCCCTGAAGGGCTTTCTGTCTTAAGATCTGTTTGTACCAAACAGATGAATCTGATGGGGAGTGGACCCTACAGTCAGTATCCTGTGGAACTTATTTCTTTTGTTTTTCTTCTGAGATTGGAGATCAAGAAGGAGCATTAAAAGGAATACAGGGTGGGAAACAGGCACATAATCTTGATAGCTGGAAATATGCCAGGAGCATGGGGCCTTATGGAGGCATTTGGTGAAAGATAAAAGTATCTTCTAATTAGTTACTGGAATTTTAAGCGGAAGGCTTTAAAAAGCACAGTGTCATCCTAGAGGAATTTTAATCATGCTTAGGATTCTGGTGCTGAAAAGGAAAAAGAAGACTGTAAGGTTCTTAAAATAATATGTAGTGTTTATAGTGTCATGGCTTCACATATTTAATAAAATATTAGCCTGGACCCATAATGCTTTGAATTTCAAAGATTTAATTTTAAGTTAAGTTACTTGACATATATGTCAAGATTTCCGCTAATTCCTGTGAACTTGACTGGGTTTGACTGAAGTATTTTGGAGATGCTTGCAGAGTTGCTCTGCTGGCAGGACAGGCAACATGGTAAGCACTGCAAGGCATGCAACAGCAAGCGGCCAGGGATGAAGAGGAATTGTACCTGCCTGTGTATGCCTGGCTAATATGCGTCCTGAAATATCCATATGCTGCTGTTTTGCTTAGTAGCTATCTCTGGTATGGAATATGAGGGATAAGCAAAGGCAGAAGAGCAGAACAATTTCAACTGCCCAGAAGTACGAATTATGTAATTCAGATTAGCTGAAAACTAGTCCTCCTAGTCCAGCTAGTTCCAGACAGGGCTCAACATCTACATATATTGATACTGACTAGCAAGCTAAGGATCTGGCAGGCATTAGGGCTGATATTTTAAAACCATGTGACTGTGCTGTGTAGATACTTTAAGATCATGTGGCTCAAAATTGAACAGTTTTCTGCATTAGGCAAGTGACAGTCAGAATAATGACCCCTCCCCCCTGTTTTGTGGAGTGACACATTTCAAACAGAGGTATTTATTTATGCTTGTATAAGAGATTCTATAGACTTGGACAGAAATTGAGTGATCATAATTTTCTGAATTCTCTGAAATCTTTATATACTTTCCTACAATGCTTTAATTGTGCATTTCAATTGCTAATGAAAAAATAACTTTTCTACAGTTGCTTGTACTAAAGATAATTTACACTTACTTTTATTTTGTCTTCCACTGTACCATCACAATAACTTGACTTTATGGCAATGACTCTAACGAGTATAAGCTGTCTTCAGCTCTGTTAAGCAGTTACAGTTGAACATCATGATTGTTGTTTTTTTTTTCTTTCATACTACATGACTTCTGGATAACTGTAGAGCATTTTCTGGTTCCACTGATGGGTTCACACAGCAGCACCAACTGCATTAGGCTCTAGGGATGACCATAAAATACTTAGATATAGCATCCAAGCCAGCAGGGCATGCAAAAGCCTTGGTATATAAACTTTGCAGACATTCATGGACAGTGCAACTTTGATCATTTTATCATCCCTTTCTCAATGGCTCTTTTTGTTGGTGTTCTTTCTTAGCTCTTCCCTTGGCAGAACAGCTGCTTCTCTCTGGCCACTGGGTACAGCCTTACTTTATTTATTCTTGTCTTCAACTTTTGTAGTGAAGCCAGATACATGGGGATGGGTGTTATATAACAGATACAATAAGTAAATAAAGCCCTATTTGCAACTTTCTTGCTGTTCAAAGTGAAAGCTGTGGTCATGGAGAAAGGAATTCATTACACAAAAATGCCCTGTTTGATCCTGTTGGGGCAAATGGCTAAAAAATAGGAGGGGTAGTTTGAAAGCTGAAAAGTGAAATTAACAAAAACCAGCCAGTTTAGGGACAACTGGTCAATATGTTGAGTGACTTGGTTAAAACAAAATATTGAAGCATAGAGTGTTCCTCTATACAAAACAAGCCACTGGATTTACATTTGAATTCTTAATCCTTCCAAATTTAAAATAGTTGAAATTCAGGTTGCTGCTGGCACTGGCCACTGAGAAGCAAAGCCAGAGTCTCACTTTACTGTGGAAATTTGATTGTGTGGAGCCAAAGACTGATCAAGGATTCATGCATTGCAAACAGTCGCTGAGTTTACTTGAAGCACTAAGATACATTTTATATCATTTAGAACTTTAAAAGGGATTGAAAAAGGGGGTCAGCAGGGTCGTTTTTGCGATAGGATCTAGAACTTCAGAAGATGTCTTTACTTGTGTTGCCCAGCTCTCAAAATACTTACGAAGATTTAAGAATACTTCTTCTCAATCTTTTAATTCTGTAATTACTTACTTGCCGTTTCACTTAAGATTTCCCATTTTGACCTTTTGTTAGTCCTTTTCCCCTCTTCCAGTGCCAGTAGTCCTTCTCCCTGTCTCTCCAAGCTTCTCTCCCCTCAAACCATTTCTTCCTGTGGTATTCTCTAATCACTGGAATTAGAGACTGTTGGTATTATTCTTCCTTTGGCTGTGGAGGAGTAACGTTATCATGATTGAAGTTCTTTCAAGCTTGACAGTCAAAAAGAAGAGATACAAAATTATTTTGTTTGCAGTTTGATTAAGAAAAGCCTGATGAAACTTTTAAGCCTTTCATTAAATTAGAATCATTGTTTTGTTCCTAGCCTGGAACTGTATTAGTACCTGCATGTAACCTCAACACTGATGAAGTATTTTCATGGGTATGTTACTGTGCCCTCGTAGAAGGTCATTCATATTAGCAAAGTGATTTTCACTAATGAAAGTGCAGCCAAGAGCTTGAGGAACTAATTTTTCCCCTCAACATGGCACTTGTCATGCCTCATCGCACTACTGCATCAAGTCTTCTCCTCCCTGATACAGGAATGACATTGACTTGTTGGGGCAAGTCCAGTAGAGAATGATGAAGATGGTCATGGTACAGCAGAGTGTGTTCTGTGAGGAGACACCCAGAGTTATTCTGCCTCTAGAAGAGAAGAAAAACTTGGAGGAACTTATTACTGTCTTCAAATATCTGATGGGAATATGTGGAGAAAACGAATAGAGATTCTTATCAGAGATGCACAGTGGAAGAAGAGAGCAACTGGAATTAAGTTTCATCTTATTACAATTATATAATATATATATATATTACATAATATATATAAAATATATATTACAAAATACATATATATATATATATATATATATTAATTTGAAGTTGTTTTGATTTTGACATAGAAGACCATAGAGGCTGTGGACTCTTCCTAAGTGGAGACATTCAAAACCTAAGTGGACAAGACCCTAAGTAGCAAGACCCTAAAGCATACAATTCTCTGTAATTTAGGCAGCAGCATAGTATAGCCAAAGATCATAAACCAGCTCAAAAGAGTCAGAGATCAAAATTTTCTTATGTTAATGATCTTATTTATGTTTTTCAGGAGAAGATTGTAATAGTGTTTAAACTTGACCTGAGTCCATTTCTTACTGCTCATAGCTCTCTGTCACCCAAAATGTCAAGAATTTTTTTCCTTATTTTCATATGAATCTTCCTCATTCTGGACATCACTGGAAAGAGCCTGGCCCCATCCACTTGATTTCTGCCCTTCAGATATTTAGAAGAGCTAATCAGATTCCCTTTCAGTCTTCTCCAAGCTGATCCCAGACCTCTCAGACTTTCTCAGGTGCTCCAGGACCCTCATAATTTTTGTGGGCCTCTGTTGGACTTTCTCAAGCAGTTCCCTGTATTTCCTGAACTGAGGAGCCCGGAACTGGGCACAGTATTTCAGATGCAGCCCCACTAGGGTAGAATAGAGGAGAAAGAGAACTTCTCTTGACCTGCTGGTAGTGATCTTTTAATGCACCCCAGGATACTACTGGACTTTTTGATTGCAAGGACACACTGCTGGCTCATGGCCAATCTGCAGTCCACCAGAACACCCTTCTCCACAGAGACCCTTTCTAGCAAATCAGCTCCTTAGCTGTATTAATGCATGCAGTTATTTCTCCTCAGGTGTAGGACGCTATACTTGCCCTTGTTGAACCTCATAATATTCCTCTCCATCTAACTCTCCAGCCTGTCTATGTCTTCCTCAGTGGTGGCACAGCCTTCTAGTGTGTCAATCACTCCTATCAGATTTGTATCACTAGCAAGCTTGCTGAGGGTGCATTCTATTCCTTCATCCAAGTCACTGATGAAGATGTTGAACAAGCGTGACCCTCAGGAATGTTGCTAGCTGCAGGCCTCCAACTAGACTCTATGCCACCACAGAGTCAAGGACAACCCTCTAAGCTCTGCCAGTCATCCAGTTCTCAATCCACCTATTTGTCCACTCATCTATCCCTCACTTCCCAAGCTTACCAACAAGTTTGTGGTAGAAGGCAGTATCAAAATATTTCCTGAAGTCAAGGTACACAACATTCACTGATTTCCTCTCATTTAAGCATCCAGACATGACTTAATAGAAGGCTGCAGGATTTGTCAGGTATGATTTCCCCTTGGTGAATTCATATTGAGTGCTACTGATAACCTGCTTTTCTTCCACTTGCATGGAGTTAACATCCAGAATTAGTTGCTCCACCACCTACCAAGGAACAGAGGTGAAGCTGAATGGCCTGTAGTTTCCTATGTCTTCTTCCTTGCCATTTTTGAAGACTGGAGTGACACTGCTTTTCTTCAGCCTTTATGCACCTCTCCCATTCTCTGGCGCCTTTCAAAGATGATGGAGAGTGGCTCATCAATCACTTTTGCCGCATGGATTTGTGTGCATCAAGTTTGCATAGATGACCTCTGGACAGATCCTCCTTGACCAAGGAGAAATAGTCTTTTCCCCAGACTCTTTCTCTTGTCTGCAGAGTCCAGGATTCCCAAGGGGCAAATTTAGCAATAATGACTGAAGAAAAGAGGGTGCTCAGTAACTCTGCTTTCTCAGTGTCTTCTGTTGCCAGGGTATCCACCTCATTCAACAGCAGGCCCACATTTTCCCGTCTTCCTTTTGCTATTGACATACTTACAGAAGCCCATGTTGTAGTCTTTGATCTTTCTCACCACAGTTAATTCCAAGTGGGCCTTCATCTTCTTTTAGTTTATTATTTGGAGGCTTTATACACTTGGAACAAGCACAAGGCAGTAACACTGGGAGAGCACAAGGGGAAGTAGCTGCATGCTTGCTTGGTTCTTAGATGTTTGTTTTGTTTCTTTACTAAGGATTCCCTAAGGATACTCTCTCTGACCACTGCTGGCAGTAAAATACTGGGACAGAAAGATCCTCAATCTGATGCAGTGCAACCAGTGTCACACTCTAACAATGAATTAGAAGTCACTATTCTTCTTTTTGTTGTTGACTTTTTGTGTTTTTTGTTGTTGTTGTTGTTTTTTGTTGTTTTCTTTTTTTAGCTGTCTTTTTTAACACAGGAAAACTGCGTAATAAATGGAACATCCATATACAATTCTGTGTCTCTGTTTCTGCACCACTTTTGAGCAATTTGACGGCTTTGGGAAAATGTCCATTCATGAAGACTTCACCCTGTGCTTGAAGTGTCTTATTATAACTGTTAAATGCAAACGGCTCCTTTAGTTATTGGCAACTTCTTTATCTGTGTTAGGTGCATAGCTCCTTTCCAGCCATTTGTGCATGTGGGCTTGGAGTAATACATACAGTGTATGAGCATCTGAATGTAACCTGCACAATAAATAATAAAATAAAAATAAAAATCAATGTTAAAAATCTGTAGAGAGACAACTCAACAAAATTAATCTTCTGCACAAGCCAAGTTTCATCAGGACTTAATTAGAAAACTTTTACCACCATATTTTGCTAAAAGTTTTTGAAGAATATTGGTTTTCAGAAGACAGAATTACAGAGTGTTCTCTTTTGTCTTTTATCATGGTTCATATAAGGAAAAGTCTGAACTTGTGAACAAAAGACTCAGGGAAACAAATCACATCAGTTAAAGGAACAATTTAGTGCTCAGATAACTTAATTCACTGATATAGAAGAAACTCAAATTACTGGGTCAAATTTAGAGAAGATAAGAAAGAGATAATTTACACCATCTTCTGTGATGCATAAGCCTTCGGGATACATCCTTCCATTCACTTTGAGTTTCAAGCACAAGGCAAATATTCTGCTTTTTCTTTCTACTGCATAGCACATCTTTTTCTAAGTATTGTCCCTAGTTTAACTGCCTTAGCATTCTTTTCCTGGAATTTTCTGCATAGTAACCACTGACTTATGATCATCTCTCATTGGGTTCTCTGTTGAAACTTGTGCCAGGTCAACCACAGTTTTCAGTTTCTCCATTCTGCTTCCCCAAGTTCTCTGCTCTCTGAATTCCTTATACAACTTGTCTTGTGCAGCCATTAATAATACAGTAAAATTCAATGAGTTGAACTCACAGTAGTCAAAAGTATGTTTGGATTTCTTTTCTTCTATTCTCATCCTTCTTCTTTTGTGCATGGGCACAAGGACGTTTGCCTTTGGTTTCCAGGTGAATTCAGGTGTGAGTTGGAAAGCTGACAGTGCATCTGGAAGACAGAGTACATCTAGTTCAGACAGGTAAAGAACTTTGGCTCAAAATGCTTGATGCTCAGATGTGCTTTTCACAGCCAAGCTTTTAAATTCTGCAGAAATTACAACTTCAGTCCATAATTTTTCCTTATGACCTTGCTGAAAATGAGGACTAAGAAGTGAAGAGGTTTAAAAAGTCCACACCAATATTAGTAAGACTGAAGGATTTTTTCCTCTAACCACAGTTAGAGTCACAAGAGAGGCAAAGAGGCATGCAAATATTTAATTAATATTTGAAATATTTCAAATCTGCTTTTTTCAAAAGGGCAGAATGATGAACTATAGAAGCTGTGACTTTGGTATCCATGTAACATGCTTAAAGAATTTGCAGTAACTACATACTACAATTTTACTTACATATAAATTGTTTCAGTTAAAGGATGCATGTGAAAATGCAGGAAATACCATCACTAGAACTCAATTACCTGAAATCACGTTCTCAGTGGAGGTTAGTAAATCTTGACCAAATATTTCTTTTTCTGTTTTTACTTTGGTTTGAAGTTTTCCTCTGGCAACGTGAAAAACAGGTTCTTTTATTTCGCATTTGTTAGCACTTGGATGTCTATAAAGACTTCTAACAATAAGAATGCAGTGGGCTGAATGCCATAAAACCTGGAGAAACGTTTTTAAGGGCTAACTAATGTTGCATATTAAGTTGCAAAACTGAGGGAAAGTGAAGAAAGGGACACTATTTTGTACTCACTATTCAGGGATTAGGGTATCCAAAATAAAGCAAGAGCCCAAAGAACAGGAAGATAAGGTCATAGCTGCACTGAATGAAGTGGATAGAATCCAACAAAAATCTGTTTAAATTTATCTGTTCTTCTATTGGAACAGAATGTACTTCTAGATAGAATAAACATTAAAACATAGAAAGTGCAACACAGTGTGAATTTATTTTATAGAGGGGGATTTGATTTTTACATGATTAACTGATACACATTTAAAAAAATCTTATTTCTGATTCTCATAGGATTCTGTAGTTGTCTCATTTACATTTACAACAGAAAGTTTTACACAAATATCTTTATTGACTCTAAAATGCACTTAAATAAATATTTCATGTTTCACATTTGTCTTTCAAATGTGAGATAAGACAAGAATGAATTAAAAAAGTGATCACTGAAAATCTCACAGAGGGTGATTCAACATAACCTACCATGATCTCATGATTAGGAAAATGTTCCAAACACTGGAGTACCATGTTAAAGGTAAAACTGTGGGTCTCCAGTTACTTTTCCATGTTTGAAGAGAAAACAGTGATCTGTGTGCCAGCACTCAAATGCATGACTTTGCTTTATGATGCTCAGAGATGAGAGTAATATCTGGAAGTAACATTTGGATCATGCTCTTCCGGGCATTCCAGCAGTTAGTCCAGCTCTTTCTTTTGCTTCCATATGTTCTACCATCACCTCTCAGTTGCCCATTGCACTCCTCAATATTTTTCCCTCCGATGCTAGTTTTAATCCAGACTTCCTTTCTGATCCACATCACTGATGTGTCAAATCAGCCCCACTGTTAGAGCAAGGAAGGGGTGGGCACAGTCCAGCAGAGACCATGGGAAGTACACAGCTGCTAGATGCACTCAACCAGTACACTACATCCTTAAGCTGCAGTTTCTTGATTTCTCTGAGCCATTGCTCAAGCTGCTGCCAGAAATCTCAGTTGCCAGTATGAACTTCAGCCAAACTAAACAGTTGGAGAGTTTGAAGGACTGATCTGGCTTAGAATTGACTTTGTGGCATCAACAAGAAAATTACAAGTTTTCAGTTCTGTTACTTTCCTGACTTGGAAGTGGTGCCTCGGGCAAATGTGCAAGTGCCAGAAGTAACATGTGTCCAAGGACACCCTGCTCTTAACTCTGGTTTCACAAAGGTGATTGCTTGCAGCTTCCAGGCAAGCAAGGGAAGTGCTCCAGATCATTTTTTTCCTCTCATTTAATATCACCTGGATTAGATATCGTCTCCACACTGTGTGCTTCTCAATAGGTAGCTCTCTGCTACTCACTATAAAGGGAAGTTTCCTGCACCCTAGATTTTAATTTTTAGGCAGCAAAGCAATAAGCATCTCAATCTCAAATTCATTTTGTTTTTGGCTGTTGCCCAATGACTGAAAGAAGAAGAAAAATCAGGAAAGATTACAGAATGTATTCCAAAGCTTTGTTAACTCGTTATGCGAAGGGAATGGAATACCTCTATGTTACTACTCCTCTCTGTATAGAATTTTAGGTAATTTGTAGCAAGCCAGTTCAGCCTTAATTATAATTTAAAGATATTTTCAGGGAATAACTCTTGAGGAAAGCCTATAGTTTGCAGCAGTGCTAATATCCTGTGGCAATATGTAGATATCAGGTAATGTTTACATGTATTTATACAAAATGTGACATATACTATATGCTTTTGGAATAAGTGAATTCTCTGCATTTTATAAATAAACACTGAGTTCAGCCTTCAATTTACAGAGATAAGAATATAAAATTTACCATCTTAATGACCATGCTTTTTTTTTTTTTTTTTTTTTTTCTTTTTTGGAGGTCCTATGACACTGGGGGTTGGAATTTGATGATACTTGGGGTTCCTTCCAACCCAAGCCATTCTATGATTCTATGATTGCCCTCCTCTGCTCTGCCTTCATGAGGAGTCACTTGGGGTACTTTGCCATCCAAGAACAGACAGAGGACGCAAGGTGGACAGCACAGGTCTGTGCCCCAAACAACTTCATGCTGGTTTCATAAAAAATCCCCCACTTTTACGACTTCAGAAATTCTCTAGAAGATGGAAAGAGATTATGTAGATTCCATGTATTTCTCTCTTTAGCTTGATCTTTTACAGCAGCTTTCTTATATATGCTAAGCAGGCAGGTGGAAGGATCTATCTCAACTTACTTCATATTTTGTTTCAGATATTTTCAAATGTTTTCGGCAAGAGACTGTAACCATAGCAAAATTACTCTCAGGAAGATTTTTCACTGTGTTATCCTTTTATCTCCACGAAACAATGTATCTCCTTCACAGTTCCATGCCTTAAAACTATTCTATATCTGCCATTCAGCAATACTTAGCCATCTTACACTAGGACATAGATTTCATCTCTGCTCCCACAATAACTTCTTAATTCTTCTGTTGATCTTGTCTAACTAGAGCTCACTAGCTTCTGAGCATTAAGTAGGTACTAGAGACAACAAAATTGTTTCATGTTCACACAGGTTCTAATTTACATTATGTCTAATGATAAGCTACACTCATGAAAAGATGAATGGGAATTCAGAGGGATCACTCAGACAATTCTGTGACTCCCTATTTTGTAATTCCTTTACTGACTGCTAGTTCCAGCAGTGAGTTGCAGAATTGCATTCCTTCTTTTGTCTCTAACTGTATCTTCTTTCCAAGACTGATGACTCAAACCCACCAAAAAATACTCTAGCAAAGAAGGTATCACTAACAGATGGATAGAATGCTTCTAGAAGTAGCTTTGTATGACACTCATGTGCTGCTGTTTCTCCAAGCCAGTGGAAATAAATTCAAACATCTTGAAAATGTTTATGAGAAGAAAAGAAATTGCTCAAGGAAGCTATGGGTATACCATCCCTGGAGTTGTTCGAGGCTGAGTTGCATGGGGCCCAGGGAGTTGGACCTGCATGATCTTTGTGGTCCCTTCAAACACTATCTATTCTATGATTCCATGATTTCTTGCTTTTCTGTTGGGTAGATTAAAACAAAACAAAACAAAACAAAACAAAAAATAAAAACCCAAAACAAAGAAACAAAAAACAAACAAACAAACAAAAAAAGAAACAACAAAGCAAAACAGTGTTTCTGCATACAGGACAGATGACAAATTACACTCTAAGGAACATTTGAAGTTTAAATGCTTTTTCCACTCCAGGCTGATGTCAAAGGACTCTAATCTGCTCACCTAAAAATCTTTTTTTCGCATACCGTAGCCTACATAGCTGCCTATGCAAGCAACTGAAGTTCATCCTGAGATTTTCACTGAGTTGTTGAGTGCCCTCAGAATGGCCCAGCCTTCCACTTTTCAAAGATCATAGAGTGTGGTACCCTGGCCTCACACTGCTTTCTTACTCAGATTTAATCATCATTCTTCTTTTCATCTATTAGGATTTCTACGAGCATAACAAGGATACTGAATTTTTTTTTTGGAGGGTTTATCACTTTTACCTAGTTTCTTAAAACCTATAACCAGTCAACACTATTTACATCAAAGTCTTCTGTTCGAGCAACAGTCAGTCTGCTATCAATTTTTTAATTAGGAAAGCAGTCTTTTCTGCCTTATGTTTTGAAGTTGAATTGAACACTTAAAATTTAAATTCCAACTTAGGAATTTGATAAATATAGCTATACTTCTAGATGACTATTAGATGATGAAAAATAACATACACTTATTCTAAAGCTTATTCTAAAGCTTCTGGGGATAAATACAGTAGTTACAAAGCTTTCCTGTAATAGATTTTACTTCCATGATTTTTAATTTAAGCTTTAATTTAGACAGCATTATATCTCTTGTACATTATGGAAGTATGAGGAAATGCATTTAATTCATGTTTGCCTGTCTACTGTGATGCCTCTGTTAATTGCATTTCATTACACTTCACAGTCAGCCACGAGTCTATTGTTTTACTTTTCTGCATCTGAATCTCTTCCAAAAAATGCTTGCTCCACTCACTGAAATGTTTCACAAGAAATCTTTTGAAACTAACACTCTAAAAATTGTCTGGTGCATATGTACTCCTGTGACTCACGCAACTCATAAAACATTAATAGTGGCTGACTTTTAAGTGAGGTCTAGTAGGAAAAGTTTAAGTCAACTCAAGCTTGTGAGGAAATTTCTGATTCTCTTTACTGTTTTGTTTTTTTTTCACCTTGATTTGTCCTGCATCTCTGCTTGCTGTTTGAGAAAGGGGCATCTGGCTGTACAGAGAGCGAGCTGGTGATTAAAATGTTTTGTCTTTTTGCAGCTTGGTGCAAAATGTGTTTTCTTTGATTTCTTTTTCTTTTCTTTTCTTTTCTGAACTAGTGGCAGCTTATTAATAGTTACCATAGCAGTCATCGTTGCCATAGCAATTGTAAACAAATGAAGGATGTGACCAAATGTTGGAAGTGGTAGAGCACACAAACAGCAGCCCTGTGGGCAGTTCCTGTCCCCACGGGAGAGCAAAGGAAGCTTTTCTTAAAACAAGTGACTACTCACCATCATTAAGTGGAACGTAAAAATGAATGGAGATCTCCTTGGGCATTACAAGTAATTAGTTACAGGTGATGACTCTTACTTTAATGCAGGATACTTAAAACTGCAATGGTTATACACACACACAAAAATATAGCAACACAATTTCTGCTGCTGTGTTTTCCTAAGGATTGTTTGCAATATACCAATGCACAGTGTAAAATAATAGTGATGAGAATCTCCTCTAACATTCTTTTCTTCATCTTCTCTGAGTGATAGAGGAGCACTGACCTATGTATTTCCATGGACGATTCTTCCATTTTTTTGCTTGTCCTAGGGGTTCTCAAGTTTGCATTCAGAAGCTGTAGTTTTTATCACTATAAAAACCAACTAAAAAGGTGTTCTAGAATTTTCTTGGTAATGTAGCTACATGTCATGCTCAAGTTTTTATTATAATGATGATATGTGGTGTAATAGTATGCAATGTTCAGTATTCACTTGGATCTGAAACAAACGAAAGAATCATTTCCTAGGGATCACAGCTGTACCTGAAGAGATTCAGACACCTCAGCTTCCTCACTTGCTGGGGCAGGAAGTCAGCTGCATGGATGGTTGGTTTGGATAGCAAGCACAGAACTTATGATATTTGCAATCCAAGTACCTATGCACTTTGTGTATCTTAGTGTTCCCTTCACCAGTAAAATGTAGACAACTACATCTGCACAGAAGTGCATTTTAAATGAAAGAACAAGCAACTATATTACGTCAAGAACAAAAACTGCCACTCTCAGACTGAACTCCATCAAAAAAGGGGATGCTTGCCCCACCTGTTCTGCTAATCTAAATGACGATATGAGTATCCCAGGATTTTTTCCTGCTTTTGAGATAAGGATCTTATGAAGAAAATTATTAAAGAAATCAATCACAAGACTGACACAGTATAGAGCTCTACAGAATACTGCGATGAAATTACAGTTGAAGAAGTCAGAGCACAAACAGGGAACGTGCTCTGACTTGCCAGTAGTAATGGCTCTATAAAGAGAAATCTGGCAGATTCAAACAAGGCAAAAACTTTCCACAAGTCTTCTTTAATCTGAGAGGTTGGAAACTTAAAGAATCTAATTTTGGAACAGACACCTCGGAAAAAGACCAATTATTTAAAAGGGAATTATCAACAGGTTTTTAAGGTGAAACAGTTACAGTTCCATAAAAACTGTTTCAGAATAAGTAACTACAAAGTAACAAAGGCTGAAACTTGTCTGTTTTTTCCAGTTTTATTGTTTGGTCTAATGACAACCATTTTCCTTTTCCTGGAAATCTTGCTTCTTCATTTCTGCTTTTACTTGTATCCATGTTTTCACGGTTTCTACAAGAATATTAAATTCTGTTAAGTTTTTCCATCAGAGAGGTGTTCTAACTCCATATAGTTATATGGAGTTATATATAGGTCTGATTTTTAATGAATATAATGCTTAAAAATATAGTCTCTAACAATTTGAATAACTGATCAGTTATGATTAGTTATTTGTGCTGCTGGAGGATAAGAATTCTGCTGTAATTTCTGTCACTATTTCTCCTTTCCTAAAACACAAATGGAGCAAAGTTTACTGGAGGCCATCTCCACCCTTTTGTTGGTATGTATTGCACCTCAGCACAGAAAGAAGTTACATACCAGACTCATTTTCTTCTTTAATTGTGCCCACGTTTTATGGGTTTTCAGTCATGTTTAGAAGCTGCAGGCAACCAAACGTCACTGGCTGAATTCCTGCAGTAGTTTTGGGTAATGTGCTGGTCTGCCACAGGGAAGCTCAGTGCATTGCTGTGCTGTATTTAATAGGTTTGCTTCCATCCTTTAATAGTACCATCTAATAGAAAAATATACAGTAGGGAAATGCTGTCTTTCTATGAAGACTAACATGCAAATATAATAAAATATGTAGTAGATGATACCTTGAACGCAGTTTTTGGCAACTGTCTCAAACTACTGCTTGCTTGATTATGTACATTAAACACATTTTTGCTTTGTTCATCAGAAAAATTCTGAAAAAAAAAAAAAAAAAAAAAAAAAGACTGTAATAAGAATATTAATGCCAGTCTAATTTTTCCTAGGTAGATGTACCACAATTCCATGAATCATGCTAGAGTCAATTCTTCAGAACAAATATTCATCCAGAAATGATGCATGACACTGTGTACCAGTCAGTAATAAAAATTGTTCTAGTAAAGAAATTAGAAAAATACATAGAAAATCACTATTGAAATCAGTGCTTTTAAACACTTCACAAATAATTGAGAGGTCAGTGTCAGGAAAAAAAACAAAAAAAACAAACAAACAAAAAAAAAAAACAAAAAAAAAAACCAGATCTGCTAAGATCATTCATGGGTAATTCTTAGTAAGAAATGCTTTAAGTAACTTCCTGTGCATGTTGCTGTAAGTTGTAGCTAGTCAGAAAGAAATACCTCCTTCTCAAATGAAAAAATACATTTATAATATTTAAAAAGAACTGTGCGTGAACTATTATTTTAATCAATGACGAATTAAATCTAAATTGAATTACAATCCCAAACTGTTATTAAGAAGGTGTATTTTATAGTACCTCACTGAATTTAGAGGGAAGAGTATGTGTGTATTAAGGAAAAGTATGTTCAGTGAAGTTATAGAATGGTACAAAAAATGCTCAAGGCAAGGGTAGTGTTTTGACATCTTAGAAGATATGAAATAGAATATACCTAGCAATCTAACTAAAATATTCTGATTTGTATTTTGTTTTTGAGTGTGTTCTTGAAGAAACATACCTGCATAGTAGTCAACTACTTTTAACTTTTGACTACGTTACAGCAGAATCTTCACAAAATTTATCGCTTCCAAGAAACAGTATGGATTGTTTTATATTTTATTCACAAACTCATTGATAGGCTGTGTTTATATGTGCCCTGTCTATGGTCCTGTGAAGAGAACTGGGCAAGGGAATGGACTGTAAATTACTTACAACCAAAGTGATTTATTCATCTTTTTTTTTGTCCAAATATGTAAAAACAAATTATCAAAGAAAAAGAAAGGAAAAAGGAAAACAAACAAACAAAAAAAAAACAATCAACCCCAACATCATAAGTACTAAGAAAATATATTATACAAGATATTCTCAGCTTTAAGATCATCAAGTCCAACCATCAGCCTGAACTACTAAGTCCCACCAATAACATATGCCTGTTACTGCTATGACCCTATTCCTTTTAAATACCAGCTGGGGAGGGGACTCCACAGTTTCCCTGGGTAGTCGGTTCCAATTCTGTATCACTCTTTCCATGAAGAAGTTGCTCCTGATATTCACTATAAATCTTTTGTCACAGCCTGAAGCCGTTTCTTCATATCCTATTTGCACTGCAACCTCCATTGAGGTATTTGTAGAGAGCAGTGAGGTCTCCCCTGGCCTTCTTCTTTTGCAGACTAAACAATCCCAGTTGCCTCAGTCATTCCTCATGTATTTTGTTTTCCAGCCCCCTCCACCAGCTTCCTTCTTGTTCTCTGCAAAACCTCAAGTAACTCAATGTGTTTGTAGAGAGCAGCCCCAGACAGAACATAGCAGGGTATCTAATTTAGCAAACCAATGCATGTAAGCTATTCTCCAGAATGTAGATTTTCCTTAATATTACTAGCATTAGCCATCATAAAAATGAATACCAGATTTTCATCCAGTGTTTCCCATCTGCAGATTTGAAAATACATAAAGTATTCAGTATATCTTACTCATTTTATAGGTGGAGAAATTGCACTGAAGGGAAAAGAAAGGTTTTGGAGATTATTCTTCCACAGCATTTCTTTATGTTATTTAGCATTTGTGGCTTGACTTAATGTCACATGGATTGCTTTTGTTGCATAAGCTGAAGAACAAGTTTCAACTTAGCAAGTGCTGTATCACACAACATATTTACACTGAGGGAAGAATCAAAGAAATAAGGCATTCCCCATTTAAAATGCTGACTTCAGTAAACAGAGATTAACAGGGAATTCAAACTTACAATGCTGGTAAACTCACTTTGGTGCTAAATAAAGCAAAAAGTTGGATGTATGGATAAGTTTGAGAATGGGCGAGACTGACATATGAGATTTCCAGAGGGCTATCTCTCTTTTTGCTTCCTTGTGAACTATGAACATAAAGAGATTCAACATGCCCAAGCGCTGCACTTCAGTTGGGGCAATCCCAGATATGTGTACAAACTGGGAGGAGAACTCGTTGACAGCAGCCTTGCACAGAAGGACGTGGGGTTCTGGTGCTCTAAGTCTTCAATCTAAGCAGATATCTTCAATATTTGTATGTAGTAGTTTGAAAAAAGTACTGGTGCTGTTGTTACTGGGTATGCAGATCATCAGTGAGTGAGTTGGCTCAAGGAAATTACAGAGACCTTTGGGGAGGATTTCAGTTTTGGAAGTTAAAAAACTGAGTATGCTTGAACTTACATATTTTCCACAGAATTTGAAGTCTACTTTTTATCACCTATTAAAACGCATCATGTATTTCAAGGCAAGTTTAGTGTTTTTATGAATTCCATGAAAATACTATTCTAAATATTTTGAAACAAATTTAGAACTTTACAAGTACATTTGCAACAAAGATTTAGTTTTCACAACTTGAGCTCAAGATGCAATTTGGCACTATTTTTTTCCTTTTTCTTCTTATATTTTATATTCTCATGGTTTTTTTTTTGTTTTGTTTTGTTTTGTTTTTTTTTTGTGTGTGTGTGTGTGTGTGTGTGTCTGATTGATTTTTTAAATTCCAACTGCTTTAAACTGCCTCAGAGCATCAGAGGCTATTCTACATCTGACATCATGAAGACATCAGGACTATCGGTCTACGTTTCACAGGTTGGAAACACAATTCTTTGATGTTTGTCCTGAGAAGAGAAGAACTCAAACCTCCTTAGCATTGCTGAATTCAGAGCACACCAGGTAACTACTCATACATGAACAAGAGTTGATTACATGGCTGCCGTAGTTCACGAGAGTTTCTTTGACATTGTAGTCCTGTAATACAAGAAGTTATACATTCATCACGGGCAATTCAGTGAACCCAGAAAAACACAAAAACTCCATCTACTCAGCCTGGACAGTATTTTGAACAGAAAAAATGAAACAAGACCATGGAAGTGCAGGTACTTAGCCTATCAATCTGCAGAGTGTGTCTCATTTCTGAATTATGCTGCAATCCCAGTATTTTGTGAAGATCAAGATCATCTGTGAAAATGATCTCTTTTACTGGAAAACAATGGTTGAGTTTCTACCACAGGACATTGATGAAGAGTTGAGAATTTGTCTCCAGCTTTGCAAGAGGTTCCAAATGTAACTGAGGATAAGTCATTTACACTCTTTAAACCTGAGGTTTGTTTCTACTATTAAAACAGGCTTAAAAGAGATAACCCCTATTAGATTATTAGATCAGTTAAATCTTCTGACCTCACTGGAGACAACCTAAGTGTTATTTGAAAGTCACATGGTGACTTCAAGCAACGCAGATTCCTAAACATTTGTCAAGACCTGTACTTTAAATCCATGTCATCAAAGTAACAATTACTTTCTCATACAATCATAGAATGGCTTGTGCTGGAAAGAATGTTAAAGATCATCTACCTCTGACTCTCTGGCCTCGGGTTTGTTGTCCCCCACCAGACCAGGCTGCCCAGGACCCCATCCAAACCAGCCCTGAGTGCCTCCAGGGATGGGACACTCACAGATCTGTAGGCAGCCTGTGCCACTGCCTCATCATCCTCTGAAGAGTTTCTTCCTAACATTGTCTAAATCTACCCTCTATAGTTTAAAGACATTCCCCCTTGTGATAATCACAGCCCATGTAAAAAGTCATTTTCCCTCCTGTTTATAAACTCCCCTCAAGTACTGGAAAGCCACGATGAGGTCTCCCTGCAGCATTCTCTTCCACAAATTGAACTAAGCAAGCTCCCTCCCTGTCTTTGTAAGAGAGGTGCTTCAGTCCTCTGATCATCTTTGTGCCCCTCCTCTGGACCTGGTCCAACAGCTCCATATCTTTCTTGTGTTCTGGGCTCCAGGCCTGGATGCAGTACTGCACATGGGGCCTCACAGCGGCAGAGTAGAGGGAGAAAATCATCTCCTTTAACCTGCTGGCTTCCAGACAGCAAGCTCTTTCATTTGGCTTGAAGAACCACCAAGTCACTCTCCTGTGGCCTGCTATCAATGTACCACTCTGTACACACGTATGCGGTTGATCCAACCTACGTGCAGCTCCTTTCTACTGGCCTTGTTGAATATCATTTGGTCAATGCAAGCCCATTTTCAAGTTTGTATTTTCTTAAAAGATAAAGGCTGGGCTATACCATTAGAACATCCAGACTCATAGTCACACATAGTGAACTTCTCATTGCAGACCAACCCTCATCTCTATTCCACAACTATCAGGACAAACATGCTTTAAATTACAAACTGAAGCCATGCTGTGACTTTTGGGAGATAAAGCAGATTTTCAAAATGGAATTTGTCTGAAAACTTCTGTCTCTTTTAACAAGAAAGAAGAGGGACAATTCTTGAAAGCACTAGGCTTCCTTTTTTAAAGATATATGTATGCCTTTGAGTCAACGATTTCAACTTTTGAAAACAGTCTGTCGTGCTGTCATCTTATTTCTAGAACATCTTTAAGAATGTAGATATAATAATTAGCTTATTTGATTAACATAACAAAAATACCAAAGCATAATTTTCTGTGAGAAAAATGAGTATAACTTTTTTGTTAGAATAAACAGTTGAGAATTAAAATTTTTTTAAAATAATTGTACTTCATGAAAGTGCATGTTTAGAGTCCCAATTGCTGTTTGATTTTGTACTAGCAATTTAAAGTACAATTAGCAGTAAAATAGCCAGTTGTTAAGGCCATCAATAAATTAAAGCTGGAAAACAATGGTGACTGGTGCTTAGTATGCAGATCATACAAACCTAAACTGAAAAGACGAGCATTAGAATTCTGGACACCTGGTCTACTCTGATGGTGAATAAAGAAGACAGCTCAGTGTTGGACTCCAGTCATACAATTCTAACAGTTAATCGTCTTTGTAACCGTTCATTTACATGTTAGTAGATCTAAAAGACAGGAAGTACAGTGTCTGGCTTTGAATCTTAGTCTTACAGCTTTCTGTTAACTTCCTAAGGCAGGAATTGCTATTTATTACCCACTGTTTTGTAGGGTTTTTTACTGTTCTGAGTAAGGTTTTCGTAAATTACACAACAATATACAAGCTAAAAGCACGAGTACAATTTGGACTCTGAATGTCATAGTTTTTGTAGCTAAAAATAAGACTTCATAATTTATATAAAATGCCAAATATTTTGGTTATTTCAAAGTGTAACAACATTATCATCTTAGGCCATCTCATCTATAATACACTGCACACCTTAATATATTTATTCTATTTTAAAATTTGTGACGAGCATCACTAAATGACTTAGAAAACTCTTTGAAGGTTTACTACTTATGGCCATGGTCTGGGTATGTATGGTGACCACGACCATGGTATGGCCATGGTCATGCAGTAATTTGCTGAGGTAATATAAAAGCTCTCTGACACTGCGGGTCTTCAGACCTGAAATGAGTTTCTGAGCAAACATGTCCCCCTAGCCAAAGGGGTGACATAAGCATTGATTCTGGTGTTCCTCTACAAAACAGGTGTCAGGCATGTTATTTGTTTTTAGAGACATTATTCACAGGTCCACAAGCAGACAGATACACCTTGACTGTAAAGTTCTGCCTTCCCTACAGGAAGGATAATTGTACATTTGTTTTCTTTTCTTGCACTTGAAGGTACTATCTAATATGAAGAACAGTTCTACATTAAGCATGGAAAATTTAAACAGCCTTCCAACTCACATCATGCTTAATCTGAAGGTATCATAACTAGAGTTTAGTTGGCATCAATAGAATGCCATGGAAATGATCAGAATGGTGATCTTCTGTTAGCAATTTATCAAGATGCAAACTGTCTCTGTACAGAAGAACTTGGTTGCTATTGGTGGTAGAAAATATTCTTTGTGTTAAGAGGTGGATAGACTATGAAGAGATGCTTCTGAGGTACAACCAGGTTGAAAGTTTCTGGGTTAAAATTAGGGACCAGACCAATTGGTGGACAGGGTCTACTACAGGCCACCTGACCAAGAGGATCCTTTGGATGAGGTCTTCTTGTCTCTGCTGTAAGAGTCATCACACTCACAGACTCTGATCCTGATTGGGGATTTCAACTACACACATGCCTGTTGGGAAAACAGCACAGTGTTCTGCAAGCAATCCAAAAAACTCCTGGAGTCACTTGAGAATAACTTCCTGGCCCAGGTACTGGATAGACCAACCAGAGGTGAAGCTTTACTGGGCCTGAATCTCACCAGTGCAAAAGAGCTTAATGAAGAGAATAACATTGGAGACAGTCTCGGCTGTAACAATCATGCTCGGATTGAATTTGTGATGCCAAGGAACATGGTCTTGACAAAGAACAGAGTCAGGATGCTGAATTTCAAGAGGATGGTCTTTAAGATCTCTTCCAACTGAAGCCATTCTATGATTTGTGTAGTTATTCCAACCCAGGCGCAGGACTCTATGCTTGCACTTGTTGAATTTCACAAGGTTCCTCTCCACCTAACTCTCCAGCCTGTCTAGGTCTCATTGAATAGATGCACTGCCTTCTGGTGAGTCAGCCACTCCTATCAGATTTGTATCATCAGCAAACCTGCCGAAGGTGCATCCTATTCCTTCGTCCAGGTCATTGATAAAGACATTAAACAAGACAAGAACCAGTATATACCACCGGGAAACACTGCTAGCTGCAGGCCTCCAACTGTACTCTGTGCCACTGATGACAATTCTCTGAGCTCTGCCAGTCGGCCAGTTCTCAATCCACCTTGCTGTTCACTCATTTGTTCCATGTTTCCTAAGCTTACCTTACATGATAAGGTTTCAAAAGCCTTGCTGAAGTCAACGAAGACTACATCGATTGTTCTTCCCTCACCTAACCAGCCAGCCACGATACCACAGAAGGCTACTAGAATGGTTAAGTATAGTTTTCCCTTGGTTAATCCATACTAATAATCTTTTCTTCCACTTGCATGGAAATGGCATCCAGAACAAGTTGTTCTATGACCTTCTCAGGGCCAAAGGGGAGGCTGGCTGGCCTGTAGTTTCTCAGGTCCTCATTCTTGCCTTTTTCAAATACTGTAGAGACAATGGCTTTCCTTCAGTCCTCAGTACCTTTCTCATTCTCTAGGACTTAATAGAGTCCTAGAGATGTCCTAGAGTCCTAGAGTCCTAAGATGATAGAGGAGAGTTTGTCAATCAGCTCTTTCAGCTCCATTAGCTCTCGAGTGCATCATACTGGAGTCCATGGATCCTGGGTTGCATTAAGAGAAGAGTGACCAACAGGTCAAGAGAGATGATTCTGCCCTTCTACTCTTATCTCATGAGACCCCATCTGGAGTACTGCATCCAGTTCTGGGGTCCACAGTTGCAGTGGGTCAAAATGAAGGCCACAAAGATGATCAGAGGGTCACAGCATCTCCCTTGTGAGGTCAGGCTGAGAAAGCAGGAGTTGATCAGCTCTGGGGGGACCTTAATAGCAGCCTTCCAGTTCCTGAAGTGGGCCTACAGGAAAGCTAGGGAGGGAAGTTTATAAGGGCATGTAGAGATAGGATGAGGGGTAATGGTTATAAAAACGGAGAGGTTTGATTTAGACTAGATATCAGGAAGAAGTTCTTACTGTGAGGGTGGTGAAACACTGGAAGAAATTATCCAGTGAGGTTGTGGATGCCCCCTCCATGGAAGGATTCAAGACCAGGACGGATGGGGCTTTGAGCAACCTGGTCTGGTGGGAATTGTCCTTGACCATGACTGAGGGCTTGGAAGAAGACAATCTCTACAGTCTTTTGCAACCCAAATTGTTCTTGACTCTATGATTCTATGATTTGTGTGTGTTGAGTTTGCCTAGGTGATCTCTAACCAGATTCTCCTCAATCAAGTGGAATTGTTCCTCTCTCCAGACTTCCTTATCTCCTTAGTCTGAGATTCTTGAAATACACATTTCAAGAATTTGTGAAAAATTAAACAGATGCCTGCAAAATGATACTAAATTGTTTAGCAATTTATGGGACAGACAAAGGAGAATGATTGTGTGTTCTTTTAGTGTCTTAGATTAAGTTACTTGTCCAATGTCTGAGATTTTGAACACTTTCTGTGTCAGGAAACATGCATGTGCTGTGATACAAACCACTGGAGAGTGTAAGAGTTTGTTTTTTGCATGCTACCTGGAAAGAGACTTGTTAGCAAGTAATCTCTTGATCTCATCTCAGTTAACTACAAGAGATTTATCAGAAATTCTGTTTTTAAAGAGCAACTAGTTGATACAAGAAGTGTCTCATTTCGTCACAGTTGTTTGCATTGTTTTGTTTTGTTTTGTTTTGTTTTTCCCCAAAAGGAATTCAAAAGACCATAGATAGTATTTTTTCTGGCCACAGTGGACAATATCTTCTCTCTTAATAGAGGATATGTATTGCATGTGAGTACTTCTGTCAATTTCACAAGAAAAATCTGGACAAGTTTATTTTATTTACTTTTTGTTCATGTTCATGACCCATAGCATTGCAAGGATACATCTTCTCTTTATTTCAACCACAAAGGGCTGGGTACTTTTAAGAATCAATACTTGCTTTTACTGATCTTTTGTTATCTGTATTTAACAGATTTTTAGAGTGATGAATTGGAAACAGCCACAAACCGAAGCAGTGAGGATGATAGAGCACTGGAAGAGGCTGCCCAGGGAGGTTGTGGGTGCTCCTTCTCCAGAGACATTCAAGACCCACCTGGACACCTACCTGTGCAACCTGCTGCAGGGAGCCTGCTTTGCTGGTGGTTGGGCTTGATGATATCTAGAGGTCCCTTCCATCCCCTACTGTGGGGCTGTGATTTTGTGATGCTGTGATTCTGTGTGCAGAACCAAGGTAATCAAAGTAAGAAAAGTTTTAATGTTATATAATGTATTTAGGAATTTTCTTATATTGCTTTATGGTTTTAAAGCAAAGAATAGCACTGTATTTTTAGTCAACAAATTGTTTTCATTTGTACAAAATGGTTTCTTTTCTGTTTTCCAGTGAACCAAAGGATCCATTATTCAGTCAGTTCCACAGTTTGGCTTTATGCCATGCAGGTGTGATGCTCTGCCAGATTAGTGAAGGAAAAAAATCTAATTTTGAAAACAGTTTGGCAGAGATTGTCAAAATCAGTCAATATTGGCCTTGTCTTATCTTGCTACCACTGATGTTATCCAAAGCTTCAGAGATCTATCAGTGGAATCTTCATTTCTTTTATGCATGTACTACTACTGTCAGTGGTGTCTAGATTGCTTGCCACTGCTGGCTTCTGAGAATATAATCTATAGGGATGAACAAACTTTATTAATGGAAAGGGAAAAAAAAGAGGTTATCTTTTACATAGTGATGCTGGTTTTACTTATCATATTGAAGGTTGGCTAGTAAAAATTGTAGCAAAATCTGACTTAAAAGTCTAATCTTTTTCTTGAAATATCATGGTAGGTTTTTTGTGCATGTAAATACCTAGCCTAAACTAATTCATATGTAATTGAATATCCTATCAGATAATTTTCAAACCCATTTCTCTAAACTTGCAAGGCAAAGGGTATAACTTCTGTAAAGTTGTAGGAAAACACACAATCACAGAATCACACAGAATCACACAGAATCACAGAATGGCCTGGTTGGAAAGGACTTCAAGGATCATGAATCTCCAATCTCCCCTGCCACAGGCAGGGCCACCAACCTCCACATTTAATACTAGACCAGGCTGCCCAGGGCCCCATCCAGTCTGGCCTTGAACACCTCTGTTCATTAGACAGGGCATCCACAATCTCTCTGGGCAGCCTGTTCCAGTACCTCACCACTCTCATAGTAAAGAACTTCCCATGAGCTTCAACCTAAATCTTCCCTCCTTCAACTTAAAACCATTTCCCCTTGTCCTACCATTATCTACCCTTTCAAAAAGTTGCATAGCTGTATTGTACATACAATCCTGTAGCTGTAACATACACAGCAATAATGCAGGTAGGACTGTTTGCAATTTCTCCTATGAATGTTAACTGACATTTTTATTAAGAATATATCTTCAATTACCTATAACTTCATCAAGCATTAACTCACTTTTCCAGACTGAACATCTGTCATAAGTTGAATGCTTGGAGGAATTTTTTTTTGTATACATTTCTTCCATGCAGAAAGCATGGAAGAAAGCTTTTCACTTTCAAATTAAAACAAGATATCTGTCAACCACCTCTCTGAAAAGTCTAACAGCTCTTTACTATGGTATTCACAGTTTGACAATGTGCTTATAGCTATTTCTCTGGAGTTCCACCCTCACATAACCAAGTTATGCTTTGAATAATCTTACTTGGAATGTGCTCCAAGACTTGTTCAGAGTTCAGCAACTAAATCTGAAGATTGATGGAGACAGCCTCTCACAGTTCTTGGCCAGCCTAAGCACGTCACTTTAAAAACACAGCTGTGCGTTCTACAGAGCCCAGGCACAAAACCTCACTCTGGTGTAGTTACTTCCAGCTGCTTGTGGGCTAGCTTAATTGTAGGCAAACAAATGCCAGGAGCAGCAGGGTGTCTCCTGTACTCAAATGTGCTATGGAGTGCAGTGGAGATAAGAGTTGAATCAGGAGAACTATGGGGAGCTGAGCTTTAGCTTGCCAAGGCCAGATGAGCAGGGGGAGTGGATCAGTGAATTTGGTGTAGGGGAGCCCTATGGTCTAGGAACTGATTAGAAATAAGATTGAAAAATTCTAAAGTAAACAGATGCAAGCAAGATTTAGGCTGCAGCTCCTCAGGAAAGTGAACCAAGTAAGATGAGATCATCTGGGCCACATCCTATAAATTTCCACTTTCTTCTTGATTGTCCACCTTACCCTTCTTGCATAAGATATACTACCCTATCCCTTGCCTTGACACAGGTGATGCTTCCCTTCGCTGTCTTAATGCACTAAATTTCAGCAGAAACTTAAACATTAGTGTGTTATCAACAACACCCTGGATTGTGTGATGTCCAATCCTGGATTTAGTGGATGTCCAAAAATGGATGATCAAAGATAACAGGTAGTGATGAGGTTGAGAGCTGCAGGTGAAAAGAGAGAAATCTGGCAATGTTTAGAATGAAAGCAGGATGGATTCAATGGAACAGAAAGACAAGGGTAAGGTCTGAAAAGAGGATGGGATTTTTCTGATACTTAGGAATTTAGTTGGTTATAATGAAGAGGATGTAAACAAATGAGTTAATTTCTTTTTATCAGATCTTTCTTAGAGACCGTAAGTCCAAACATGGAAAAAAGAAAAAAAGAGAACAAAAGATTACCCCATTCCTTTCATGCTAGCACATTTTAGCATAACAAAGTATGGAGAGAACAGATGTGCAAAAGAATGCATTGAAGAATATTCACACCCAGATGTTGTGTGCTTGACCAGTCTTGTCTCAAAAACTCTTTGTGCATCTGGTCAAGCAGCAGCAGATCTTGGCTCCTCAAAAGTCTTATTAAGTATAGCAGCTGATGATGATGATAGTTATTCTTCTAGTGTAATTGCTGTGCCATAAGTCAAAAATCTTGTTCTCATGTTTAAAAAAAACGAAAAAATGAAGCCCCATGACGAAACTTAGGGGCTCTTCGTAGGTCTGTTATTTTTTCTCATTTGTTTTCATGAAAACTCCAAAAAAAAATGCATGCCTCAGAGAAATTGCCATAATTATAAATAATTATAAATAATCTTTCTGCTCAACAACTTTATTGTATCCATAAAGTAATACCTTCCCCACTCATCTCACCAGTGCTTTAAAACTTTTATTAACATTCATGAACAACTCAGATACTATATTCAGTTGTCCAAAACAATCCCTATAGGCCTGTGGCACAGTGGCTGGAAGACTGTGTGGAAGAAATGGACCTGGGGATGCTGGTTGACTCTTGGCTGAACACAGGCCAGCAGTGTGCCCACGTGGCCAAGAAGACTGATGGCAGGCTGGGTTGTATCAGAAATACTGCAGCCTGCAGGAGCAGGGAAGTGATTGCCCCCCTGTATTCAGATCTGGTGAGGCCACATCTTGAGTTCTGTGCTCAGTTTTGGGCCTCTCACTGCAAGAAAGACACTGAGGACCTGGAGGAAGGCAATGAAGCTGATGAGGGGTCTGGTGCACAAGTCTTATGGGGAGGAGCTGAGGGAACTGAGACTGTTTAGCCTGGAGAAGAGAAGGTTTATGAGAGATCTTATAGCTAGCTCTCTACAGCTACTAGGAGGTTGTCGCAAAGCGGGAGTTAACCTCTTCTCCCATGTAACAAGCAAGAGAATGAGAGTGAAAGCTTCAAGTTGTGCCAGGGGAGATTCAGGTTGGATATTTGGAAAAAATTGTTCTCCGAGAGAGCGGTCAGGTTCTAGAATGGGCTGCCCAGGGAGGTGGTGGAGTCGCTGTCCCTGGAGGTGTTTAAGAAACATTTAGATGAGGTACTAAGGAACATGGTTTTGTGGGGTAATACTGTGATAGGTGGATGGTTGGAGTGGTCCAAGATCTTGGAGGTCTTTTCTAACCTTGGTGATTCTACAATTCTGATTCTATAAATACCAGAGAAAAGGAAAGCACAAATTTTTCTTGTCAATCAGAATTTGATTAATATGTGTTAAATAAGTCCTGTAACTATCACTAAATGAGCAAAATTACCAGTAAATGAGCAGAAAAAGTATTCTGTAATATCTAAAGAATGAGAACATTTCCATGTTTGTTCTGTGTTATTGTATATTAAATGCTTGTTACAAAGAAAATTGCGACTGTTGATGTCATTAAGAGGTAGAAAAAAAAAATTGTTGCACTGATAATGCTAGGAACTGGCTTGCTTAGCATTTCTCTCACTCACAAAGCACTCTCCTGCAATTTAGACATTGCCCTGAGATGCTGGTGATCTGAGATCATGTTTTGTCTTAATTTCTGGCATGGTATATGACACAAGTTAATTCGTGTAGACTCTATGGTCTTAGTTTTCATCTACTTTGATTAAAATTTTCATTTCATTTCATCAAAACCCATTTGATTTCTACTTTACATTATAGTTTAAGATCATAGATTAAACAAAAGAACCTCTATAATGCTTGTATGCACTGCCTGAAACTAGCAGTCATGTAAAGTTAATTCAAATCCTACAGAAAGGTTTGAGCGGCCTTGAGACAAAAGTAGTAGAAATTTAAGAGTATGAAATATAAGGTCACATATTTCTAGATCCTTAAAAATATTTCTAAGAACTTAATAGTTGAAAAAAGTTGTTTCTAACAGGTGTTTTCGCATAGCTACATCTCCTTTTACAGTCATAGCTTATTTCTTATCTGTTAGCAGATATTTCTGTCTCATTACTTTTTCTCATTTCTCTCTTCCATAGGTATGTCCTGCTGTGCTTTGTGTGTATTCAACTTTGTTTACATGTGTTATGATACGTTTGCATGTAAAGTAATATATTAATATATTTGTATGTTCTGCTGAGTCACTTCCACAGGAGTAGCAACCTCTTCAAATAAATCTTGCTAATTTCAGTTCATACTTCTGTCTTACTGGAGTCTACCGCTGTTTTTCCTTCCTGCCTTTGTATTTGTACTTTTCCCAGAATGTAGTCTCCCCCTTGGTTCTCTTCCTTTGTAAATTGGTAGCATTTGGTAAGAGGCAATGTGCACCTCTCTTGACATGAGACTGGCTGGGGCATTTGAGCTTCAAAATGTCTCTTTCACAGTGCAGGGACCACTTACTGTTGCATGCAAACATCCATATTGCTACTGTTCAGTAAAAACACTAATAAATATATATATTAGCAAGTTGTGTGATGAGTATACTGTACTGGAAAATGTGGAAATTAGATACTTGTTTTTGGATCAGTTACTGATCCAAAACTTTGGCACAAGTGAAAGATGCACGCTTCTGTTGCCCAGACACAAGCATTTTCTTTTCATTATGTTAGTTTAGTTTCATGTTATTAAGCAGAAAGGGAATGAGCTGAAATACCAGTCAATGAATTAAGCAAAATTCCCTCACAAACAAACTTACTACTTTGTTGTTTAGTCATCATGTCTTATACCTCGATTTTTCATTCTACAGTTTTGTAACAGGCGAATACTTTCATTACCATAGCAACTACTGAAATGTGTGATACTGTATGTATGAGCATCTTCTAAGGAAGTACAGAGCACCAGGGGAACTGAACTGTTGAGTGGAGGCAGTAAAAGCTTGCAATAGAAGCATTTCAAACACATCATTCGAAGAAGTGATGTAAGTTTCATACTCATGATGCTAGACAAAGAATGAAAAGAATCAGTGTGATTGTAGAGTTCTTCAGATATTTCGTCTTATTGCTTGTAGGCCGGAAGTTTTAGGCATTTTAATCAAGAAATGGAGCGTTATACTTCCTTTGCACTGGAAAATATTTTCCTAAATACAACATTCATCCAGGCTATGTGATGCTGTTCTTTTGCAATAATTATCTTTCCAGTACTTCCCATTGCCTATTTCTAGTCTGTACTTTTCCATTTACTTCTGTTAAACATGTCTGACTCAGATAATGTATATTACTGCAGATAACTGTGTGTCTAAATATGTTGACTAGTATCTTGTATCTTGAATTTGTTCCATTGAGAATGCTTCTCTTTAGAAAAAGATGGTCATGTGAACTGTATATGTAGGAGTTTAAGAGATCTTTTTAATTTGGAAAAATTTTTAATTCTTCATTTTTATTCAGCTGTTTGGCAAAAGTACATTGCAATAATTTACACAACAAGGAGTAAGTACAACCAGTCAACACCCCTCTATGTAGTGTAGCCTTCATTTCTTCTAAGGTGTGCTGACACATACAAACTTTATTTCCCAAAGCGACTTAGGGTTGGCACTCGCAATTGCTGTAGAGGCCACCACTAGTGGGACTAATGATTGCTCTTACACAACAGATGGATTGATTCATGGATTGATGTAAGCCTCCCAGATATATAACCTGCATTTTTACAGACCAGCATTGGAGTGTATTGTAAATGACACAGCAAAGGCAACACCCATTGTCTGATCTGAATCTAAGATCAGCAGCCTGCAGTGCAGTTTTGTGTTGGCTGAGCTGTGCTTAATCACATCAGCCATTGTTTGTTCCTGAGTAACAGGCACCACTCGAGAGCATGAGAGTGACGATCCTAGGTCACAGCAAAGCTGTTCATCAAACACCAAACTCTTGTCTCCACAAGTGGTCATAAATGAAAGCTAGGAAGATGGAAAGAGCAGGCAAACATGCCCTCTGTGAACATTCTGTTCTTTTTGGCTCAGTCTCATGCAGCTGTAGTGTTCCGAGTGCAGCTGAAGCAAAATGCCTACAATTTTGTTGATAAAAAATTTAGTTTCCTTAAAAATGTGCTTAGTGAGTAAAGTGATTAAAGACTCGAGGTCTAAAGGAGTAGTCTGAGTATTCACTCACAAGAAAGGGAGATAAAGGATAATGAAAAAGGCTTTTTTAAGTACGTTAACAGTAAAAGTAAGACTATGGAGAATGTGGCTCCCCTGCTAAGTGACGGGGGTGTTCTGGTAACAGGGGATGCTGAGAAGGCGGAGATACTGAATGCCTTCTTTGCTTCTGTCTTCAGTGAAAAAGCTCCCCCTTGGGAATCTGAGACCCTGGAAGTTAGTGAGAGGATCTGGGGAATGGAAGACCTCCCTTCAGTCAGGGAAGAGGTGGTCTGAGAGCGCCTAGGCAACACCAATGTTCACAAATCCATGGGACCTGATGGGATGCATCCACGGGAGCTGAGGGAGCTGGCAGAGGTGATTGCTGAACCGATGATTTCTGTCATCTTTGAGAAGTCTTGGAGGACGGGGGAGGTGCCTGAAGACTGGAGGATAGCCAATGTCACTCCGGTCTTCAAAAAGGCCAAGAAGGAAGATCCAGGCAATTATAGGCCAGTCAGCCTCACCTCTGTCCCTGGAAAGGCGATGGAACAGCTTGTGCTGGATGTCATCTCCAGACAACTGGAAGAAAAGGAGGTTATCAGGAGTAGTCAGCATGGGTTCACCAAGGGGAGGTCGTGCTTGACCAACCTGGTGGCTTTCTATGATGTTGTCTCTGGCTGGGTGGATCGGGGGAGAGCAGTGGATGTAGTCTACCTTGATTTCAGCAAGGCATTTGATACTGCCCCCCACGACATCCTTATAGCAAAGATGAGGAAGTGTGGGATAGATGAGTGGACAGTGAGGTGGGTTGAGAACTGGCTGACTGGCAGAGTGCAGAGGGTCATTGTTGGCGGTACAGAGTCTGGCTGGAGACCTGTAACCAGCGGTGTTCCTCAGGGGTCGGTACTGGGTCCGGTCTTGTTCAACATCTTCATCAATGACCTTGATGAGGGGATAGTGGCCACCCACAGCAAGTCTGCTGATGATACAAAGTTGGGAGGATTGGCTGACATGCCTGAAGGCCGTGCTGCCATTCAGCAAGACCTGGACAGGCTGGAGAGCTGGGCAAAAAAAAAACCGGATGAAGTTTAACAACAGCAAGTGTAGAGTCTTGCATCTGGGGAGGAATAATTGCATGCACCAGTACAGGTTGGGGGATGAGCTGCTGGAGAGGAGCTCTGCGGAGAGGGACCTGGGTGTCCTGGTGGACAACAGGTTGGCCATGAGCCAGCAGTGTGCCCTTGTGGCCAAGAGGGCCAACGGCATCCTGGGGTGCATTAAAAAGAGCGTGGCCAGCAGGTCGAGGGAGGTGATCCTCCCCCTCTACTCTGCCCTGGTAAGGCCTCATCTGGAGTACTGCGTCCAGTGCTGGGCTCCCCAGTACAAAAAAGACAAGGATCTCTTGGAAAGAGTCCAGCAGAGGGCCACAAAGATGGTGAAGGGCCTGGAGCATCTCTCCTATGAAGAAAGGCTGAGTGAACTGGGTCTGTTCAGCCTTGAGAAAAGAAGACTGAGAGGGGACCTGATCCAGGTCTATAAACATCTGAGGTGTGAGGGGCAGAATGGCGAGGCCGGACTCTTTTCAGTGGTGAGTGGAGACAGGACAAGGGGAAATGGCCGGAAACTGCAGCATAGGAAGTTCTGCATGTGCGCAAGAACTTCTTTACAGTGAGGTGACGGAGCACTGGAACAGGCTGCCCAGGGAGGTGGTGGAGTCTCCTTCTCTGGAGATGTTCCAGACCTGCCTGGATGCCTACCTGTGCGACCTGCTGTAGGGAACCTGCTTTGGCAGGGGGGTTGGACTCGATGATCTCTGGAGGTCCCTTCCAACCCCTACAATTCTGTGTGATTCTGTGATTCTGTGATTCTGTGATTCTGTGTGATTCTGTGAAATTCTAAGTAATAGAATATGAACTTCAATTGTACTTCTTCAGCCTGTGAGGGTGCCTTCACAAGCAAGCAAAGTTACCTTACCAGCATGAATAGCTTCACTAAAGCAATTGACTTCACAGGAACTGTGATTCATCCTAAAAAAAAAACAACAACTGATTTCCTCCCTTTTCTGATAGATTTCTAAAATTACCTCCTTTTGTTGCCAGCTTTGTCGCCTGGTATTTCTAAGACCTTTTGAACTGTGTCGTACAGAAAGGTAACACTGTAGCATCACAGTTACCTGTAAATAAATCTTACGTCTATTATTTAATCCTCCTAGCCTACTGAAGGCGGATTAGGGAGCATCTGTCCTCAGGGACAGCCTGCATTGATGCTAAGATGGGGAACAGGACAGGGTCACACTATGGACAGGAACACTATCAGCACTCTGCAGCTAGTGCTGTTATGGTGATCCTCTTGAATTACGCTTCAAATGAGCCCTGTTATTCTATTCAATTACTGTTGACTAGAAATGGCTGCAGCCTGTTCTCACATCTGAGGAACAAGGCCATGTTTTGCTAGAACCTGATTAGTAGCAAGTATGTGATTTTAGCCTTTATCTAGGGAAGCAGCAAATGAGGTCCTTAAAAAATCTATTTGAGCAAACAGAGAAACTGCCATCGCTTTCGCACCAGGTGCAAGTTAGAAAGCTCCCAAAACAAGACAGAGAGCATAAGCCTTCAGCTTATCAGCAATATGCAGTATTTCTGGGGTACTTACAAGTGATCACCATGAAAGAGCAGCACTGCACAAAAATGAAGAGACGTTAGCAGATCCTCACAAAAAAATAAAAAAAAGAAATCTCAGCAGTGCATTAAGCAGATCATATAAATGTACCACTGCTTCAAAGTAGAAAGAAACATTATATCCTTTTCAACCAAAATTAAAGTGTCATCATAAAAAATAAAATTGTCCAGATGTTGCACAATATGTTAAAGACAATTTACAAATTATTTTTAAAATTGTAAATTATACCTCATACATCTTTTAAAACTATAAAAACTCTTCTTCTTCACTGCTCAGAATTTTTTCCAATTTTAGATGTCTTGGAATTTCTTGTGGGAGTTCTCAGCTGTTTCCAAAATGTCACCAGAAGTAAACACCTTTTCCTCACATCATATCAGAAAAACTCAAAAATGCAGTTGTTCTTTGTTAGGAACATTCCTTTTGCTGGAGAAGGTTATTTGCAAGGACATCCAGCATGGAAACACTGTGGACTAGTAAAAGGTGAGTTTACAGAGGAAATATCTTAATTCTTCAGTCCTTGATTTTGCAGCGTCAATCAGATTCTCATGGCTGTTTCCCAAATAGAGCATTACAGCATGTGTCATATTTCTTGGTCATTTAGGCATTGTCTGCAAGTATTTCATGATCCTTATAATCAGTGATAACATAAGAATACACACTCATCATGTTCTTTTACTTGTATGTGTGCTATTGCAGTCATACACATTAAGGGAAACTGAATTTTGTCTGCCCACTGGTGATGCCAGAAAAATTAGTACTTAATGCAGAATTTAAAATCTCATTTTTTTTTCCTATAGCATCTGATTGGATATGTGTTAAAAAACACTGGATTCAATAGGATTTGCATGCGATAGAAAGGGTATTTGGCCTTCAGCCTTCAGATGTGTTTTGTTTTACACAGACCACATACTTTACCAGGCGTTCTGTTGGAGTAATTTTAATACCTTGTAAAACACTGTGAAACACTTTAAAGAAAAGTGTTATAAAAGTAGCTCATCTGGTACCATGAAGTACTTTACATTTGCATGAAACCTGAGTATTTAGCAATTTTTTTGGCTAATGGATAAGATAGACTTGAAAAAGCTGCACAGTGAGATCGCCATCAAGATTCCATTATCACAGTTTGTTATGATCCAAGGTGAAATTTGAGCCTGGGAATTTTCACAGTTCATCAGCTGTGAATTTTTGCAGTATTTCAGTTCTGTTTAAGTTGTACAAGTTTAATTGTGAAAATTAACCTCCTGGAGTATCCAGAAACCAGACGGAGAAATATTGTTTCCTTTCAAGATAGTGCAAGAGGGCTTACAAAATATATGGGAAACGGGAAGATGTTATTGAAGGTGCCTACCTGGCACCTAAACACCTAGCTGGTGGCTGCAATGAGGGAGAGAGAAACATGAGAGAAAGATAGGATGAAAACCATTGCTAAGCTTTGTGTGTTACCTGTCTTGATTGTCAAGAAGCACTAGATAAATTTGAAAACCTTTTGATTTATACTTGTATATGTTGTACACTTTGCTTGAGCTTTGTATTATGACAGTTTTGAGCTGCAGCTGAGTATGAAGGTACAGTGTCACCAAATTATAGTATGTCTTGGGATGGAGGAGACCTTAAAGATCACTGAATTCCAGCTCCCCTGCTGTGGGCAGGATTTCCACTCACTAAATCAAGTTACACATATAAATCATATAAAGCATAAAAACAACATCAGTTTGTTTACCACAACACTTGATTCTTGCTTTTTATTCATGATGAGAACCACAAATCTCATCCCTATTAGGAGTTGGGATTTATTGTGCATATGCACAAAGGAAAATGAGTCTGTCCAGTGTCAGACGCTAATGCTCAAACCAACAGCAGCAGCACAAACGTATGGAGAAGAGACTTTGCCCTTCTTATGTTTGCATATCCTAGAATACATTTGCCTCTAGCAGTCCAACCTAATTTCCACTTTCTCTGTTGCCTCTTCCCATGCTTGATAAGCTCATGATTTAGCCAGAGTGTTCTCATTCTATATTTTCCATCATTCTTCTTCACTGGACTAGATTAGTCTATCTATCACTAGACAGATGGTAGTTGTGCCTTAATACCATCTCTTTGAGGAACTGCCGGGTCATTTTAACTTCTCTTCATGAACCTGTCTTCTGTAAATTCATAAGTGACATTTTCCTGAGTTTACTGAAACCTACTGAAATTTACTGCCTATATTTTGTTTTCCTCTCTTTGGCTTCACTACTTTTTACTGCTACTCTATTAACACCTTTTGTGTGTGTGTATGCTTAAAAGCTCTGATATTCCAGAGAAGCAGAGATAGGCTTCTCAGCTTCTAGAATTGCAAATATGGCATGCAACATCCAAGCTTTCTCAAGGAACACTCCCAGTTCTCTTACAGCACTGCATGTCCACTTCTGTTTTATTTGCTAAGACTATGTCATGGAAAAGTATTTAAGTAATACATCTTTCTAGTGTCTTTATTTCTGCTTACGAGATTATAGCCAGCACCATGTGACAAGCCAGCTCTTCATGGATGACTGAAAACAATACTTTGAGAACTATTGCCCTATTGGAGCAGGTCCTTGATCTATTCTAAACAAGATGGAAAAAAGACCTTTAATGACCTAGAATGTTGTACACATACCAGAAGATCACTGGTGACAAAATTCAAGAAAGAACAACAGTAAGAGTATAATTGCAGAAAACATTCTGAAGACTGATTCAGTCTTTAAAACTAAACAAATTCCACTTCCAGTATAATACAAATTCTAAAGACAAAAGTAAAATGAACATTTCCACTGGTGGCGCTTAGGTGACTAAAGCAGGCAAGTTTTCTTTTCTCAGCTTTCAAACTTTTCTCGGAGTTAGCTTTGTTTCATTTTCTCCCCAAGCACATGACTTCTGAAAATATTTTTCTCCTGAGAGAAACTTTCCACACCAAAACTTATTTTTAAAAGGTCCATCTTATTCAAGTTAGAATCACGGAACAATATTTAACTTTGCCTGTCATGATCAAACAGTCTTCTCCCTTTTTAAACGACATGCTCACCTTATTTACCAATGAAGAAATCATCTTATATTTTAGGTAAGAGAATGAAGCTGTAACGCAAGGAGCTCCATACACATATGAGGAAGAACTTCATTACTGTGAGGGTGACAGACTGCTGGAACAAGCTGCTCAGGAAGGTTGTGGAACCTCCTATCTCCTGTCTCTTCCTATTCAAGACCTACTTGGATGCTTTCCTGTGCAATGTACTGTTGGGAACTTGCTTTAGCAGAGGGTGGACTAGATGATCTCCAGAGGTCTCTTCCAACCTCTGGTGTTCTATGATTCCATGAAGCTGTTTCTTCAATAAGCAGTGCTTTTCTATACTGTTGTACAAAAACTGATGCACATAAAACACTGATGATTTAAAAGAAATCCTTGAAAGTATGTATGCGTTTGAACGTAACTGACATTTCAGTAATATTTAGAATCATAGAATTGGATAATGATTTGGGCTGGAAGAGACCTTTAAGATCATCTAGTTCCAATCCCCTGCTACAGGCAGGGACACCTCCCTGTAGACCAGATTGCTCATAGCCCCATCCAGACTTGAATGCTTCGAGGGTAGGAGCATCCACAACCTCGATGGGCAGCTTGTTCCAGGGTATCACCACCATCGTAGTAAAGAATTTCTTCTCCAGGTGGGTTCTCACAAGAGTAGAGAAGAGGGGCCTTCATCTCCCTCCACTTTGGTCATGCTTCTCATGATACAATCCAGGATACAGTTGGCCTTCTGGGCTGCAAGCACACACTGCCAGCTTGAATCTTTCATCTGTAAACATTCCCAAATACTTGTTCACAGGCCTACTCTCAAGCCATTCTCTGCCCAACCTGTATCTCTACTTGAAATTGTCATGACTCAGGTGCAGGACCTTGCACTTGGCCTTGTTGAACTTCATGAGGTTGGCATGGATCCACCTCTCAAGCCTGTCCAGGTCCCTCTGGATAGCATCCCTTCCCTCTAGTGTGTCAACCGCACCACTCAGCTTGATGTCATCTGCAAGCTTGCTAAGGGTGCACTCAATCCCACTGTCCATGTTGCCTACAGGGATGTTGAATAGCACTGGTCCCAGCACCAATTCCTGAGGCAAGCCACTCATCACGACTCAGTGGAGACTGAGCAATCCACTGCAACCCTCTGACTACGACCATCCCTTCCCTCTAGTGTGTTAGCCACACCACTCAGCTTTGCATTGTTTGCAAACTTGCTGAGGGTGCAGTTGATCACACTGTCCTTGTCACCTGCAAAGATGTTAAATAACACCAATCTCAACACTGATTCCTGAGGAACACCACTCATCACTGGTCTCCACTTGGACACTGTGTCGTTACCCACAACTCTCTAAGTGTGACCATACAGCCAATTCCGTATCCAGCTAGTGGTCCATCCAATAAATCAATTTTTCTCCAATTTGGCAACCAACATGTCATGTGGGACAGTGTCAAACCCTCTGCACAAGCCCAAGTAGATTACATAAGTTGCTCTACCCTTATCCAATGACTGCCTGCTCCATGACCTTGCCAGGCACAGAGATGAAACTGTCTGGCCTGTGGTTCCTTGTTCTTCTTTTTTTCCTTTCTTGAAAATGGGGGGGAGGAAGGAGTTATGTTTCCCCCTCAGCAATTGATGGAAACTTCACCAGACTGCCATGAGCTTTCAAATATGATGAACAGCAGCTTGGCAACTTCCAGTTCCCTTAGAACCTGTGGATGGATCTCATTGGGTTCCGTGGCCTTGTGTACCTTCAGGTTCTTCAGATAGTTTCAAATCTGATTTTTGCTTACAGTAGGCAGATCATCCTTCCCCAAGTTCTCACCTTTGCTTTCTGTAACTTGGGTGGTGTGGCCAAAGCCCTTGCTGGTGAAGACTGAGGCAAAGAAGTCATTGAGCATCTCAGCTTTCTTCATATCCTTCAATACCAGGTCTCCAGTTTCTTTCTGGAGAGGGGCCACATATTCCCAGGATTGCCTCCAGAAAGAGGAAATTTGACATTTTCTTAGTGAAAATCATTCTTAGTGATTGATTTTTGAATTCGTAACTGCTCTGCAGTGATAACCTTTTCTCAAAAGCTTGCATTAGATGTATAGTAGCAAAGTCTTACCAAATTTCTTTTCTTTGCGTTCCTTTCTTTACCACTACTTTTATACAAATCCATGATATTTCCACAGCAGAATCAAATGCTTTACACACATGCTGGTGTGGTTCATGCTGATTTCTGTTGGAGTAAACGCAGCAGCATTCACCCTTCAGATTCATCCTTCACACCTTGGGAGGTGAACAGAACAAAAATAGCGTGAAGTATTGGAAGTGATAGAAGAAGACAACCATTGTGGGGAGAAAATTTGTGTGGCCAAATTTCAATTGGAGTTGAAGCTAGCCAGTGCTGCAGCAAACAACAAAAAGGACTTTTTTTCAGAAGTGTGAAAACTATGTGAACAATAAATGAAGAACCAGAGATAATATTGGTCCAATACTTGATGAGGATGATCACCTCACAAACAGGGATGAAGACAAAGCAGAAAGGTTTAATGTTTTCTTCACCTCTGTCTTCAGAACCAGTGACAGACCATAGGATCCCCAGAGCTGAAGAACCATGTCTGCAAGAATAAGAAGCTCCCAGTAACCCAAAATTGTGGGATTTGCTGTTGCCATGGATGCACGTAAGTCTATGGTGCTCAATGGGATTCATCCCAGAGTACTACAAGATCTACATGTCACTGGGAGACCTCTCTCAATTATTTTTCATGAGCATTGGGGATCTGGAGAGGTCTCTGGTGGTTGGAAGCTGGCAAATGACCTCATTTTCAAGAAGGGAAAGAAAGAAGATCCTGGTAATCAGACACCCTACAGTATTGCTTCAATGCCTGGTAAAATTCTGAAGATTTTTATTCTGGGAGTTATGGAAAAACACCTGAAACACAGTGCAATCATTAGTCACAACTAATATGTGAGCATGATCAGAAATACCTGCTTAATGAACTTTATCTCCTTATATTACAAAGGTAATCACACACTTAGCTGACCAAAGGAAGCCATTGGGGTGATCCTCTTGGATTTCAGCAAAGATTTCAACACTGTTTCTGGCCAGTCCAGAAGAATCTGGAAGAGTCCAGCAAAAGATTTACAGTTAAACAGGACAAATGTGTTTGTCTTTCTAGGAAGATGGAAAAGCCCTTACTCTGTAAAATAGTATATTTTATTTTAAGGATGCACATGTGGTGGCTTTGGTTTGAACAGCATTTTGTGTGCACAATCACAAAATCAGCATCTGTGATTCAAATCTTTTCTTTGAAAAGACCCCAACATACTTCCTTATTTAAAGCAGCAAGTCCTTAGCTCCTTGTGGGCTGAATAACTTCACATCAGTATAGACATTTATATATTCACATCAGTATAGCCTTTATATAAGCCTTTGCTTTTGTTGCTTTTAAGAATTCTGCAATGATAATCTCACAGTGCCTTATAGTAGCACTTTGGTGCAGACTTCAAGCTCTGCTGGCTGAGCTGTGGCTGACCAGAAGTTCCTCCTGGAAGCCTTGAATAAACGGAATTTCTGCCAGCCCGGAGGAACAAGTGCTGCTAACTTACTATCTATGTTAGATCAATAAGTTGTGAAGAAAGGGCAGGGACCACGTAGGTTACAGTTCTTAGGAAACAGAGGAAAAGAAATACCTACAGTTCATTTTAGAAGGACTTCTGGGCACAGAGTCAAAAGGATGGCATGAGAGGTAGTACTGGAGATACTGGAGCGATTCTGTGCAACAGGAAGTATTTCAGTGAGAGATGCAAGCGGTGAAGCCTGGTTTCCTATAAGTGCCTACAAACATCTACATTAATCATTCCGAGGTTATGCTTTTATCTCAGTCCTTATCAGACATCAGAAAATGAAAGAAAAGTAATAGGAATATCTGCAATGTGTGGAAAAGGTGTAATTGAAATTTGTGCTGTGTGAGATACTGGTTAGTCTAAAAAGAGGAGAATCCTTGGCACACAAGTAGACTTGTGTAAAGACAATGTGGTCTCTTGTAAGCTTTGTTTCCTCAAGAAATCAGACTAAAAGTCTGGAGCAGCTGTTTCTGTAGGAAGCCTCAGACTGTTCTTTGAAGGCAGGCAAGCACTCAGAAAAGGATACCATATTGCTGAGCTCTTTAGAGAAGAGATGAAAGAGAAGAAAAAAGCCCTCCTAAGGAGGAAGGGGTCAAGGGCTATGCAGCTGTCATTCAGCTAAGTTATTTGAACTTTTAAAAATAGAGTTCAGAAAGGTAGAACTAGTTCCGGGAAACAAAAGCGAGGAACTTGAAGACAAAACTGGTAAATGTACTTTCTCTTTAAGCGTATTCATTTTCTCCTTTATCCTCCTACCAGACCAGGTTTGAAAATTACTCCCTTTGTTACTTATGCATATAAACAAATACAGGGATGGAAGTGCTGTTTATTTTGCAATCACCCACTCCTTTTGCAACTCAGACATCAAAGTCCTCTGCCACATCATGCTTCATTCCAGACTTTTTTTTTTTTTTTTTTTTTTTTTAATGCTTTAGGTTAATGCATGTTCACAAAATAACAGCTGTATCATGGAGCAAAAGATAGAGACAGAGACTACCAAGGCTGGAGAAGTGTCTGTCTGATTCATCACTGAGTTGTAATCCAATCCATGAACGCTCCTGAATGCACTTACCCAGTAGAGAAGAAGGGCACAACATAGCAGTCTGCAGTGAGGGCCACAAGCTTAAAGTGCAAGAAGTCGGGCATGTGGCTGTGAACAACTGGGATGATCACAGCATTGCTATGCATCTTGCTGTCTTAGATACCAGAGTATCTTTGAGTAGTGTCTTGCTGTGCTCCATGCAAGGATTAAGTGTGTGGAGGAACAAACATGAAACGAGATCAACTTCTGCTCCCTTGTGCCTTCAGTTTTGTGTTTGAAATCAGTGAATGAGACCATTCATTTCAGGAAGAGTAAGCAAACATTTTCAGACCAAGATATACAGTTTTCAAGAATTTATAACCATCAAATAAAAAAGGATCTTCATCCCTACAAAGCAGATTTGTAAATAGAATTTCTGAAACTTTAAATATTAGATACAAAGCATCTAAAATAATGTGTTCTTGTCAGATGAAAGATACTACCTACATGAAAATATTGCTGTTTAAAAGAAATCGGTTTACTTGCAGAAGCGTGTTAGATGCATATACTTCTTTGTTTAATTTCAAATAGTACCTTCAAGCAAATTTTTGAGAATACATTTTTTATCTCCATTTCTTGGAATAAAAATAAGTAAAACAAAAAGAACCCCAAATAGTAAAAATCAGTCATCAAATCTGTAGCTCCTAGAAAGGTACTTAGAAATGCAAACTCAACTAATATGTAGGTACACTGTCATGTAAGTTCTTTTCTAAAAAAAAAAAAAAAAGTTGTAAATTACTTCTCATTCCTTTGTTAGAAGACTAATACTTCACAGCATTTCAAACTGTCAATCCTAATGCAAAATGAGAGGAAAGCCCAGTTTAAAAAAAAAAGATGAAAAAATCATCTCCTGTGGATGAAAGACATTGCTTCCTTATGTTCACAGTTCACTCCATCTTTTCAAAAAGAAGGGCAGGAATAATAAATAATTGTTTTGTTTTCTGTGCTACTTCGTGGGAACTTTGATGGGACTGCGCCATTCTTATTTAATGGCACATAAGCTCCACCTTCTGGTAAAACCTGGTATATCTCAGGGGTCACAGAATATTGGAATATTGGAATAATAGAATCATAGAATCATAGAATCTTAGAATCATAGAATCATGGAATCACAGAACGGCCTGGGTTGAAAAGGACCACAAAGATCATTTAGTTTCAACCCCCCCTGCTATGTGCAGGGTTGCCAACCACCAGACCAGGCTGCCCAGAGCCACATCCAGCCTGGCCTTGAATGCCTCCAGGGATGGGGCATCCACAGCCTCCTTGGGCAACCTGTCCCAGTGCCTCACCACCTTCTGTGTGAAAAACTTCTTCCTAATATCTAACCTGTATCTCCCCACTCCAAGTTTAAAACCATTCCCCCTTGCCTTATCACTATCCACTCTTGTAAACAGTCATTCCCCTCCTGTTTATAGGCTCCCTTCAACAGGCCACAATGAGGTCTACCCAGAGCCTTCTCTTTTCCAAGCTAAACAAGCCCAGAGGAGATCATAGAATCATATAACTGCCTAGGTTGAAAAGGAACTCAAAGATCAGAACACATTGAGATCTCCTATTTATTAGTGAAATACTGTTTTAGTATTGTTTAGTAGCAAGAGGAAAACCTTCAATGTATTTATTAATGATAATAATATCTATAATTATTTAATTATCTAATAATTATCTATAATAATCATTTTTACTTACTTTGCAAGATGACAAGAGTAATTAACAGCAGTGTTACCTTAATGTCTTAAAGCTTACGCTTGGACCAGGAGTCCATTGTGCATTTCAGAAATTCAATCCCTAAAAGATGCTGTCTAATATAAAACAAGTGGTTGAAGGTATTTTCCATCAGTCAAGTAAAAGGGAACATTGAGATACAATTGGAAAGAATGATAAACAAAATACAAACAGAATGATCATATTTATGTAGGTAGTCTAATGAAGACTGTTGTGGGGCAACTTACCATCATCAGGAATATTTCAAGAGAAAGTAATTGATAGAATACTGAAATCCTGCTGAGAAGGACTTAGGGGTCCTCGCTGATAAAAGCTTAACATGAGTCAGCACCTTGTGCTTGCAGCCTGGAAGGCCAATGGTACCCAGGATTACATCAGGAATTTTCTTACGGAGAGAGCGGTGAGGTGCTGGAACAGGTTGCCCAGAGAAATTGTGGTTTGTGAAAGGTGTTCAAACCCAGGTGGGATGGGGCCCAGGGCAATCTGCTCTAGTACTTGATCTAGTGGCTGGCAGCCCTGTCTATGGCAGGGGGGTTGAAACTCAATGATCCTTGGGGTCCCTTCCAACCCAACCCATTCTGTGGTTTTATGAAGTCAGTATCTCAACAAAAAGGGGAAATAGTAGATATAGGAAAGAGCAGGCAGTAGGCAGGAAAAGAAGACAACAATTCACATTTTCTAGAGAAGAAAAAAATAGATTTAGTGAAAAACTGCCCGGAAGGCAGGTTGAAATAATGAACTGAAAAATTATTTCTTCATTATAAATTATCATCAGGACAAAATATCTTGTCAAAGGCAAAAGTATCCCTAATGGAATTATTTTAAGAGTACTTGGAAGAGTTTTGCTATGCAAGTGTGAATGTTTTCAGAAAAAAAAAGAAAAAAAAGAAAAAAAGAAGATAGCAATCTAGTAATCTGGTGAAAGACTGGAACCTCCTTGAACAAGGCAATGTCCAAATCATACAGATTTTCTGCACATGCACTTAGAGTAATAATGGAAATAAATGGATATTTCTACTTCTCTTGTTGTATTTCAGTAAAGGGACAAAACAACTGTTCAACATATTGCTCTGCTGTGCTTGCAAATATTGGTCCTAAGTTTTCTACGTGATAAGGGAAGAAATTTCACAAACCCAAGAACCCTGTTTTTGTACCATCAAATACCCCTTACAGCAAAAAGAAAATGCACCGTGTTAAGCATGACCATCAACGAGACAATGGCAGGCCCATGTGTTTCTATGATACATTTTCTGGAAGTATCTGGCACATACAGTGCAAGATAAAATAATAAACAATGATCATAATTAATGTCACAAAAATGCTATGCTCTGCATGGCATGTCTTTGAATTGTGAGCAAGGAGAGTAACACTGGCAAGAAAAAACAGATAGCAAATAGCTGCACAACAGGGAGTAGCTTTAAAAGGCACCAACCATGAAAGAATTGGGAACTTGTCAGACTGCTTCAATATTATGTTGATAGACAGCATTTTTATTAGAAAGCTTTCAAGGCTGTTTTTTCTTCAGATTTGCTCACAAAAAGCAGATGTTTCATATTATTGGGTGTTGTTTATTCCGTGAATGTTTTGCAGGTGGTAATAACTCCTCAGCTTTTGAAAAAAGTATATCAGAGAAAGCAGAAGATTCCCCAACTGTCCCATTAGGAAACATGACAGAAAACTTCTAGTTCAGTTCAGAGTGTAACTGAATCAATCAATAGAATTTTTGTAGTTTGACACATTGTGTTTTATTAGTACTGCAAGACAGGGAGGCGCCTGTTGAGAGGAACTGATGACCTGAATAAATGACAGAGCTGGAAAGGACCCATAGAAATTGTCCAATGCAATCTCCATGCTCAGAGTAGGGTCAGATAAGGCAGGCTGCCCAGCACTGTGTGCATTCAAGTTTTGGATCTCACCAAGGATGGAGACTCTGCATCCTGTCTGGACAACTTATTTTGGTATTCGTTCATAATTACAGTAAAAAGAAATTAATAACAATAATCTTTTTCCCTTCCATTTAAACCAGTCTCAGTTCATCCTTATTACCTGTTACCAATCAGACTCCATGTTTGTTCCTATCTCTCTCAAGTGTTTATACATATTAAACAGATCCCCCCAGGCTTACACTCCCTTGGGCTGAACAGTCCTTCGTCTCTTCACCTTCTCCTTCTATTCAGACACTCCCATCCCTTTATCAACTTTGCAGCTCTTTGTTGGACTTGTTCCAGTATTGGTTCCAGTACAGACCCCTATAGTGAAGTGACTGGTTTCCAGCTGGACTTTCTGCTATTGAGGACAACCCATCAGTTCCCACAATTTTCAGTCCATAACTCTGTCTTATCTAGTCTGCACTCCATTGATTTGTCTTTATGGATGTTTAGAGGAGAGACGGTGTTAAAAGCTTTAGTGAAAAGGAGATGCACAACATCCACTGCTCTCCTTCATCCAGCAATCCCACCAGCTGTGAGGTAAGCAATAAAGCACACAAAGTAAATAACACATAAGATGACTTATAGTTGTGGCATGTTCTGAGTTACCAAGGCAATACTATGTGACTATCTGCCTGCTATGGAAAGCATTATAACATGTTTGATTTGAGAGTGTGTGATCAGCTGAGAAATGAATGTCAATGATACTGATATAAAGATCAACTATTAATACAGTGAAAACAGGCACAAATTCTAACATATTTAGGCAACTTTAATAATAGTTTCTTGAAAATCAGTTGCTTTTGTACTTTTAAAAGAAATGAGGGTCAGGCATTATGTTTTTTCACATGTCCTTAAAATACTATTGCAAGTCTCGGAAAGATTCAAAAAATCTAACCTAAATAGACATAACTGCCATCTCCAAGTTTGCCAAGTAAAAATAACCTTTCTTCATTATGACAAGCAGCCTAGTGCTTTCACTCTGCCCTAATTTCACATCTCCTGACTACCTCTGACCTTCTGATAAAAAATTTGGCCTTAACTGGAACCTGTCACTGTGCATCGTTTAAGGCCTGAGTTTTTTGAATGTACTAAAAACTTTGTCACTTAGAGGAATTTTTTTCTGATTGTTAATTGCATCTTTCCTTTAACAGGTCTGTGATAACTGTACTTACAGTTATTACAGTAGGAGCTTCTTTTAAAAAATCATACCAATTTAGAAGATGATACTGTAAAGAACCAAAGACTTTGTGTTCAACGTGAAATGTGTCTAAAGCTCCCAACTTCCAGCAATTCATAATGAATTCTGTTTCTTGTTTCAGTCTCCTAAATATTAAAGCATCAATTTTAAGTAAATTACTTTCCAGAATAAATTCAGACTCTTCTCCCGACCTCAGAAATGTGATTTGAGCAAACCAATGAGACCTGTAATCCTGGCTACCTGTCCTTAGTGAGAACATTTCCTAAAAATGGTAACTGTTTATATAAAAGAATCTACTTGTTTTCTTGAAAATGTGTACATTAGTAAAGCTTCAGAAAATGCCTGATCAGAAATTATTGTTCAGTAAGAGTACTTCTGATTTATCTCTGTCTAGAAGGAAAAAACATGGCAATGCTTTGTTTACCAGTGCTTAAGTCATGTAAATACATGTAATTTCCCCAGTGTTGTATATTACCTCCTATGCCAAAACTCTTGATATTGACATGGATAAATAATCCATAAAATCTTCTATTTATTCATCAGTGACTGCTTCACGTTCCCATATTTTGTTGGGATTTTCTGTATTTTCCTTCTGAACTTCTGTTTTGATTGTAGTAAGTTTTTTCAGCTTTTATTTAAACAGAAAGTTGACAGAGCAGGATTGCTTTGTGCTATTTTTAATTTAACAATGCTGAGGATGAATAAGGATCAGACACTTCATCATTAATGACAAGTTTATTATTCTATTTATTTATTTGTTTGTTTTTGCCTGCAGCATCAGTAGTTTCAGTACATGCATCTGTAAATTGCACTGAACATCCTTTGGGTTGAAATTACAAGTTGTTTAAATGCATGTTCAGGAGCTTTATGTTAGATGCAAGTATAGGCTTGTATCCAGAAAAAAAAAAAAAACAAAAAACCACACTTTGCTGCTTTGCTACTGTAATTTCTTGTTCAGAAAGATTGTTTAAAATGTATACATGGTCCCTCGAAAAGCCTTTCATTCCCTACCTTCTTTCTACAAGGAGACAATTCTTGCTTTAACACTGGTGTGGACATTTCTGCTTGGCTTGGTTAATAATTTTGTCATGTTCAGCAAGACTTCATAAGTCACTGCTGCTGACACAAAGCTAAGGCATTTCACCTGAATTTTTAAATCTCAAAATAAATAGGATTTATAGCCTCTTCTAAGCTACTAGAAATCATCACTTAACATAGAGAATCTCTGATGCCTATAAACATAATTCCACAGAGGAATGAAATATTCCTGTCAGTGCATACTTGAAGTCTTATTTACTTGATGCTATTTCACATCCTTAGGTATTGCTTTAGAAACTATAGTTCATGCTGCTTCGATGACCAAAAGGGATTTCAATCAAAAGGATGCCATCTAGCTGTAGACTTCACCTCTCTACATTAGTTTTTCATCGGTTGTAATGATTAGGCCTGTGCTTCACACCTCCTCACAGCCCAGGTGAAAGAGGTAAGCTGCAGGATGAAATAAATCCCTCTGGCAAAGATGTGAAAGCTGTGAATACTGTACTGCCAATATCCTAAGTATACCAGCTATTATGAAGCATGTTTATAGCTGTAGTTTATAGCTGTATAGTTCCTTTTTTCCCACTGGAAAGGAGTTTCAAAGGCATGGAATTCCTAGGCTGCCTTCTAGCAACTTGCAGAATTAATTTGATAGTAATTGTGTCAGTTTATTTCAGCTTTGTTTAAAGTTACAAGAATATTTTTTCCTTTTTAAATCTGTGTTCATATTTATAAATTAACTCCTTTTTTACATAGACATGGGTTATAGACATAGACGTATGTCTATAGTTGTTTACTTAGATGTAAAATGACTGAAAATTCATCTGGATATGTCTTTTTTTTTTTTTTTAAGTTCAAATTCAGAATTTATTGTGAAATTGTATCTCTGTCCAGCCTCATTTGGATGACCTCTATGTTTTGTAAAGATGAGGATTTCACCAGGAAACAAAACGAATTAAAGTAGAAACAGGCTGAAACATGGTAATCAAATATTATTCTTTATGTTATCGTCTGAAAATAACTGATTCATAAAGAGAAATGAATCCATCGTACACTCCATTGTAAAGTATACAGAGATAACAACTTCATACCACAATTCCATGGAGTTGCAAATTAATGTAAATACTCTAAGTCTCAGTAGATACACTTTAATTGAAACTATACATATTCACTATCATTTTCTTCTCTAAAAGACAGCTGCGACAGATAAGCTCTGTAAAGCAGTGATAGAAAATGGATTTACAAATTATAATATGTGATAATATGGACTGATATTCATTCCTTACGAAAGGTGCAACTGTCTTCAGAACTTTTGATTAACTTTTGATAAACTCGCAGCAGGGTTCCTACAGAATTTCAGTAACACCTCTAAATGCCCCCTTTAATTCTAGAATATTTTGTGTTCAAATATATATCACAGGACATAAGAAACCAGAAGAGTTGTGATTGTTAAATTATATGCTTATTTTCTTTCCTGAGTTACCAAAAGTGCAATAAAATCTGACTATGAAGAAGAAATCACAAGTAAACATTGTATGGATTACTGCATTCTCTGGTTGTGATTTTTTTTTTTTTTCATTCTAAATCTTGTAGATTGATTTTATTAATCAAAGTCCATGAAAAATATGTGATATCAAATTGCAGAAAAAAAAAAGAAAAATGAAATTCCAAAAATCCAACCGTATCACATTTAACTTGCATTAAGTCTGAGCCCAAGCACCTTATCATTTACACTCCTTGATCTGTAATCTTACTTTTATTTGTGCATTCCTTCTGAGTACAATAAAGGAGCTCTTGGTACAACCCTGTATATCTGGTTAGAGATAGAAACCAGCAGAGATAACTGTTCACCATCATTAACCATGAAGTGATACAAACAGCTTAAATGGAAGTTCTAAAATTTCAGCATTCACTTAGCTACACTCTTAATTGATGCCTTGAGTCATTTTGTTTCAAGATGAGT